>NC_072793.1:5724791-6029583 GCF_028583425.1 Eublepharis macularius
AGGTGAAATATTGAAGGCACAATTACAAACGATTCCTATCAGAAGGAAAAATAGGAGGAGGCTAAAAAAACCAAGGTGGCTCCATAAACAGCTTTCTGATGAACGGAGAAACAAAGAAGATTCATTTAGGAAATGGAGGGCCTTATAACCAAGGATGAATATAGACAAATAACCAGTGCTTGTAGGGAGAGTGTTAGAAAAGCTAAAGCACAGTATGAGCTTAGGCTAGCAAGAGATGCTAAAAACAACAAAGAAGGGTTCTTCCTTTATGTTTAAAGTAAGAAAAAGATCAAGGACATGGTAGGTCCACTGCAGGGACAGGAAAGTGAAACTGTAACAGGCGATGAAGAGAGGGCAGAATTACTTACTTCCTACTTTTCCTCAGTCTTCTCCTGCGAGGGATACGGTACTCAACATGGCAATAACAGAACACATGATGAAGGAAGGAAGTTACTTCCTAGGATCGACATATGGGTAGTACATAAACACTTACGTTTCTTTAAATGAAACCAAGTCCTCAGGTCCAGATGAACTGCATACAAGGGTACTAAATGTCAGACTGTGGCTTACTAAAAGTTGCAATCCAGCCTATCTCTTGCAATTAGACATGAGTCCATTGGTTTCGAAAGATTTACTGAATATAAACAACCATTATAGTCCACTGGCCAAGATGCAATATCTTGGCTGGTACACGAGTATTGTTACGAATGACAGGCAAAGGTTAAGGTACAGAATAGTAAACCCCTGCAGGCCCCATCCTCCCCCCACAGTTCTCAAAACAAACGGCTTGAGGCTGAGAAAGTGAAAGTTTCCCAAGGCTGGAAAGGTTGTAGTCATAACATTCCTCTTCTCCAAGATAGCTGCTACTGAACTGCTTGCCACCTGCAAAAGAAGCACTTAAAACACTGACAGGATTAAAATGGAGTCTCTTTGGTTTGAACATACAAGAAACATAGTCAGAACCTGACACTAAAAGCACTTGCAGATGTCTATTATTTTTGAGAATTCTTGGAGTACAGGGGAGGTGCCAGAAGATTAGAGGCGGGCAAATGTTGTTCCCATCTTCAAGAAGGGGAAAGGGGGGGCAGGGTGCTTGGAAATGGTGGATGCTTGAGCTCAGGGCTCCGACTACCCACCTCCCCCCCGATCCCTAATTATACCTTCACAAGCCGATCTACCTTTTAAATGATGGGAAAAACCGGCAGAGTTAAAAACAAAACTCTGATGCCAGTTCCTACAGCCTGAGCGCCTGCTCCTGCCTTTGCTGCGAAGACGCTCCTAAAATGGTGGCCACCGTCGGAGACTCTTCCGCTACAGAACTATAGGTACTCAACAGTGAGACAAAAACTAAGACTGACCAACTCGAAGAGGAAATCGCTGCTAGAGACCAGTTTAGATGCTGATGAGAGTACTGGAATGACCAAGGAACCCACACAAAAAGAAGTAGGACTTCACCCCGCCGTCGGGAAATGAGACAGACCTGCTGTGAAAAGGTCCCGACGGCAGGTCCCTAAAGAGCACAAACCACAAGAGGTGAGAGAAAGGGGCCATATTATTTATGTCTGTGACATTATTGAATCCAAAAAAGGGAACTCATGTGCGGGTGCAAGCCTTAATAGATTCCGGATGTTCCCGGGACTTAATATTGCCAGCCTTGGTTAACGAATTAGGCTTGGAATTGATAGAACTAAAAGACCCTATAGCATTTGAGCAAATGGACGGATCTAACATGCATCTGGCACCCTACAAAACTGAACCTACTCCTACGGGCATGGGAGATCATTGGGAAAATCAAACATATGTAGTCAGTTATGTGGCTAAATATCCCTTGGTACTGGGAAGTTGCCGGTTATGGGACCCTGACCCATACATCAAATGGTCCACTGGGATGGTGGTCTTTCAAGGAGATCATTGTGCAAAACATGCATGGACTAAAGTATGGGGCAAGGAGGCACCCTCCCCATTAGAAACTGCTACTAGCCACGGAGGAAGAGAAAGCCATTCCCTCCGAATATCAGGACTTAAAACAAGTGTTTGATGAAAAAGAGGCATGGACTGTGCTATTGAACTCATTTCAGGGGGAAAGTTGCCCACAGGAAAATTGTACTCTATGCGCTCAGCCGAAAGAAAGGAACTGAGAAGCTTCATTGACAAAAACTTAGAGCGAGGATTCATCCGCCCTACAAGTTCCCTCCATGCTGCGCCTGTACTGGTCCGCAAAAAGAAAGATGGGGGGCTGATATTGTGTACTGACTATCGGGGAATAAATGTTGTATCCATGTTAAACGCATACCCCCTCCCCTTAATTAAAGACTTGCTCATTGTGATGGCGCAAGGCAAAATCTTTTTGAAACTGGATTTAAAAGATGCTTATTTCCGAGTAAGGATAAGGGAGGGGGCTGAATGGAAGACTGTATTCAACACCCCTTTAGGACAATTCTAATGCCTCATAATGCTTTTCGGCATACAGGGGCAAAAGGTGTGTACATGAACTTAATCAATGAAGTGTTGCATAAATACCTGTACAAACATGTAGTCGTTTATCTAGACGACGTGTTGATTTATACTGCTGATAAGGAATCCCATGTGGAACTGGTCAGAAAGGTGTTGACCGCTTTAAAGGAACATAAACTACCAGTAAAATTGTCTAAATGTGAATTTCATAAAGAAGAGTTGGATTTTGGGGGGTACCGAGTCTCTCACCAAGGGCTGAAAATGGACCCGGCAAAAATCAAAGCTGTAATGGGGTGGGAGCCCCCCAAAACAAGAAGGCAATTGCAGTCGTTTCTAGGGTTCGCTAACTTTTACCAAACCTTCATAAAAAACTTTGCTCCAATCACTCTCCCCTTAACAAACTTGTTAAAAATGATGGGGACTGCAAGGGAAAAATCCCAGTGCCAAGTTGAACTGAACCAGTGAATGCCAGGAGGCTTTTGAGAACCTAAACAGCTATTTATTTCTGAACCGGTTCTACAGCACCTTGATGAGAACCGAAAATTTGTAGTCCGAGTTGATGCTAGTGATATAGCAGTGTGGGGGGGGAGGGGTGCTCCTACAACCCAATGATGAGGGGGAACTGCACCCCTGTGCATACATTTCTAAAAACTTCTCTGAAACTGAACGCAATTGGAGCTTACGGGGAAAAGAATCTTTTGCGGTGAAATTGACACTACCTGGCGGCATTGGCTAAAGGAGCTAAGGTGCCTTTTTGAAGTATGGACTGATCACAAAAACTTAGAGGCGCTAATCACCCCCAATAGACTGAACGCTAAATAATTAAGGTGGGCAAATTTTTTCTCTAAATTCAACTTCATGTTGAAATACCTCCCTGGCCGATCAAATTTCCTGGCGGATGCTCTTTTGCGCAAGCCCCAACATGACAGCCAGACGGAGGAGGTAATTTATACAGTCTTCTCACCAGCCCAATTAGGAGGAGTGGTGACAACATGCAGTCAAACGGCAAAAAACACAAGAGCCAACACGGTTTTCTCAAGAACAAGTCTCTTCAGACTAACCTTATCTCTTTTTTTGAGAAAATTACTACCTTGCTGGATAAGGGGAATTTATTTAATTATTTATTTATGAGAGACCACATTAAACAATTTTGCCGGGCGTGAGCTAGCTGACACGATGGAGGCTGCATAAAACTCTTTCTTCACAGCCTTCACTGCCCCCTCATAGGCTTTCATAAACGTCCTATAAGATGATCTTGCCTCTTCATCCCAAGATCGTCGCCACACTCGCTCAAGCCGTCTTAGCCCCTGCTTCTTCCGTCGGAGCTCCTCTGTATACTCGGGAGCCTGTCTTGCACGGGGGCAAAGAGGGCAACGGGGGACGATTTTGTCGATGGCTTCAGAGAGCCAGCACTGCCAGTCTTCCATCAGCTCATCTAACAAGCCGCCATGGAGCACTGGATCCCACAAAGCATTCTGGAACCCAATTGGGTCCATACGTCTCCGCGGGCAAGCATAAATCAGCTCACCACCCTTGCGAGGGGGTGGTGGTATCCCCAGCCGAGCCTTCAGGACTGAGTGGTCTGACCATGGCACCGGTTCTACCACTTCCAGATCCATTTCAACCCCATCCCGAAGATCAAATCTAGCGTGCGGCCTGCTTGATGTGCAGGGGCCAATACAAATTGGGAGAGTCTCAGTGCTGCCATGGAAGACACCAGGTCCACAGCCTGCACAGAGGAGGCATCATAGACATGGATGTTGAAGTCCCCCAGCACCATCAGTCTGGAGTACTCCAAGGCCCACCCCACTACCACCTCTAGCAGGCACGTCAGGGTATCTGCTGGTGCACTAGGTAGTTGGTACACCAGACAGATAGCCAAACTCTCTTCAGCACCCCACACCAGGCCTACACATTCAATGTCAGAGATCTCAGGGGTGGGGAGCGGACTGGAGGAGAAAGACTCTCGGGCAAGGATTGCCACCCCTCCCCCAACCTCCTATTCGGGACTGGTGGAGGATTGAATATCCTGGGGGGGGGGGTCAGGTCTCCCAGGGCAACTGTTTCACCCTCCCTCACCCAGGTTTCGGTCATGCTTACCAGGTCCACATCACTCACCGCAAAGAGATCTTGCAGCATTGCGGTCTTATTGCTTATGGACCTGGCACTGCACAACATCAATGTCAAAGGAAGATTCTTTTCCTTGCTCCATCACCAGCATTTCTCAGGATGGGGTGCAGGTTAGAAGGGCACCGAACCATTCCATATCTCCGTGCCCTTCTCAACTGAGACTAGCTCCCACCATCATACTTCCCACGTCCGCAGAGGACTGGGATCCCTAACCCCATGCAGGCCCTCCTCCCTATGTCCACCATCGTCCAACATACTCTCCATTCCCCACGACAGCAACAGGCAAGCACAACATTAATTCAAGAAACAGCAGTGAACAGAATCAATACTGGTTCCATACACCCAGTAGAGCTGAGCCATATAAACATCCCATCAGTATAAACACCCCAGCCAAATACAATTTACTCAAGGGTCAATGTACTGAGGCACTTCAAGATGTTCTTAAAGTACCTCAGGCACAGAGGACATGGCTGAGAGGCTGGCTTCGCTCTCACAGGCAAGGCAGGTGTTTGCTCTTCTCCCTCCTTCTCTGGCAGCACAGGCTCCTGGAGGCAACGTTGTTAAAGTACCTCAGGCTCAGAGAAGGGCGGGGCTGAGAGGTTGTAGACATAGTTTATCTCAATTTCAGTAAGGCTTTTGATAAGGTTCCACATAATATCCTTGTTGACATGTTGGTAAGATGTGGTTTGGATCCTATTACAGTTATGTGGATTTGTAATTGGTTGACAGATCACACCCAAAGAGTGCTTGTAAATGGTTCCTCATCCTCTTGGCAAAGAATGACAAGTGGGGTGCCTCAGGAATCAGTCCTGGGACCTGTTCTGTTCAACAGTTTTATAAATGATTTGTATGAAGGAATAGAGCGAATGCTTATTAAATTTGCAGATGATACTAAATTGGGAGGGGTAGCAAATATGGTAGAAGACAGAATCATGATAGAGGATGATCTTGACAGACTGGAAAACAGGCTAAAACAAATAAAATGGATTTCAACAGAGACAAATGCAAAGTTCTGCATTTAGGTAAGAAAAATTAAAGGCATAATTATAGGCTGGGGGAGACTTGTCTTGGCAGTAGTATGTGTGAAAAGGATCTAAGGGTCTTAGTAGACCATACACTGAACATGACTCAGTGGTGTGTGGTAGTTAAAAAGGCAAATGTGATTTTGGGCTGTAACAACAGAAACATAGTGTCTAGATCACGCAAAGTGATGGTATTGCTCTACTCTGCTCTGGTTAGTCCTCACCTAGAATATTGCGTTCAGTTTTGGGCAGCACAATTTCAGAAAGATATAGACAAGCTTGAATGTGTCCAGAGGAGGGCAATGAGAACGGTGAGGGGTCTGGGGACCAAGTCCTATGAGGCAAGGTTGAAGGAGCTCAGAATGATTAGCCTGGAGAGGAGACAACTGAGAGGTGATATGATAACCACCTTCAAGTACTTGAAGGGCTGTCATACAAAGGATGGTGCAGAGTTATTTTCCAGAACCAACGGGTTGAAATTAAATCAAGAGTTTTCGGCTAAACATTAGGAAGAACTTCCTGACAATTAGAGCAGTCCCTCAGTGGAACAGACTTCCTTGGGAGGTGGTGGGCTCTCCTTCTTTGGAAGTTTTTAAGCAGGGGCTAGAAGGCCACATGACAGTAATGCTCATTCATGTAATACATGCCTTCTGCATATCTGCCATGAATGTATATGGGTTCTGCCTCTGGCTTCTGAGAGTATGGGAAGTTCTTTATTGCTATAATGCTGGTAGGTTATCTTGCAAATGTTTACTTTCTCTTTCTCGCTCCACTGAGCCAGTGTCCTTAACAGCCAGCTCCGTGAGCCCAGAAAGAGGAGTTCGGGCATCGGCTTCACTCCGCCAGTCTCGGGACATTGGAAACAGATGCCTACTACCGAACAATGGGGGTGAACTGGGAGGAAGCATGGCCAAATCCTTATGACGCCCCATTAGAACCTATGAAAGAGGATGAAACTAGCACGATGGCGACAGATCCCCCAGAGACTGACTCCGAGCAGTGGCGAGTGGTATGAGGAGAGATGAATGAACTGAAAAGGGACTTGGCACAAGTGGTGAGAGAACTACAAGACAAGATGCACCATACGTCCACGATGGAAGTGCCTCAGGGCTCAGGGCCTGATGGAGCTGGAAGCGGGGGGGACGGACCAAGTAGGTGGACCACTCAGACCCTCATGCCCTCCTCCCCCTGTACCTTCGCAGAGAGGTCTGGTAGGACCCTTGGGGAGACCAATGGTCGCTCCCCAACCGAGAGGGGGGCTGACAGCCCCACTGCAGCCCAGAGCACCAGTGCTGCCAATATGATTTCCCGGGCAGGTTATCTTGCAAATGTTTACTTTCTCTTTCTCGCTCCACTGAGCCAGTGTCCTTGACTGCCAGCCAAAGCTGGCTCGTGGCATGTTCTTCTTGAGAACCAAAGATAAGTTCATCTTTCTCACTGCCTGCTCTAAAACAATGTCTCACTCCGACCCCCCCACCCCTGTTAACAGTCCTTATCCCAAAGGCGAGAATATTCCCTATAACATTGCTAGCCCTACCTACGTCACTTCTGCCAATTTCACTGTCTATGCACCTTGTACTGAATGGATCTCTAATAAAGTTACTTCAACTGGAACACACGTGTGTGTTAACTTGGGGACCTAACTGCCAGGGACTGACAATTCTGTGAAGCTAGGCAGATCATGAGAACGGTTACTTGCATTCTTAGTTCTTGTGGCCTCTTCTTACATGCCCAGGGTAAGGCCGATCGCCATCTTGGGGTGAGGTAGCCATTTTCCCCAGGCCAGTTTGTCTACAGATCCTGACAGTGTTTTGCCATCTTCTGGGCATGGAGCAGGGATCACTGGGGGGGGGGAGAGAGAGTTGTGAATTTCCTGCATTGTGCAGGGAGTTTGACTAGACAACCCTTGAGGTCCCTTCCAACCCTATGCTTCTATGATTCTATGCACACTCAAAAGAGAAATGTTATAAGAAACTAACAGTGCAGTCTTAAGCAGAGTTACTCCGGTCTAAACCTACTGAAATCAATGGGCATAGACTGGAGTCTGCTTAGGATTGCACTGTAAATAACAGACAAGACTGGAAAGAGGGATTTGAGAGCAGGAGAGACAACACATGGGCTGTTC
The DNA here is from genome assembly GCF_028583425.1 of Eublepharis macularius. Taxonomy (NCBI): domain Eukaryota; kingdom Metazoa; phylum Chordata; class Lepidosauria; order Squamata; family Eublepharidae; genus Eublepharis; species Eublepharis macularius. The sequence goes on from NC_072793.1 coordinate 5,732,523, forward strand.
CCCCCACCCCCAAGGCCACCTCATGACAGAGATGGAGAAGGGGGAAAGGGAGGGGAACAAGGAGCGTGTGACAATGGCAGAGGAGAAGGATGCAGTCTAGAAACTGGAGCACCACTACCACAGTCCTCTACTAATCCTCCTCCCTATTCCCCTGTCCCCCTGCCCACACGCCTTCCTTCCTTTTCTTTCTTTCTTTCCTTCCATGCCTCGTCTTGCTCTTTCCAGCCTCCTCTTACTGAGATTTCCCACGTTTCCCCACTTCCTTGGCAGAAACATAGCTAGAAATGCTGGAACACTCCACCTCTCAGGTTGGATTATTTTCTGCTCGCTGGCCATGGTTTCTTATGGGCTGTTAAGCTGTTTGTAAGCCGCAGGAACCTGTTTGGTGGTTTATTTTATCAGCCTATTCAGACAGAAGAGTACAGTGCAATTGCCACCATTTCATGCACGCACATTTTTTCAACCCCAACGGCAACTGTATTTCTTTCCCTCTGAACTGTCATTGTTGCATATTGTTCTGAAGCCAATTGTTTAAATTGTTCTAGTCATAAACAAACAAACAAAAATCTTACAAATTTAATGTTTTTAAAAAATCTTAAAATGTAATGTTGTGTTTAAGTCCCTATATTACAAAGTTAGCCGCTGCCTATTTGTCCATAGCATTTCACTCACCCATATTTTTTCAAAGCCTGGTGGGAGCTGTAGTTTTCCTCCTCTATATCTGTAAAACTTTAGAAATTTTTTATTTCCTTGAGCCAGTAGCATTTTTTTTAAAAAAAGATAGAATGGCCAGAACCACCCAAGCAAAAAAAGTACATTTTACAAGTACTCCAGGGAGACCTGAGCTTAGCTCACATGTGATTGTTGTGACCATTGAAAAAAGACTGCAAACCTGTCGGACATGTCCAGCGTAAAGCTCTCGGCATCTCTAACAGAAACTCCTTTTTTCATCATCAAAACATTGCCCCTCCTACATTTCCTTCTATATTTCCATGCTAGTGGCTATAACCACCAGACATGGCTTTTCTGAGTTTAAGTATACACAGAGAAACTGTCATATTTGATTAGACCTTTAATTCTATATTTATTTACTTACTTTCTTCATTTATGCCCCATCTTTATCTCCAATGGAGATCCAAAGCAGCTTACATCCTCCTCCTCTCCTTCATTTCATCCTTACTACAACCCTGTGAGGTAGGTTTGGCTGAAAGTGTGTTGACTGCCAGGCTCAAGATCACCCAGGAAGCTTCCATCATGGTAGAGTGGGGATTCGAACCTGGGTCTCCAAGATCCAGGTCCAACAATCTAACTACTACACCTCCCTCGATGTTCTATTTCTATATAAAGAAAAAACACAATTTAACTCCTTCCCTCACTATGCGTTCATTGCACCCAAGTTATACTCCCCACACGAGTACAATGCTTGTGACTAGCCAGTTGCTGCCCATTTCTCCATCAGCATCTAGCCATGCTGCAGAAGAGGGAAGGGAAGATTAGGAGGCACCATCCATTAGCTTTTCATTAAATCTGTAGTTAATATTGGATTGATGGTTTGATTGGTCATAAACCAAATATAGGGGTTTTTTTACTAGGAAGACAGGGTAAAAAAGTAAATAAACACACTTATCATAGAGACTTCTCAGTATTAATGCTGTTAGAGCTTGCTATTAAACTCACATTGTGCTAATTGAATTAGTATTAGGCCACCCTTCTCCCAAATAAGCGAATTTTCTATATAAAGGAAAATTATGGAGTGATAAGATACAAATTTTCCCTAGTGGTGATCTACTCCAGTACAGTCCAAAGAGGACTACATCATATAATATTTCTGAGCAATTAGATGTTGACCTGACCGATCCATTATGGATTAATCCAATAAGAATAAAGGAATATAGTGGTGCTACTGGGTTGCAATATACACGGACAGTAATATATAAATCATTATATTTAGTACTTGTATGGATAACTAAAACAGTAAACTATGGACCAGGTATGGGTCTCTGTTATAGTTGCCAGGCCACCTGGGTGGGGGGAGAAGCATTCGGGTAAGTTTTATAAGACAGAACAGGGTATCAGAAGGTCAGTCTCAATTTAACCCAAAACTTCCCTCAGAACCCAGCTGGTCTGAGAATGGAGACTTTCAGAAATCCTGACACCTTTCAATTTTCAGAAACTCCGTTAATGAAAAGATGAGGGCATATAAAGAATACCTTTAATTTATCATTGATTAACGACTGATGGTGATTGGTGGGAGGTTGCAAGCCGCCTGGTGATCTCCCACCACAGGAAGGCAACCTGTGGAAGTGTGGGATGGGCACGCTCCCAGTGGGGTGCAATGATGTCACTTCCTGAAATGTCACTTCCTGAAATGACATCATTGCACTTCGCATGGGAGTGTGATGTTGGCTTCAAATGGCCAATTCCAAAAGATCATCTCACCAGTTAGTACTGGGTCCTCCTCCCCAGCCAGGAGGGTATGGTTACCTGCAGGGGTTTTTTTCAGTGGGAACGCAGTGGAACGGAGTTCTGGAACCTCTTGAAAATGGTCACATGGCTGGTGGCCCCGCCCCCTTATCTCCAGACAGAGGAGAGCTTAGATTACCCTCCACACCAGCAATCTAAACTCCCCTCTGTCTGGAGATCAGGGGGTGGGGCCACCAACCATGTGACCATTTTCTCCGAAGGCCTGCCATCTTCCGGTAAAGACCTGCCGTCTGGTAAAGACAATAAGGAGGCAGGATGGAAGGGGCTAGGGCAACCGGAGCTGGTGGGCAAGAGAGGGTTGGCTGTCTACTTCACTAGGGAAATCCCAGTGGGCTGCTACCCTGAGCCCTGCCCACCCCCACAGTGGGGCCAGTCAGAAGGAGGAGTCCAGGTGCTGCTGGCATAGGGCAAAACTAGGAGCCACTGTGCCTATGCTGCTCCTCTCCCAGGCCAGCAAAGAACAGTGCAGGCACAGTAGTGCCCGGCTTTGCCATTGCCAGTAATACCCATATTCTTCCTCACTGGCTCCACTACAACCAGGCCAGCAAAGAGGAGCGCAGAAACAGCGGTGCCTGCCTTCACTTTATGCCGACAGCACCCTTAGACCCACTTGCTAGCCCCAATGTACTCAAGCCGGTTACAAGGAGCATGAACACAGTGGTGGCTGGCTTTGCTCTGTGCTGGCATGGAGCACTGGGGGAGCATGGACACACAGCAGTGCCTGCTTTTGTCTAGGTGACATGGGTGCAGTGCAGCCAGCAGGAGTGTGGCATTGCATATTCCTTTTCACTGGCCCCACTCTGCTCAGGCTGGTGAGGAGAAGTGTGGGCACAGCAGCACGTGGCTTTAACCTGTGCCAGCTGAGGGCAGAAGCATGACAGAGGCCACTTTTGCCCTGCTGATACAGGAGAGGTGTTGCTGGCAGGGGAGCATTTTAGCATCTCCTTTCTCTCCAGCTGTCTCTTTGTCCCTCCATAAGATACAGGAAACACGGCAGCAGGAGGCCGTATGGTCCTTTTCCAGAGCTATTTTGAGCTCCCAGCTGACTCCCGTTAGTGGGTCACTGACCAAGTGTATACATCAGCTACACTACAGGTATATATAAAAATGTGACTTGGTAGATTATCCCAAACTAAAAACCCTCAAAAACCAGACTAATTATGCTCCAGAAGAGATGCCATGTTGGGAACCGCTGCTGAGTGTCGGTTAAAGGGGAAAGGCTGAGAATCAATCTGCTCACAAGCCCCTGAGGTTTTATGAAATCTTGGCGGCACGGATTGGAGTAGAGGGATGGGATTCATAAATTGTTTCTCCACTCAGAAGTCCTCATGGGTTCCCAGCTTCCAATACTAACTAGACAATTACGAAACTGTCAGTGCAATCCTAGAAAGAGTTACTCCAGTCTAAGCCTATTGGTTTCAATTAGCTTAAACTAGAGTAACTCTGCTTAGGATTTTACTGTAAGTATATGGGATCCTATCAATCTTACCTGGAAATAATATTCCCCCTTTGATCACAGTGAGGATGGCTTCTTTCTTACATATTGACAAGCAGAAGACCCACACGGGCTTAGAGTTGGCATCTCATTTCCCCTTTCCGTGCCATTTTCCCCTTCCCTGAAACAACCCATAACCACTCCCCTTGCTTCCTTTCTCCTTCTCACCCACCAACCAACCTACCTTTATCTGCCACCCTTTCTTCAGCTTCCCTTCTTTCCCTCCCCCTGGTAGCTTCTCCCTGGGAAAACTGTGTGGTTCTGGCCACCAGAGCTGCCTGGTAAGGAACCTACAAGAATTTGTGAGGGACATCTCAATTCCCTCAGGGTGGTTTTTCAGGTTTGTAGAAAAATCTGTCTTGTCTGTTCATGATTCCAGTCTCTGAATTTAAGTAACACAGATTTGGCCATGTTGAGAATTCTTTGATAGCAAAAACAGCATTTTTGGAATAAAACGAGTATCTTCAGACAATAAGACATTTAAAACTTTGAGGGGTTTTAGTTGCATGACATTCTGAATTGTGACACTTTTACATTTGGGGTGACAAGACGGATACTCAGTGGCAGCTATTTTATAATCCTTCTGCCATCCACGGGAACAAGCAAATTGACAGGCTCAGACAAAGCAATGGCACTCGTAAAGAGCCAGTGCTGGAATTAAAGCCTGGTTTAACATCCATTATTTAAATGTGGATTTTAATATCCCAGAACCTGTAATATTCATATTCATATGCCTTTTTCTAAGGAACTGCTCATTACATGCGCCTATATACCTTTCCTTCAACCCTCTCATTGATAACAAACCTCAGATTCAGATTTTGTTTGATTCTCGAAATATAGCACCAAGCTTTCGAGATATATATGTATTTCTAAAACTTAAAAGTTTTGGCTCACTCCAATTTCATTAAAGCGTTTTTTGTTTTTTTTTAAAGAAAGGAATCAGAAGCTAGAAACCTTAGTGCAGCAGGAAAAGATGCAATTAGATTGGTTTTTTTGAAGAACATGGTCCCTTGGTGGAGAAGCAAAGAGAATTCACCAAGGAACAAGTGAAAAATGCTGTTAGAAGAGTAGCTCTGAAGAATGAAAAAGCATAATGAGAAACCTGGTGAAGAACACATTCTAAGAGGATATAAGCCAAGGATGTGATAGCCAGAGTAACAGCAATAGGACCAGAGACTGAACAATGATCTCCTCTATCAATCTATGCCAACATTCTGCCCTTTTCTTCTAATGCATTGTCACACTGCAGCATGATTAAGAAACACCAGGGCATGCCCTGGGAGGGATTTGCTCAGTTCTCAATGGCTCCCTTTCAGGCATACATGACACTAGTGTGGTGCACAGAATCAGGCTAAGATCCGGGAGAATTGGGTTCTAACCCACATCCGCTGTGAATCTCTTTGGGTGAGAAGGGGTTAAACAAGGAATGTTTCAATGTAACAGACCTGAATACTCTGGAGAAGTGGGCAGTTGTGAACAGGATGCAATTCAACATAGATAAGTGCACAGTATTACATCTGGGAAAGGGTGTGCAATTCGGGTTTCTGATTCAGGTTAAATACCCGAATTGGACTCAATTCGCAAAGATTCAGGATTTCCTAATCGGGCCCAACACGCAGGTCCCAATTCAAAAATCCCAAATTAAGGTTTCCTGAAGCAATTCGTATCGCTCCAGGAAGCTTCTGGTCAAGGTGTTTAAATACCCCTTTCCATGCTGCTGGAAGCAGCAGAGAAAGGAGCATTTAAACCCCAGGATCAGCTGTTTGGTGGGGAAATCCCCGCTAAGCAGCTGATTGACGTGGAATGGTTAAATGCCCTTTTGCCACTGCTGCAGAGCGGTGAGGAAAGGAGCATTTAACCTCCCTTGGATCAGCCGCCTGGATGAAGGGGGGAATGCCCTTTCCCCACTGCTTCTAAGGGGTGGGGAAAGGAGCATCACCCCTAAGATTAACCGCTTGACAACCTGCAGATGGAATCTGCCTGGGGCTTATAATACTGCTTTCCGTGCCACTGTACAGTGGCACAGGAAGGGGCATTGTAAACCCCAGGATCAGCAGCTTGACGAGGAAATTCTTGCCAAGCAGCTGATCAAAGGGGGGAGGGAAATTCCCTTTCTCTGTCGCTGCGAAGCGGCAGGCAAAGAAGCATCCCTCCCCTTTGATCAGCTGCCTGGCCAGGCAGCTGATCCAAAGGGGGGTGAAGAATGCCCTTTCTCCACCGCTTCACAGCAACAGGTAGGTAGGTAGGTACTTGTTTTATTGTATATGGCCATTGGCCTTCACAATATCAAAACATTCTCAAATAACAAAATAATACATTATCAAAATAGTCAGGTAATTAAACACTTCAGAGCCACATAAAACACCCTGCTAAAAGACTTTAAAATTAATAAAACCTTCTAAGACTAATCACATCGAGTCAAAGGCTAATTCCTTTGCTCTAATCTTCCTAGCGGCTACAGCAAAAAGCACCAATCTTAATGAAATAAAGGAATCCTCGTCTGAGAGCATTGTAACTATCTTATCAGAGTCAGACAGGGGATGTAAGGCCAATAAGATCTTAGCTAGGAATTTATTTCTAGGTTCTGCGTATAGAGGGCAAGCCAGAATGTAATGAGGGAGGTCCTCCACTGAATGACCACATATACAAATGCGTTGGTCAACTGGTGTCTTTTTATATCAACCCACTAGCATCTCTGTAGGCATTGTTTGAAAGTGCATTGAAGTAAAGGACGTCCTAAGATTATACGCAGTTATATTGATTAAGTAGGAGGCCCTACAATGGTCTTTTTTGATCATTTTAAACCAAGGGGCAAACCTCGATTGAGAAATCAGAGAAGCATCAATTAGGGCGTCTTCTCTAAAGACTCAGCTCGTAAAAGGGCAGCCAGTGTCCCTTTAGGGAGTGCCAGGATTCACCTCATAAAGAGGTTTTGGATACTTTCTAGCTTTAGGAGTAATTGATCTTTGCACCCCAAGATCTCAATACCATACAGTAATTGGGAGATTATTTTACTAATAAAAAGTTTCAATGCTGAGTCTATGAGAAGACCTCCCCTGGTATAATAAAATCTCATTACAACTCATTACAACTCCCATTGTCTTAAGGGCTAGATGAACATCCCACTTAAGGGTTCACTAAAAGTTAAACCTAGATATTTATAAAATTTACATTGTTGTATTGGAGTACCTTGTACGCTCCATTTGAATGCTTTTGGCCGCTTCTGAAAAACCATAACTTTGGTTTTAAAAAAAATTGATTATAAGTTTTTCTTCCTTACAATATTCACCTAGACTATGCAAAAGCCTCTTCAGTCCCATTCTACTTAAAGAGATCAAAACTATATCATCTGCATATAGTAAGACTGATATTTTTTGCTGGCCTAGGGTGGGTGCAATAAATTCAGGGCCTGACAGTCTCTGGACAATGTTATTAATATATAAATTAAAAAGTAGGGGGGCTAAAACGCACCCTTGTTTCACTCCCTTGTTAACAGGGATCTCCCTTGTTAGTGAGCCCAAAATGCCCACTTTGATTTTAGCAGATGTGTCTGTATATAACTCCCGAATTAAGAACAATAATCTCTTGTCGACATTAGTCTTCTCAAGCTTCTCCCATAAACGGGCCCTATCAATGGAATTGAAGGCCGAGGTTAAATCAACAAAAAACACATACAAGGCTTTAGTTGGGCCATTCATGCTGGAATGGGCTAGCTGGTAGAGTGTTTGACAGTGGTGAATCTGGCTTGGTGGGGATATAAAATATGATTATCATTGGCCCAGTCTTCTAACTTTTGAAGCAGATACCTTCCATAAAGTTTGGATGCGGTATCAAGGAGACATATGGGACGATAATTGTGCGGATTAGTTTTTTCACAGCATATAATGCTACTCCTTCACCTTTCCTTATTTGTCTATCTTTTTAAAACAAGTTTTATCCCTCATTCCTAGTATTCCAGTTGTGAGTGTCAATCCCGCCAAGTTTCAGTAATGTCGATTATGTCATAGTCCCCTTCATGTATTAGGACTTCCTCCTGCTTGTTTCCCATACTCTGTACATTAGTGTAGAGACCTCGGAATCCATGAGTTATGTGCCCTGAGGTTTTTGTTTCTGCACTTACCTACAAGTTAATATTTCGTAGCATACGTTCCACTCCCTGCAAAACTTTAGTGTTCTCATTTCCAGTTATAGGCATTGAATTTCTGTCTCTCCCCCACATAGGATTTAATTCAAAGTCCTCCTTATCAGTTATTGGATCTTATTTTGGAAAATAATTGTTTTAGGTTTAGATCACAGTTTTATTATCAGATCAAAGGGGTTGCCATGGGTTGCTCAGATGTCCTGAGCATTGCCAATTTATTTATGGCATACTTAGAATCCAAGTATGTTTTGTCATCTTTAAACAACCCATTCTGGAATAATATTAGTGTCTACAAGAGATTTATTGATGACGTGTATATCCTATTTAAAGGGCAGGAACAAGTCGAGGCATTCAGCAATTGGATGAACCAACTAGATATTAACATTAAATTCACCACACAAATGAATGTTAACTGCATCAGTTTCCTGGATGTAGTGACATACCGAGACGAACAAGGGAAAATTGTTGTAAGACCATTCAAAAAGCCTACTGATAGGAATTCATATTTGGACTTTTGTTCTTACCACCCTAGACCCCCTACGGACAAATGCTACGAAACTCAACCCAGGAGAGGGATTTTCATAGAGGCAGCCAGGATATCAGGAGGGCGTTTTTGGATAGGGGTTACCCTCTGGATATCCTTTGAAAGCAGAGAACTGGGTGGAAAGGACCTCCAGGGAAGATCTATTTAAACATAAAGTGACCAGAGGGGATGAGTCCATTAGGTGTGCTATTGAAGATACGCCTCTGGCAGCTAACATCAAAAGGGTTATAATGTGCCATTGGCATTTGGTTTCAGAAATCAGAGGCTGCGAGACACACACACCCACACACACCACATAGGCTACAAGCACACAAGGAACATCAGAGATATGTTGGTCCATTCCAACTGTAAAACGCAGGAAGAGGCTGGTAACTTTCCAGTTGGACATTTTGCATGTGGCCATTGTCGGATTTGTACCGTATCACTTTCAGGTAGATTAGTTAGGATCAATGGGAGGAGTCCTGATATCATGCTCAGACATTTTTTCCACCTGTCAAACGGAGGGAGTTGTGTACCTAATTGTTTGCACCTGTGACAAATTATATGTTGGGAGCACCACACAGCAGGTCTGTGTTCGTATTCTGGAACATTTACCCAGAATTAAAAATCATGTAATGGAGGCACCATTGGTAGAACATTTCGCCAGGAATCACAGCATTGAAACCGAGTTCAAGTATACAGTTCTGTACATTGCTACTAAGGGTACATGGAGTAGCATTCAAAAAGATCTATTAAGACGGGAAGCACAGTGGATTTATACCTTGGGCAGTCTACAACCAGTAGGTCTCAACCTGGAGTGCAATCTTTCATGTTTTTTGTAAGCGTCAAAGCTGATTGTAACTGAGGATACGGTCACTTTAAATATAATTGTGGCTAGCAGCGCATCTGTATTTAAATGTTGCGGTATGGGCGGGGACTATCACCTGGACCGACCTTGCAGTGCTGTGAATACTTTGCACATAAGACTATGTTTGCCATCATAGGCTGGTGAGTGTATGTTCTTTTGATGACGGCTTTGTATATTTAGGAAAGGGGGGAGGTTAAAAGACGAGAAATGACAATTTCTATGATGTGATTATTTTTAGAAAGATTGTGGTGGAGTCTTTTGCGGCCCCTGAGGAAGTTCTGACAGGATGAAACAAGCTTATTGATATTGTTGGCTGCTTGTAGGGCCCCCATTTCCATCTGCCTTCATCCACCTGCAAAAAGAATAAACACAATTTAAAGCTGTATCACCTTTACCTACTTACCTTTATGTTGATTTCATCGTACGAACTGACGATCAAGTTGGAGCCTTGGATGTTTGGACTTCATAGAAAGGAATATATTCATGAATAATTATTTAAAAGACTATGTCCAACACCAAACAACCCTTCAGAGGTTTGGTCTTATAAAAGTGTTATACTCTGTATCTTATGTTCACCGTCTATTTTTACTGTTCTTAATTCTGTATTGTGATGGCCTTTGGCCATATACAATTAAACCTATTAATACCTTTAATTAATACCATGATGGACTTTTGAATTGTTGTATATAGGTATTCATTGTTATAGTACTTCACTGCACTTTGAATATAAAAATTATTTTTGGTAAGTGTTTATCTGGTGCATGCATCCAGGATGTGACAGAAAGGGTGGGAAGACTCATCAAGCCCTCAGATTATTATCCTTTCTTGCTGATCCATGTGGGAACAAATTATACTGACCTGCAGCGCCCAGAATGCATGAAAAGAGACTATGTGGATCTTAGTAAAAAGGTGAAGGACCTGTTTTCATCAGTTCTTCCTGTCAAAGGCTGTGGTTTAGGAAGGGGAATACTGCAAATAAGTGACTGGCTACGTAGATGGTGTCATCAGGAACGGTTTGGTTTGTTGGGCCATGGCTCAGGCTTTCAAGATGAAAGCGTAGTGTGTGTGTGTGTGTGTGTGTGTGTGTGTGTGTTAATCTTATTGTTCACCATCTTGAGGACCCTAAAATGCATCGAATGGCAGCTTTAAAATGTTTGAAACAGTGAACAATGAAGAGCTTGCCATAGATTATTATTTTTGCCCCTGCTGGTTCATAAACATTTTGTAAAATATCCCAGCATGTTAACATACATGTTTTCACCAAATGGTTGGAATATCAATTTTTCATCCTTACTAATTATGATAATTAAGATAATTTGAAAATGAGATTTTGTGCTACCCATTTAATCTTCAAGGTAGGAGGAAAAAATTGGGTATTCTTTGCATTTTAAAGGATTTCTGATCTTTTACATGGAATCGTTGACAGAAATGTTGCTATCTCAGAAAACGGCGTGAGGAAAAGAGCTGGGAGGAAAAGGCTGATGGCAAAGAGTAACTGAGTGCCAACAGGTGAGCACAGCACATTTTACACTTGAAAAACATTCAGGTTACAGATCAAATGTTAGATATAGTAGGGACAATCAGACAGAGGTCCTGTCTAACTAAGTGCCTTCTGTTCACAACTGTGGTCCTAGAGCTGGCATTTTGGCTTTGGAGATAATTATTGTGAAAGGAATGTATTGGTGCTTGCTTGTTCTTAGGAAGACCAGATATTGTTCCTATGTGATGTTATTCAAATTGTCAGTTCAGCTCCCCCCTGCCCCCTCCCCGAATGCATTGAGTGTGCAATAAAGCCTCAGAAGCAGGCTGGAGCCTGTGAAAAGCACTGCAGTCGATCTTCAAATAAATAAGTGAGATGGGAAACATGCTAAGCTTGGGTTGATTAAAACATGTATACTTTGGTTGACATGAAACTTCACAGAGGCATAGACCCATCTTGATTTCTTAAAACAGATGTTTTAGGGCTATAGCAAATGGTAGGACGTGCCCTCTGATCCTTCTGGCTGGGGACATGCTGTGAGCTTTGAATGAGAAGCAGCAGGAGCTACATTAGGGAGGGGTCTTCAGCACCTTTGCCAGAGGGCACTGCAGGGTGGCAGTGGAGGCACAAGGGCCACTGCTTCAGCACTGTGAGAGCTCATCTGCTGGTGGATGGTGCAGGCCACCAACATTGTGCCCTGACAGCTTCTCTTCCCGTTTCAGCAGATGTATCCCCTGTGTCCCGTGTACCTCTAAGGCGCCCTCTGGTAAGAGTTTTAGTCCCCAATTGCCTGCAGCAACAGAACCTGAGAGTCCACCAGCAAACCAATCCATCCATTTGTATCCTGCCCTTCACAGCAATGCATGAGCTTCTCCTGCCATCCATTTTATACTTGCAGCATCTCTGTGAGGTTAGACTAAGAGAATGGCTTACCCAAGATTACTCTGTGAATTTGAAAAGGGCAGTGATTGAACCTTGGGTCTTCCTAATCCAGATCAGACACTCTTAACTGCTATATGACACTGGCTCGCCTTATGATCTGCTTGCTGAAGAGAGGATGGATTTATAATGGACACAATGATCCCATTCACTTGCAGCAGGGCTCACCAGTGATCATCACCAGGACTTACCATGTAATGTTAGTAAAGAAATAAAAAACAGCATGCTTCTACTCCAGCACTAGTCTGTTCCCACAGAGCTAAGAGGGAGAGATTTCAAGGCAGCATGGGCTAAATGGGGAACAGGGTGATGAGAGCGATCAAAAATACACTGGAAACTTGGCAAGCTTATAGCCTGCCATGCTGCCACAGTGTCATCACTAAACCTGAACCCGATATTCTCTCTGATCAGACCCGCTCAGATTCATCACTGCACAGAGTATAGCTAGAGAGGCATAAAAGCACTTCATGGTAGAGGGAGATCGAGGCCAGAGTGGGGGAAGTGTATATACAGTACATAATGTGTTGCCAGCATTAAAAGGATCTACATTGGAGAGATCCGTGTAACTTAAAGCAATGAGCCTAACCTTTGAGAGCACTCTAGGGCTAATGTTGGACAATTCTACAGAGGAATTATATAAACTGCTTCTCATTCTGGGAAATTTGATCCAAATGGTTCTTCTCTTTCTCACATCAAGGAACTGCCCTTAGGTGGAAGTGTGGGATTTGCTGCTATGAAAATTCTTTCTCCCATTACAATGAAGAGTTAAGATTAAAATTAGACCGGAGGGGAAACTAGGAAATGGATTCCCTTTTTTTCCCACCAGAGGGCAGGAATTACAGGAGGCGACAGTCAAAAATGAACCATTCAGTCAAAATGTATCACTGGTATTTCTTTTCATGGCTTCCAAAAAGTTCCCAACCTCAATGAAATCCACCAAGTGCTGCTGTATAATGTATCAGTTCCTGATGAAACTCTGCCCTGGTGAAAAAAATTAGGTGCGTTTTATATTCATGTCTTAAAACCTTGAAATAAGTAATTGACTTTGGGACTATGCAGCCTCCTTTGTAAAGAGAAAAGTAAAGCAAAAAACCTTTACACGATGCGCTGAAAATACCTTTTTAAGAGGCATCTGTTGTTCTGTTTCCCTTTCTCAAAACTTTGGGTTTAAATGCTGTGGCTAAGAAAGGCCTAGGATTTAATTACATTGCCATCTCCATCAACCCATTAACAATTATGAGTTTAAAAAAAGTCAGCATGCTTCATATTGAGATTTCCAGAACTGAAGAAAATAAGAGAGCTGCCAATATATGTATGCCATTTCATACCTGGTTTGGGGTGAGGGGGAAATCATGCTTGGGGGTATACAGGCTTATAGATCTACTCTGTTTCTCAGGTGCTGATGGCTTCTCGTTTTAATCGGCCTCGTGACACCCTGTGCATCTCAATTTATGCTTGTATGATTCCATTATCCTCTCAAAGAAACATTGCAACCTGACGTGGAGATGCATGAGAGAATAAAATCATATGCTGGGCAAAATGAACATTATACTCAGGGCTTTTTTTCTGGGAAAAGAGGTGGTGGAACTCAGTGGGCTGTCCTTGGAGAAAATCTTCACATGGCTGGTGGCCCCGCCCCCTGATCTCCAGACAGAGGGGAGTTGAGATGGCCCTCCGTGCCACTCCAGCAGCGCGGAGGGCCATCTAAATTCCCCTCTGTCTGGAGATCAGGGGGCGGGGCCACCAGCCATGTGCCCATTTTCAAGAGGTTCTGGAACGCTGTTCCACATCGTTCCAGCTGAAAAAAAGCCCTGGTTATACTGGTAGAGATCCTTTTGAGTTTGTTGAGAATGTTAATTATGGACTGTTTCATAGAGACAATAGACCAGTTTATCAACCATTTGCACTCTTGTTTTTGTGTTCCTGAATGTGGCACATTGACAGCAGAATACATGAAGACTGGGAATGCCAGTTGCTGTCAAATGGCTACCAGGTGACATGGGGCAGGTGAGATTTGCATGGGAGAAGCAATAAGTATAGGGATGGGATGTGTATGTAATACCTTCTCTGGCTGTTGCCTTTCCAGTGCAGCAGTGTTCCCGCAACTGGGATTCATGGATGCCTATGTGCCGTAGGAAGGAGGAAAAGCAGTTTGGGTGGATATGAGAGAAAAAGAAACAAGCCAAAGGCACATAAGCTACTCCTCCTGTCCACATCCCCAGTTAATCACAGGCTGCTTTTGGTTGCAAACAGGGCTCTCAAAACCAACATGGGCCACTATGGCTCAAAACACGTAGAGCATTAACACGGGTTTCAATGATTGATATGTTCTGCTCTTTAAAATAAACAACACTGAGAGGCAAGAGATTCTGATTCCTATTTCACAGATTGGACATTGAGATGCATAATTACCTCTTAGCCTTAGGATCTCCTCTAATGAACGCCGCATTCTTCCTCTGAAGGTTATCCATGGATGGCTGGATACAAAGTCCTTGCCTACAAGGCCAATCTGCTACCATTTGAATTAAATGGAGTCCCCCGAACTAGGTGACTGTTTTCTTTATTCTTTTCAGTAAGAGCATGATGTTTGGGCATATGTGCTAGTGACATAGTGAGTTTTTATTTGGGTTACTAGTTTCATCACTGCTCTCAAAGGGTCAGTACAACATATTACATGGCTCCCTAAAGATCACTTTGAGAAAATCGAGCAGCAGTGTATATACCCATATATGGTGCCATTCGTCCACATAAAAAGTACCCACAATACAGGTATGGAACTGGTGGTATATGTCTCTTGCACAATTTATATATCCAGTTCAGATTCTCTTTGGTCAGAATTTTTTTTCCTCCCAGGCAACACAAAATGGTCTTTTCTTATTTGGGGAAAAAAAGAATAATCTACATATGATGTGTGATGTAACCAAAAGTGGAACAATACTACCAAAATAAACCTTACAAATTGCAAAATAATAATCAATACATTCCTTGATACCAATATCTCAATTTTTTCATAAATACTACAATGAGTACAATATAATTTAATAGGAGCTGGAAATGTTTCAAAACAATGATACAAAATTTGTCCATACAGAGCCTTTCCTATTTTATATAAAATTCTAAGTTCGTATATATGAGGGAGAAGATACATGGTGTTATAAAAAAATTTTATTTTCTAATTACTAACATCAAAACTACAGACAGAAAAAGGAAACAAGGGGAGAGGGAAAAAACAACGTAAGAACACAGACTACAACTACAAATATTGAATTCCCTTCATAATACAATTATTTAAAGTTAAACTTTCTAATATGCTATTAGATTGGTAGATCTTATAAGATACAAACTACAGTCAGGATCAGGTCTTCTTCCCCCCCGCCTGCGTCTCGGTCTCAGTTCTCTTTGAACAGCTACAATAGCTGCGCTCACTCCCTCCTCCCCACTCCCCCCTTCAGATTCTGGATCTTCTTCTTGCTTGAACTCTTGATGATTAAGCACAAAATCCTTCAGCTGTACTTCCGATATTATCTTGTAGGCTTGGTCTTTATACCTAAACCAGATGCCTTCCAGAAATAACCATTTGTATTTTATATCACGCTTTCTCAGAAGAGCTGCAAACTTTTTGTATTTGAATCTTCTTTTCCGAGCTAAAAATGGAACATCCTTCAATATCTTAACCTTGTTGCCAAGAAAGTCCAAGTCCACGTTGGTTGAATTGTATAAAATGGTGTCCCGAGTCTTCTTAGATGAAAAATCAATAATAATCATATCATAGAATCATAGAGTTGGAAGGGGCCATACAGACCATCTAGTCCAACCCCCTGCCCAGTGCAGGATCAGCCTAAAGCATCTCTGACAAGTATTCATCCAGCCTCTTCTTGAAAACTGCCAGTGAGGGGGAGCTCACCACCTCCCGAGGCAGCTGATTCCACTTTTGAACTACTCTGACGGTGAAAAAGTTTTTCCTAATATCCAGTCGGTACCTTTGTGCATGTAGTTTTAGCCCATTGCTTCACGTCCTACCCTCTGCTGCCAACTGGAACAGCTCCCTGCCCTCCTCCAAATGACAGCCTTTCAAATATTTAAAGAGAGCAATCATGTCCCCCCTCAACCTCCTCTTCTCCAAACTAAACATTCCCAAGGCCCTCAGCCTTTCCTCGTAGGGCTCAGTCTCCAGACCCCTGATCATCCTCGTCACTCTCCTCTGCACCCTCTCGATTTTGTCCACATCCATTTTGAAGTGAGGCCTCCAAAACTGCACACAACACTCCAGGTGTGGCCTGACCAAGGCAGTATAGAGAGGGGCTATGACCTCCTGCGATTTCGACGCTATGGCCCCTTTGATACAACCCAGGACTGAATTAGCCTTTTTTGCCACCGCATCACACTGACTGCTCATATTCAGTTTACAGTCCACTCTTACCCCAAGATCCCTTTCACATATACTACTGCCCAGAAGTGTATCCCCCATCCAATATTTGCGCTTCCCATTTTTGTGGCCCAGATGTAACACTGTGCACTTGTCTTTGTTGAATTGCATCCTATTCACAGCTGCCCACTTCTCCAGAGTATTCAGGTCTTGTTGAATTTTAATTCTATCTTCTTGGGTGTTTGCTACTCCTCCCAATTTGGTATCATCAGCAAATGTAATGAGCAGCCCTTCCATTCCTTCATCCAGATCATTGATAAAAATATTGAAAAGTACCGGGCCCAAAACCGAGCCCTGCAGCACCCCACTGGACACCTTCCTCCAATCTGATGAAACGCCGTTGACCACCACTCTTTGAGTGCGGTCCTCCAACCAGTTCCCTATCCACCGAACTGTCCTATAGTCTACTTCACAGTCTTCCAGTTTGCCCATCAGAATGTCATGGGGGACCTTATCAAACGCTTTACTGAAATCCAGATAAATCACGTCAACAGAGTTCCCCCAATCCAGTAAGCTGGTCACTCGATCAAAGAAGGAAACCAGGTTGGTCTGGCAGGATCTGTTAGGAACAAAACCATGCTGACTTCCCCGGATCACTGAGCGGTCCTTCAGATGCTTACAGATTGATCCCTTTAAAATCTGTTCTAATATCTTCCCAGCAACAGAAGTCAGACTCACCGGCCTGTAGTTTCCCCCTGTCTTCTGCACTCCCTCTTCCAGATCTTTGCGGTTCTCCTTCCACTGTCACCTCTGTCACCATCCCTAGCACTTCAAAGCGATTCTTGAGATCAAGTGGACCAGAGCATCTTCTTCGTTGACGCCTTCGGGTTTGTACTGTAGATCTGAGAGGAGGCTCAGAAGGGAGATCGGCTCTTTCCCCTCCTCCTTGACTTTCCTCTTCTGGGCTCTGCGGAGCCCCCAGGCTGTTGTCAATAAAATTGTCTCCCTCCTTGATCTCCTGAAGGGTGGTGATCCTTTCCTCCAGGCTCTGAACCTTTTCTTCCAAACCTCTGACCAGCTTACACTTCTGGCAAGTGAACTCTGTCTTCTCCTCTGGGAGGAAAACAAACATGGCACAGTCCATGCAGGAGACTGCGAAGGGGGCTTCAGTAGACATGATTGCCTTCCAAATGTACCTAGAGTACTAGCAGAACCAGTATACTAGCAGAGTTTCAGGTCCCCCAGGCAGATCCCCAGGCTAAGAGCCACAGGCCAAGAGCCCTTTAGCTCTCGTCCTTCGGCTCACACCTCTGGCGAGGAGGAGCCTTTTGTTTCAAAAGGTCCCTTCCTGCCTAGCCCAGCAGGGACCCAGGACACTAGGGGGTGGGGCTTGTAACCAACAGCAACAGCAACCAACAGCCCCACACAGAACTTAACCAGAACCACTCTCTAGCAAGCTACCCAGAACCACTCACCCTCAGCTTCTCACACAGTAGCTAGGAAAGGCAAAAGGCAGAAAGACAACAACCCCTTACCTTCTAGCTTCAGCTCTCCACCATGTGCTCTTGCCTCAGCTCAGGTGCTTCTGCTCTGCCTCTGGCGAGGAGGAGCCTTTTGTTTCAAAAGGTGCCTTCCTGCCTAGCCCAGCAGGGCCCCAGGACACTAGGGGGCTGGGCTTGTAACCACAAGCAACAGCAACCAGCTGCAAACAGCAATTCACTCAGCCCCCAACAGCGTCACACAGAACTTAACCAGAACCACTCTCTAGCAAGCTACCCAGAACCACTCACCCTCAGCTTCTCACACAGTAGCTAGGAAAGGCAAAAGGCAGAAAGACAACAAACCCTTACCTTCTTGCGAGGCAGCTGACGCTTCATTGCATATTTTGAAGATGTCCGACGGTCTTCCAGAATATCGCTTTTTAACGGACTTCCAGAATATCGCTTTTTAACTCTTCTTTAGTTGCCTTTGCGAATGAAGCCAAAAGTTCCGACACCAAATCCTTTAAATTTTCACTTTCCTCCTCCTTCACATTCTGTAAACGCAATACCGTCTGAGCACGATCCACTTGTAGTCCTATCAATTGATTCTCCAAAAGCTTTACTTCTTTGTTTGTAGCTCTCATGAGTGTTGCATTTTCACGAGCAGATTCCTCTGCCTCGAGCGCTACATCTTTAATGGTTTTCACTTCATTTTCAACTGAGCCAACCCTTTGTCCGATTTCATTTAGCTTGTCAACAAAGGGCTTCATAGCTTCAACGACCGACCGTTTAACCACCTCTTCAAGAGTCTCTCCCTTCCCCTGCAACACAACCGAAACCGATTTGCCCACAGCAGGGCTCTGCTTTTTCGTCGCCATCTTTGGGGGGGAGGAGTCCGCCAACTAAGTTCCAAAACTCAATGAAGGAGAAGATATCCGAGCCTTCTTAAGCTTCAACTCCCACCAATCCTTCGCATACGCTTAGAGTAACAGAAGGGATTCGCTTACTTACAGGTTTTCACCTTAAATCTGCTTGTTGCCGTTCTCCATGGCCTGGCAGCACGCGATGTGCTGCGCAAGTCTGCCGGCCTCCATAGGAGCAGACGGGCTATTTACCCCCTGGATCGACTTCAGGGGGCTCTTCCCGCAGCGCTCCGGACCCTGACCCCCTACCTGGGAGTCCTGTGGGTTAACCCTCGCAGGTCAACCACTCAGTCAGGCTGCTCGGCCGCTTCCTCCCGGGCCTGCGGAGAGGAGCGTCCGACATGGCTGGGAAAACGAAACCGAATCGGGAGAAGATATATGGTGTACAGCTTAATGGAGAAATTACCTATCAGTAGATTTAATGTGTGGCCATCTATGTGGTCCTTATCACCTTTCACTTCAACCATTAGAATCACAGAGTTGGAAGGGGCCATACAGACCATCTAGTCCAACCCCCTGCCCAGTGCAGGATCAGCCTAAAGCATCTCTGACAAATATTCATCCAGCCTCTTCTTGAAAACTGCCAGTGAAGTTATACAAATCCGGAGGAGTTAGCTGTGTGAGTGTGTAGTTGCAAAATAGTAGAGTCCGGTAACAACTTTAAGACGAACCAACTTTATTATAACATAAGCTTTCAAGAACCACAGCTCTGTTCATCAGATGCATCATCAGAGCTGTGGTTCTTGAAAGTGATCAGTGTATCTGATGAAGAGACCTGTGGTTCTTGAAAGCTGACGATGCATCTGACGAAGAGAGCTGTGGTTCTCGAAAGCTTATGCTACAATAAAGTTGGTTAAAGGTGCTACTGGACTCTTTATCATTTATATAAGGGAATTATCATCACTGTCAGTATGGTATAGTTGTTGGAGTATCAGACTTAAGTGACCTTGGGCACTTTCTCTCAGCCTACCTACCTTGCATGATTGTTGTGAGGATAAAATGGGAACAGCAGAATCAAGTATACTGCGGTGAGCTCCTTGGAGGGAGGGTGTGATTAAAATGCAGTAGTACATAGATACCCTCTAAGTAATTTACTAGGGGGTTCTTAACTCCTGACAGACTGTATCATATCTTTGAGCAATAGTCTATACTATGCTGGGGGAAATGCAGCAAAATTATTCCATATGATAGTTGCAAATTAAGATCCATCATTTCTGGGGACTAATTAGCTTTCATATCAAATAAGATTATGGCTTATTCCATTCCCCTACAGCCCAAGACAATCCTGTTGGGATGCTTAGATAATAAAGCTATTCCCCTGATTAGGAGAGAGCTCATTGTATTGCTACTAATGGCAGCTAAATCACAAACAGCATGAAATTGGAAGAAAGGGAAGCCACCCAATTTCACATACTGGTACAACGAAACATGGGAAGTCACGACAAAGAAAATTTTTCACACACAAAAAGGCATGGCTAAGCCTAATTACACGTTCAATTTTCTAGAAAAAAATGACCCCTATTTTTATTAAGACTCAGCAAAAGCCTGTTTAAAATATCCTTTGGTTCAACACAATATTTGTATATTAATTAAAAATGAAATGACAAATCTAATGCACGTAAAAATGTTATTTGTTGTGATTATGGTTAATATAGCACGGTAATCCAAAAAAGGATAGAAGTTCTCTCTCTCTCTCTCTCTCTCTCTCTCTCTCTCTCTCTCTCTCTCTCTCTCTCTCCATGATTGATCCATGTATTTGAAATGCAGGCCCTGTTTTGTTTTCATGGGGCCTCTTGCTGCTGTAAACTTGTTATAAACTTGCTTGGTCTAAGTCACAAGTCCCCATGAGGTGCTATGTCTTCCCAAGATGATTATGTGAGAGAAACCACCTTGTGTATAAACCAACTCACATGATATTAAAGACCTAAATAAACTCTGCTGTGGACCAATTTTACCTTTGTAGTGATACACAGTGAAGAACTAAATGTGGAAGAGCAGGAAACGACTGACCATCTAGGGGGGGGGGGTTCACATATAAAAAGCTTTTCTATCCCAATATTCCTTCCTAGTGTGGATCTTTCTCTCTGTTACAACAGTTTTGAAACAATATAAATATATAAAACTGCATTATGTGCAATACAGTGCTACAAATAAAAGCAGCCTGCTTATAAAAAAAGATACCAACGTTGGATCCAGAGGTTGTGTTCTGCAAACATCGGGCCCTTCCTCCCATGCAAGGAATTTTCCTCCAGTAGAAAAAGTGTGTTCCACCAGTATAAGGTCCCTCACCTAGTGGAAGCATCCACTGTTAGAGGAATGGATCCAATCCAATGAAACCATTTTAATACTGATTAAAAAACACAATTAGCCAGCTCCGCAGTACAAGCCATGCCGACAAGGCAAAAGCCCCCTCAGCTTATGGCAAAAGACCCAAAGAGATGTGGCCAGATAGGCTTCTCTTGGGAAAGCACTGCTCTCAAAAAGACTCTCAGTAGATTTTAAAAGTATTATTACTTAAATATATCACGCATTTAATTTCCAGCAGGGTTCAGGGTAGACAACAATAAAACCCAAAATATTATTAAAATATGAATATTGGAACATTTGAGGTCTTTCAGACTGATGTCAGGGCTCACAGAGATCAGTGTTGAGGGTACCCCATCACTTTTGTTGTGCTCATATTTACATCTGGGCACACTGGCAGTGGCAGGGATGGCCTGGAGGTTGGTTGTTGCTGCATACGCCCACTCTAAGAACGGTAGAAGGCCCTTGGAAACGGAAAAGCCAGAACGGCAAACACTCAAAGAAACAAGATATAGTTTAAATCCTCCAGGAATGGCTTTTGCTAAACACCTGGAAATCAATTGGGGAGGAGAGGTGAATTTCTCTGGGGAGGGAGTTCCATTGTTTTGGTACCACTTTTTTTTACAAAGTCCCATCTCAAGTAAGTATCCATCACGCTTCTAGCAACCAAAGCAGAGCTTCCATTGAAGATCTTAATTTTTGAGTAAGTTCATACTGAAGAAGGCAGTCCTGTAGCATCAGTTCCATGGTTACTTGGAATCCCCTCCCTAACACTAATTATTTAAAATTAGTTCTTTACTAAAACGTAAGAAATCTATTCATTTAGCCTTGCTCTTTTCTCCATTTCCTTCCATGTTATCATTCACATACCCCTTCTCTATAGCTGAGGCTTGAATTCAGAGCAGATTTCATGGAGAAAGGAATCCAAAACTGCATTGGCTGTGTTACTATAAGCCGAGCACCACCATAAGAACCGATGTCCAGAATCTGAGGCTCAGGTCCCAGACTTACCAGGAGGAGGGGACGGGAGGCAGTTGGGGGACAGCCACCCCAACAGGTACCCAGAACCAGAACAGACCAACAACTGAAGGGGGGAAGGAGGCATTCCCACCACAGGAGGGCAGAGAAGCACCCAAGCCTCAGAGAGTCAGGCGAGGCAGGTGGAAGCCAGCTAGCTCCACCCTCTGGTGGGGGGCCAGGGGGCCAGGCAGGAAGAGTGGGGGGGAGTAGACCTGAGGAGGAGGCCCAGGAAGCAAGGGCAGTCAGCCAGCAGCCTTACCAATCAGGGAGGAGACAGCCAAAGCAGCACAGAGCCACGCCCCAGCCTGCAGGCCAGATAGAAGGCAGTAGCCTGGTCCAGGCTAAGCGGGGAGCAAAACAACCCCAGGTGGAGCAGCCTGAGGCACTCTACAGGAAAAGCTTGGCAGCCAGCCAAGGAGGCACAGGTGTGCCTGCCCCCAAACAGCCAGCTCAGTAGAGAACGCTTGTCAGCCAGCCAAGGAGGAACAGGTGTGACTGCCCAGGGCAGCCTGCAGAACAAACCCAGGTGCAGCTGCCTGAGTCAGTCAAGGCTGTGGCTAGAGTGCAGGAGGAGGCGTGGCTGACAGGTGGAGCAGGGAATTGGTGAAGGGATAAATGGGAAGTCCACCCACAGGGTGTGGTGGGTTGTGGAGGAGTTTAGGGGAATGGGAAGAGCAGCAGAGAGGAGGTAGAGGAAAGAAGAGGAAGAGTAAGTCCGGAGGAGGAAAGGGGCCAGCTGTCATAGAAGACTCTGTCAGATTAAGCGGGCCTGTGAGAGGATTGAGGGTGCAAGGGTGAGGTATATCCCCCTCCTTCCACAGAGCGGGAGCCCGCAGAATCCCTGACTGTACCCCTGGTCCAATGTCAGGCATGCCAGTGCCTCACAGGGCGACGCCTAAGGCAGAACCTGACAACCGTATAGTGAAGAGATCCACTTAGCTGAAAAGCACCTTCTTAGCAGCCATCCTGAGGAGTGTCTGTCTCCTCTGGCCACTGGATAAATGCTTGCCTTAAGTACATTATCATGGCAGTGAAGCTAATCCTTTCTAGGCCCAAGAATGAATTCTCTCATGCATGTTCTTCATCCATGGATGAATTATCCTCAGGGCTGCACTGAATTTTCAATCTTGAACATTTGCGGCAGGGGGAGTAAAAACGCCCCCAAACCCTTATTGCTTCAACTGTTTTTCCTTTGGCCCGATCTTCATCTTTGCTCATACTTTTGTCACAATCAGTGAGGATGGCCAGACTCTCCATGGCTCATCTTGATTAACAGTGAAATCCTAAACAGAGTTACACCTAAGCCCCTTGAAATGCAATGAGTCTAGGAGGATTTAATGCAGCTTAGGATTGCATAGTCAGCTCCTGTTCTGCTGTCCTTCCTTAAGAGTACAGAATGCACCCCCACCTTGAGTCTTTTCAAGCACTTTCAAAATGTCACAAAAGGAGAGTGGAAAGAAATCTGGACCTGCTAGAGCCCACTCGCTCCCCCCAGAATACCCCTAAACCCTCTGCCCTCTTTTGCTGTACCCTTTCCTTGCCTTGTTCCAAAGTTATCTTTCAGTTAGTCAATGGCACGATCCTTCAGTACTTTCTATTGAGGCATCTGGAGAACTTTGCAACACCACCACCCAAAAAGAAAACTATGTTTTCCAGGGATTTTGAATTCATCCATTGAACTCTGAGCCTTGAAGCACTACATTTCCCAGTGTGCCTGTTACTTGAAATGCTGCTGTTACAGCATTCCCAAGTATCTCAAAGGAGCAAAGAAGGGATGGGAAGAATAGCATTGCTGCTTTGCTACTGTCCAACCATCAGCTAAATTTGGAAGAAGGGAAAGAGGCATGGGAAAGGGAGAGACAGCTCAATGTGAAGGAGATGTTGTGCAGGAAATGCCAATGCCAGGCAATATGAGACGAGGAGGAAATTTTGAAGAGTCTGAGCGGGGTGACCTTATACTGGGTTGAGGTATTTTAGGCTAGAGGAGTTTATATTCTGCTTTCCCCCAATTTTAACTTTGTTACCATCACATTCACTATATGATTTCAGCCAATCAGGAACAGCATAGTAAACATGAGACCACCCTGTTCCCTTTTCTATCTTCTATTCAGAAGCAATTGCTTTATTTCCTCAGTGGTGTGGCCTCGACCACATCTGTTTGACTATGGCAGTGATGCTAACTCAAGGTCTCACATGTGCCAAATCTAGTCTGATTAGAGGAAACCCCAACTCAATTTGTGTTTAACATATGACTCAAAGCTTCTCTTTCAAATGGGGGTGGGGCATAAATCAACTCCCATGCATGCATGCAGGCAGGCAGGCAGGCATGTCTGCATCCCCTCCTTTGTGCCCCATGTACTTTAACAAGAGCCAGGGTGAGAGAGGTATTTGTGTTACAGCGGGTTCCATGCATCTGCCCAGGAACTGCCTGTATTGTCCAGTCATGCCACTTGTGACTCTTTTTTTTTTTTTATAAATTTTTTTATTTTTCATAACTACAAAACACTACAGACTATCACAAGGAAAGGGGAGAGGGAAGGGACAAAGGGGGGTGGAAAAAGAAAAGGGGGGGGAATGAACTACAAACACTAAACACTACACTTCAATGTTTCCCTTCATACTGTCATAATACAAAAATAGCTCCATAGAATAATGATGGAGTGGTTAATCATACAGAGAATAAACATTTCAAAATCTGATTAAACTTTCCTCCCCCTTCTAGGCCCTGGACGCAATTCTCTCTGTGCAACTGCTGTTGCGATGCTCTCCTCCTCCTCCCCCCCCCTCCGGCTCCTCCTTTTCTTCGTTCTTGGTGCAGCAGAGTTCTGGGTTTTTATTCTCAAAATCCTTTAGTTGATCTTCTGATAATATCTTATAGGCCTGATCTTTATATCTGAACCATATTCCTTCCGGGAATAACCATTTGTACTTTATTCCATGGTCCCTCAGAAGAGCTGCAAACTTTTTATATTTAAAACGCCGTTTCCGGACTAGAAATGGAACGTCCTTCAAAATCTTGACTTTCAAACCCATAAAGTCCAAATCCGCATTGTATGAGTTATATAGGATGGTGTCCCGAATCTTTTTAGATGAAAAGTCAATAATGATCTCACGAGGCAACTGTCGCTTTGTTGCATATTTTGAAGAAGCCCGACGGACCTCCAAAATGGCGCTTTTAACCTCTTCTTTAGTCGTCCTCGCGGGTGTCGCCAGTAGTTCCGAGACCAAATCCCACAGATCCTCATTTTCCTCCTCTTTCACGTTTTGGAGACGCAAAATTGTCTGCGTTCGTTCCACCTGTAGCCCGATCAGCTGGTTCTCCACCAACTTCAGCTCCTTTTTTGTAGCCTTCACAAGTGACGCACTTTCCAGAGCAGACTTTTCTGCCCCCCCCCGCTGCTGCCTTAATGGTTTTCACCTCGCTTTCAATTAAGCCCACCCTTTGATCAGTTTCGTTCAGCTTGTCAACAAAGGGTTTTATGGCTTCCACCACCGCCCTGCGCACGAACTCTTCGAGCGACTCCCCCTTCAAGGTAGCCGAGATTGACTTACCGAGAGCGGGACTTTGCTTCTTTGCTGCCATTTGGGGGGGGGGCGCCAACAAAATTCTGGAACTCAACGAAGGGGAAGAGCGAGTCTTCTTCAGATCAACCTCTCCTTCACAAACGCTTGTAGAACAGAAGGGATTCGCTTGTTTACAGGCTTCCGCCTGTTTCTTTTACTTGCCGTTTCTCGTTGCCCGGCGGCACTCGAGGCGCCGCGCACATCTGCCGGCCTCCATAGGGACAAACGGGCAATTCCCCCCCCCCACATTGATTTCGGGGAGTTCTTCCCGCCGCGTCCCGGACCCTGGCTCCCTCCCTGGGAGTCCTGGGGGCTAATCCTTGCGGATCAGCCGCCCGGTCAGGGTGCCCGGTCGTTTCCTCCCGGACCAGCCGAGAGGAGCGTCCGGCATGGCTGAGAAAACGAAACCGAATCGCCACTTGTGACTCTTCTGAACATTGTTCCCCACAGGAACTGAGCAAGGTCCTTGCTCTCTGGGGCTTGTGGTTGGCAAGTTGTTTCTACCTTGAGGTAGATGGTAAATATGGATCTTTGGGTTACGGTAATTGTGAATATGGCTCTCCATATGCCACAGAGTAAATACCACTGGATTATGGCATTATGATGTCAGACTCCTTGTAAATGCCCTTTACCTGCACCCAAAATGGCAGACAGGTGGGTGATTTTGAGAGTGAACATGAAAATCAACTCCCATTTTGGATCTGATATAGTTACCTTTTCTGTGAATCATAGCTTGTGCTTCTCAAGAATTTTTTTTGACGGTATGCATAAATCACATTGAGCAAGAGTTCTTCTGTGTGATTCAGTGCTTTAAGAACAATTTATCAGCAGAAATGTGCCTCTGGCTATCTGCTTTTATCACAACTGAGGATAATCTATAAAGATAACTCACAAGATTTGGACCAGCCGCATCCGATCAGTTTTATGCAGTGAAGAATGAGGACAGGATTGCTGAAACAAAAGGAAAGGATTGGCACTCTGGAGTCTTAATGAGAAAGTATGTTAACTTCTAGAGTAGGGTTGTGGGGAAATTCCTTTAATGACAACCTGATTTTGTATCTCTTCCTCATCAACCTCTTTGATTTTGCGTGGTTTTGATACTACAGGTCAAGATAGGCTTGCATATGGTAGAAATATCTGATGGAATTTTGGAGGTGGGTTTGGGGTCATGGGAAGGGAGATTTAATTTCTCTGCAAAGCTCCTTCCTTCCTCATAACTTGCAGAATATGGAATGAATTACACAAAATAAGCATATACGTCACAAATTGGCAGTGTACATTCCTTAAACTTTGCTTGGTGTAAAATTCACAAGGAGTTAAACTTCTTTCCAGAGGAATACTTGGAAAGTGTAGACAGTTGTGATCCATCACTTAACTGCAGGTTTATGTGACATTTACAACGAATGTGTATATTTGAAAGAAGTTGACAGTGACATCTTTATGTTTCGGTTATCAAAGCTTCCATCTTACAAGCCCCTTTGGTCCGAAGTGCTATTAACAATGTTCCAGGGTTATGGCCAATTGTACCTTTTGCTTTCTAAGTGGTGCAATGATGAGAGAAGAGCAACATTTTTATAATCCCTTCAAGGCATTTGGAAACTATACACTCTAAGTGGCATACAGAAAGATTTCAAAAAGTAGTAACAAGAACCTTCCTTTGGTCTGAGAGCTGTCTCCTTACTTTCTGGTAACACTTCCAAGTTTGCACATCCAGGTTTCCACAGGTACTGCAATTTCTGCCAACAGCACTTTGGGGCATAGATCATATTTTAAGCAGCAGCAATTTTCAGCACTTCAACAATTCTTTGTATTTTCAGAGAATTTTGCAAACATCGAGGGACTTATCCTTACTTCCCCCTGAGAAATTACTACCTGTACTTTATATCTTCACTTGAGAGAAAAAGAATGTAAGGAACGAAAGGCATGGAGCCATGAATCTCCCTTGCGGAAGCAATTTATGCAGGTATCTTTGTGGACTAGTTGTTCTGAGCAAATGAGGAACTGAGGCTGCGGCTGATATTGTTGGTTATGGACTTTTGAGAATCTCACACATACCTTCATTTTTTCATGAAGGTCACTGGTCAGATTTTACAGGATAGCTATGAGAATGGATGAGAGCGAGATTCTACAGCATTTTATATGCCAGGAAGAGTGAGTGAGTGGCTTGTGGGACAAATGTGAGAGCTAGTATATGGCGTAGTGATTCGTAGGATTAGGGAAACGGTTTGAATCCCCACTTCTCCAGAGGAGTTAGCCGTGTTAGTCTGTAGTTGCAAAATAGTAAAGAGTCCAGTAGCACCTATAAGATTAACCAACTTTATTGTAGCATAAGCTTTTGAGAACCACAGCTCTCTTCATCAGATGTATCTGATGAAGAGAGCTGTGGTTCTCAAAAGCTTATGCTACAATAAAGTTGCATCTGAAAAAGAGAGCTGTGGTTCTCGAAAGCTGATGCTATAATAAAGTTGGTTAGTCTTAAAGGTGCCACCGGACTCTTTACTAATCCCCATTTAGGATCTAACCTGTGAGCTTCTGCATTTTTCACCTTGCTTGCCAGGCATGCAGGAGCCCAATGTGAACCAGGATGGTGTGTGAAGGAACACAGGGGTTTACGTGTTCCCCATGAGGAACGTAATGACTTCTTGGGGCCATATCAGGCCAGGGAAAGGACGGTGGGGAGGGCTGCAATCAATCAGATCTGGACTGCAACATGAGCGGGTCTCATGTACTGTGCAATCTGTTTGAAAATACATGAACTGGAGCAATGCACACATCTGCATAGACCTTCAACCATCAGCCTCATTAGGTTACCTTGAGTCAGTCATTTCCCCCCCACTTTAATCTACCCCATAGGGTGGTTGGGAGGTGAACCTGAAGGCAGAGAGATCTGTATAAGAGAGGCAGAACAATAAAGTGATAGATGAGGCCATAAAGCAATGTTATCTGGCTCCCAAAGGTTTATAAAATTGTAATCAGGGGACTGTTCATAAGGAAAAGAAAATTTCCAAACGTAGTTTGTTCTAAATAAAAGCCACCAGATTTTCTATCTTTAAGATATCTAGATTCAATTTGAGCTCTAGACCCCCGGTCCAAATTGATACCTTGTCTCAACAGTTCCTCCTTCGTTTCTAAAGATCCTTCACCATCTAGAAGGTCTTTATAAATTTTATTGACTGAGAATAGGTTGGGTTGTGAAAAGGCTTCAAGCGGTGAGACCCATTGTGGCAATTTAGAATATATTAATAGTAAAATTCTTTCCCATACTGTTAAGAGAGACTTCCTTATCAATTGATTTTTAAAATATTTATGTCGTCACTTTTCCATGCCAACCTAACTTTAAATCATGCCCTTCAAAGGACAAAAGTCTTTGGTTTTCAAGTAGGATCCACTCCCTCATTCAAACCAAACAACACGCTCTATAATACTTTTTCCAGTCCGGGAAAGCGAAGCCAGCATTTTCTTCTCGGCATTTTTCCTTGCCAGATTTAGATATTGCTTTATTTTGCTCATCAAAAAAGGATTGATTAATGCAAATAGGAATAGTCTGATATAGAAAAATAATACGTGGCAGTACGTTCATTTTAATAGCCGCAATCCTTCCCATCAACGACAGCTGAAGGCCTCCCCATCTCTTTAGATCTTTCTTCATCTCTTGGAGCAATTTCAAATAGTTATTGTTCACCAAAGAACTACATTTTGGGGTTAAATATACCCCCAAATATTTTACTCTCTTCTCTAGTTGGAATCTTGTTAAGTTAATCAATTCCATTTTGGGGGTTGATGTCATATTCTTGGTAATAACTTTTGTCTTCTGATAATTTACTTTCATCCCAGCCATAGATCCATATTCTTTAATGCAATACATTAGTTGCTCTATTGAGTCTACAAGATCTTCTAAAATAAATAGTACATCATCAGCAAACGCTTGTAACTTATACTTATGCCCCTTAATCGAGGCACATTTGATTATGGGATCTTTTCTAATGGCTTTTGTCAGTACTTCCAAAGTTAAAATAAACAACAATGGCAAAAGGGGACAGCCCTGTCTTGTCCCTTTTTCTATCAAAATGGTGTCTGTTAAATTATCATTAACAACTGTCTTTGCTTTCTGTTTATTATATATAGCTTCAATCGCTTTCATGAAGTCCGTCCCAAATTCCATTTCTTTCATCTGCTCAATAAAAAATTGCCAGCTAAAATTATCAAAGGCTTTTTCAGCATCCAAGAATACCATAGCCAGAGGTTTTTCATAATATTCCAATAAATTTAAAACAGTTCTAATCAGGGGTCATTTCATAGAAAAAGAGCTGGAGGAACTCATTAGCATGACTCATTAGCATATGCCATGCCCCTTGACATCACCGGAAGTGTGTCATTGGCATAACTGATTTGCATATGCCACACCCCCTGACATCACCTATCCTGGCTGTTTTGGACCGAATCCTGGTCATTTAGGGCCGAAATTGGGCCCAAAATGACAAAAAGGGGCAGAAAAGGGGCCCAAAATGGTCAGGAAAGTGATCCATCTGACAGAGGCCTGATCCGGGCCATTTTGGCTCCAATCCAGGCTGAAATAGGCCCAAAATGGCCAAGGTTCAGGTGGGTGGGGCCACCTGACATGTGACCTCTTTGGGAAACTGCCAGAACTGCATTCCTGTGTGTTGCCCCTCGAAATGAGCCTGGGTTCTAATATTATTCCTCAATTGTCTTATAGGAAGAAATCCTATTTAATCTTGATGTATTATATCTGATAACACTTTTTAAAATCTCATGGCTAAAATGGAAGCAAATATTTTATAATCACAATTAAGTAGGGAAATGGACCAGTAATTTCTAATTTCCTTTGGATCAATCCCTTCTTTATGGATCAATGAAATAGTGGCCTCTGTCCAAGATTCAGGTAAAACCGCTTCTTCTAGCGCTGTAGTAATTTATTTTTGTAAGGTAAAAGGATAACATCTTCTAAAGCTTTGTAATATTCTGCTGGTAAGCCATCAGGACCAGGAGATTTCCCAATATTTTGCTTTTGTATGGCTTCCATTATATCCATTCCCATAATAGGATCATTAAGGCATCTCTTACTTTCTTCAGACAGCTTGGGAAGATCTTCCTTTTGTAAGTACTGTTTTTGTACTTACAAAAAGTACAAAAAGTATTGTCGACGTGATTTACCTGGATTTCAGTAAAGCTTTTGATAAGGTTCCTCATGACATTCTAAGGGGTAAACTGCAGACTGAACTATAGGACAGTTCGGTGGATAGGGAACTGGTTAGAAGACCGCACCCTTCTTAAACCTAATAAAAAATATTTTTTAAAAAGGAAAAGAAAATTTGGGGGTAGGGGTCATCTTTTTTGTTTTTTTTAGGGTAGGGGTCATCTTGAAAGAATGGACAAAAATATGACATCACAAAGACAAGATAGAGAAAAGATAGGCAGCATCTAGTCATTATGCTTAACTAGTTGAAGTGCAACCTCAGAAACTAGAAGAACATTTCTGTCTCCCAGGATACTTTGCTGCTGACCTAAAAGTCACCATTAGCCTAGCACCATCAAGGTCATTATTCAATGAAAGAACTTCAAAGGGGAACTTTAGTGTGAGACTGCTGAATTAGAATTTATCAGGAAGCCTGATAAATCCAATTAGGACTAAATTTCTACAATGGTTTATTAATAAAAGTGCCCTGACCTGGATTGCCCAGCAAACTCAATTTTGTCAGGTCTTGGAAACTAAGCAGGGTCAACCTTGGTTAATAATTGGATGGGAGACCTCCAACAAAGGCCAGGGTGGCAGAGCCAGGCAGTGGAAAAACCACCTGTTAGTCTCTTGCCATGAAAACCCCACTAGGGGTCACCGTCAGTTATAACATGATAGCACTCTACACCACCAGGTGTAATATTAATTTTGAAAGTCTACAAGATTGTGTTATCATTTTGTATATATCTAAGCTTGGAACAGAAATGCTGCAGACTATTTCTCTGGCATTTCACTGCTGTTTGATCCCACAGCTTTCAATTAGTTTTGCTATTCTCACTGAAGACACACTTTATGCATTTGATGAAGAGGTCTCTAATCCTTCACAATTTATGCCATATTAAGTCTGCTTGTCTCTGAAGTGCCACAACATTGTCTTTTATTTTCTTATAGAAGAGTAATATGGTTATCCCTCTGCAGTTCTCCCAAATTGTGTATGTGTGGAAGAGATCCCATGTTTTACTATTACCCGTCTCTTTAGGCCATGTTTCAGAATGTGTGCTTCCTAATTGTGAAGATGTTACAGACAGTTGGCATTAAACTAACTAGTGAACATGATTACTGATTAATGGGGTTGGATTGTGGAGCAAAATACATTCCTGGTTGCCAACTATTAACTGAGAGTCTCCTGAGAGCCAATGCCATATAGTGATTAGAGAGTTGGACTAGGCTCACTCTGTTGTAAAATTTACTATCTCTCAGCTTACTCCCTCTCACTGTCCTTCTACACAAGACATCGGGCACATGTTCTTCAAGTGTTGGGTGATCCAATGTTTCCTGGGAACTGATTTTTTAAAAGTGTTTCTTGGGATCTCTGTAGAGAGGAAGGTTGAAAATACAAGCAAAATTAGGTTAGAAACATTTTTCTAGTGCAGTTTATGGGTGCAGGCCTTTACCCTCACCCCCACCCCACCCCCTGGGTGGAATCTGCTCAGTCTTAAAATAATTTTTTTCAAATACAGAGCAGTGCGAGATTGCTGGGGGACAGGAACTTTGCAATTCCACCCAGAGTGCAGGGGGAGAGGGTGGAGAATTGCAAAGTTCCTTTCCCCCAGTTTAATATTTACAATTAGCAACACGTATGTGATTCAACCCATGTTACTGATTTTTGCCTTCCCAAAAGCATTGAAAAGATCATTTCAGATTTACCTGAAATGTCATTTATATATATATTTTTAAAAATTTTTATTAAACTTTTCAAAAAAAATAACATAACATTCAACCATCAACAGAGCAATAACATCAAGTAAGGTATAATATTGCCAATAGATGTCTACAGCTGAGTAAATAATATAGTCATGCAATATCATGAGATTAAAGTTACTCATTAAGTACAACTACTAGAAATTTCTTTATAGCTAAATATTTAAATACAAAGATTCAGATTTCTGGGTTAATGATCATATAGTGCGGTAGTTTTGTAGTTAGGAAATCATTTTTTGTAAGAAATTCTAGGAAAGGGTGCCATTTCTCATAAAAGTTAGATGCTTTACTGGAATCTGATGTCAATTGTATCCTTTCTGCGATCTTTTCCATGATAAGTTGTTCCCACACTTTAGAATACCACATATCTAGATTTGGGGGAAGGTGCAACTTCCACTTTGAGGCTATAGCATTTTTTGCAGCTGCTAAGAGTGACACTATCAACTCTTTACTATGGCAAGGTATATTTTGATCTTTCCAGATATCGAGAAAAATTATTTCGGGTCTTAAAGGTATAATATATGTTGTGATTGCATAAATTTGACGCAGAATTGTTTGCCAAAACTTTACTATATGTCTGCACTTCCACCAACAATGTGAGTAAGAAGCTTGCTCCCCACATTTTTTCCAGCAGAGAGGTGTTCTGGAAGGGTAAATCTGTGCTAGTCTTTGGGGTATGAGATACCATCGTTGGATTATCTTATAAGATTGCAATCTTATCTGAAATGTCATTTGAGCGGGTGCTTGGCATATACTCTTCTAAAGTTCAAGTCCAACAGTGTAGTTGATGCCATTGGGTCCCATTGGGGACCTTTCCTTGCCTACAGACAGCCCCCCAACCTTAAACAACTTCTCACCCACAATCATGAATCAGCCAGCAGAGTCACCAGCACAGGCACCAAGTCTGCAGCCTTGATTCGTTTCTTTTTTCAAAAGGGCAATCAATTTGTCCCAGCAGTGCTTAAGATTTTTCAAGCAACAGTTATTTCCCGACTGTTGTACGGAATCCCTATTTGGATACAGTCCTTTACTAAAAGAATTGAGCGTATCTACTCTGTCTTCCTGCGTAGGATCCTTGGTTTATCCAATTCAGTGTCGTTGTTTACCCTCTGTAAGGAATTGGTTCTGCACCTGATAGAATCTCGGGCCTGGATCACTACGATTAAATTCTGGCTCCGTCTTCATTTTCGATCCTCCCCTACTAGCCTAATGGCTCAACTTCTAACTGATCCCTTTATCTCAGATTGGTCACAGGCTGTAGTGGAAAAGATTGGTTCCTTAGGAATCGACTTGGAGCCTTTATATAATAGTGGTGAGGTGGCAATTCTGCAGGTGGTTAAGAGGAGAATTTGGGATATTGAGGCGCAGACTATTAATCCCGGCAGCTCTGGAGTCTGCTCCCCTCATTCACTGTCCCTCTATTCCTCGCACACCACCATGGCGGCGTATATTGCTGATCTGATAAACCCTGTGTTTAGGAGGGCTTTTATGTTAGCGAGGTTCAATCTCTTTCCCTCAGCAGTGGTCACAGGCAGATATGGGGGGTATTCCGTATAGGGATAGACTGTGTGACTGTACTCTGAGGGAATCCGATTCAATCTCACATATTCTTTTTCGCTGCCCCAAATATTCTGTTATGCGCAGTTTATTGATTCTGTCAGGTTCAGAATGCTTTCATGTATATCCTTGCCTAACCGACTCCATGTTTAATCCTTTCAGTGTTTAAGTGCTTTCTTCACAGGTGCCAAGGTTCCCAGGCAGCTATCTCACAGAAAAGGATTGTTTTGGCTACTGTTTTGGCTACTGTTGCAGTTTGTCTTTGGGCACCTTTCCCCCCTCCTTTTCCACTTCAGCTTTCAGCTTCAACCTCCATCCCTGATCGGGTTGCGGGGGATGAGCAGTGCGACTGCGCGTTGTTACCACACCCCCTAATTGCATAGGGGAAAAGACGGTGTCTATAGTCTCCTCCCTTTTGCCTTTGTGTTGGGGCATGCACGATAGGGCATCAGCAAGAAAGTTCATTTTGCCCGGCAAGAAGTTTAAAGTGAAATTGATTTGGAAAAGTATTCTGCCCAGCGCAGCTGTTTAGCATTTAGCCTCCGAGGGCTGCGGAGGGCTTCCAAATTCTTATGGTCCGTCCAAACCTCGAATGGATGACAGGCTCCCTCTAACCAATGCCTCCAGGTAGTGAGGGCTGCCTTTACAGCAAAAGCCTCCTTTTCCCACACATTCCAATTTCTCTCCGCTTCAGAAAACTTCCGGGATAGGAATGCACAGGGCTTGAGTTTTCCGTCCTCCCCCTTTTGCAATAGTACGCCCCCAATCGCGGTGTCGCTGGCATCGACTTGCACTACAAAGGGGCGATTTTCATCAGGGTGTTGGAGGGCGGGTTCGGAAACAAACTGCATTTTGAGGAGATCGAATGCCTCTTGGCATTCTCGTGTCCAGGGCAATTTGGCACTCGGCTTTTTGGCATTGTTCCCCTTGTCTTTAGTTTTTAACAGTTCGGTTAGGGGGAGTGTAAGTTGAGCAAAGTTGGCAATGAATTCCCTATAGAAGTTGGCGAAACCTAAAAAGGATTGCAGTTCCTTGCGAGTTTGCCAAATTTGGATTGCTTGTACTTTGCCCGGATCCATTTTTAAACCATCTTTGGAGATGCAGTAGCCGAAATAAGTGAGTTCTGTTTGGTGAAATTCACATTTTGATAGTTTGATGGGCAGTTTGTTACACATCAGTGTGGTCAGAACCTTTTTTACAAGATCTACGTGTTCCTCCTCAGTTTCTGAATATATTAAGACATCATCTAGGTAAACCACCACTCCTTTGTACAAAAATTCATGTAGTACTTCATTAATCATAGACATGAAAACCGATGGGGCCCCTGCTAAGCCGAACGGCATAACTAAATATTCAAATTGGCCGAGGGGCGTATTAAACGCGGTTTTCCATTCATCCCCTGCTTTGACACGAACGTGGAAGTAGGCATCTTTTAAGTCTAATTTCGTAAAGATCTTACCTTGAGCCACGACGTTGAGAAGGTCTCTGATGAGCGGGATGGGGTATGCGTTGCTGGATGACACAGCGTTAAGTCCCCGAAAATCAGTGCACAGTCTTAAGCCCCCATCCTTCTTTTTGACGAAGAGCACTGGCGCAGCGTGCGGGCTGTTCGCAGGTCGTATAAATCCTCTTTGGAGATTAGTATCAATGAATTTGCGGACTTCTTCTCTTTCGTTGGGGCTCATGGGATACAGGCGGCCCTTAGGCAGTGAGGCGCCCGGTAAGATTTCTACAGCACAGTCTGTCCTCCTATGTGGAGGTAGAGTATTGGCCTCTTCCTCTGTGAAGGCTTGGAGGTAGGCTCTATATTGTTTGGGTATTTGATTAATTTCTTCTTGAGTGCGGAGAGCTGATTCTTTGTGGGTAGGATCGTTGCCCCAATTTTTATCCCAACGGTGACTTTTGCAGGCACTGTGGCTGAATGTGATGCTTCCTTCTGTCCAATTTATATAGGGGTTGTGGTCGCACAACCACCGGCTTCCCAGGATCAAGGGGTATTTGGCAGTGGCACTAATGACGAACGATCTTACTTCCCAATGGTGCCCCATGCCGGTTACAACCGGAATGGTTTCAGTAGTGACTGGGTTCATATTGGTGCCGTCCATTTGCTCAAAGATGACGGGCGTTTCCAATTCTTCTACTGGAAGCACTAATCCATTCACCAAGGCTGGAGCGATAATGTCCCTTGAGCAGCCCGAATCTATTAGTGCTTGCACGCGGATGTGCATTTTTCTATCTGGATTCACTAATACTACAGGTATGAAAAGGATGGACCCTGGTGGTCTGTTCAAAGCAGGAACGGACTGAGGTTTGATCTGCCGTTTGGGTCCTTTTACGACAGATCCATTTCGTTTCCCAAAGTGGGACTCTCAGGATTCTCCTCCCCTGTTAGAGCTGTTGAATCATATTCCATAACTTCCTCCAGCTCTAATCCTCTCTCGGGGAGGTTTTTTCGAGGAGCTCCTCTGCCCCTCGTAAGCCTGGGAGCTGGTGTTGGGCGCGGTGGCGCCAAGTAGGTTGCGGGAGCTGGGCGTCTTAGTTGGAGCGGAGGTCTTTGCACAGGCCGGTACGGACATTGCGCTGCAAAGTGACCACTTTGGGCACACTGCAAGCACAACCCTTGTTGCCATCTAGCATCTCTCGCTCCGCGCATAGCGTATCCAGCCCCTCGGCCTCCTCGAACGAGAACTGAGGAGCGCCTTTGGCCCGTGGGCTGTTGATGTTGTTCCATTAAACGAACTTCTAGCATGCGATTTTCCACTTCGCAAGTTAACTGAATCCATCCTAACAGCGTAGGAGGGTTATCTTGCATGAGAGCTCTATCCAACAATTTGGGATTTAATCCCTGTTTGAATAAGATGATTTTGGTGGATTCCTCGCACCTTGGGCATTTGGCAGCAAGCTGTCGGAATTTTGTAACATAGTCTCTAGCCGACATGCTGCCTTGCCTAATAGACTGCAATTCAGTCCGGGCCCTAGTTTCTTCTAGGGGATCTTCATATTGGGCTCGGAGCGCGTCCACTAGCCCTTGAAGGGTATTCAACTTGGGGGCATCAATATCATAAAGTCCAACATACCAGTCAGCCGCTTTGCCTTGAAGTCTCAATCCCAGGTGTTCGATTTGACTGGCCTCACTTCCAAATAAATGTCCCCATCGATTGAAAAACTGTACTGCTTGTACCAGGAAGAACCCCAGTTTGGAAGGATCTCCATCAAAAGTAGCTTCCAGCTTAACCCAACCCATGGGAAGTTCTTGCCTGGGGGCTGGTGCCGGCAGCGGGTAGTATTCGATTGGGGGCTGTTGCGGAGGTTGTTGTAACGGAGGTTGTTGGGGAAGTGGTTGAGGACGAGGGTGACGAGGAAGGGCCCTGGGAATCGGCCGTGGTGGGTGTCCTCTCGGAGCCGGTAATCTAGGCGGGGGCTGTCCTGGCGGCGGCCGGAATGGTGCGGGTAGGGCCGGCGTGTCGCGAGGCCCCATCCCACCGGGCGCTGGCAACCGAGGAAGCGGAGTCAGTCCTTGGGGCACCGGCTGTAATGGCGGTGGATGCGGAGAAGCTGGTTGGAAAGGAATAGGGGTGCCTCTAGGAATTGGTTGATTCGAAATCGGTGTCCCGCTCGGCTGAAGAGGAATAGCGGAGCCTCCGGGGATTGGTTGACTCGGAGTTGGTGTCCCGCTCGGCCCCGGTGTCTGGAGTGGTTGAGGAGTGGTGCCCACTCCAATGGAACTCGTCACCGGGATGAGAAGCGAAGTAATCCCACTCGGTAGTACCGGTACTTCCTCTTGAGAAGTTGGCGGTGGTACCACGGGGGAAGCTGCCCCTGTTGGGCGCATCGGTTCGTCCCCTGCACCTGCCCCCCCTGTAGCGCCTAGCTCATCTGGGCGAGGATCTGTGGGGCAGGGGTCCTCTAGGCAGGGATCTTCGGGTCCCGGCCCAGCTCCTGTTTCCGAATCGGTATCCCCGGTTTCGTCGGGTTGCTGTGGCCATGGTTGAATCGGTCCCTCGGGCCGTGGGACGATATTTTGTAGTGCAGACAGACTTTGAACGATATCCGGGTAGCCCGTCGGCGGCTCTCGTCCATCTCCCACTACGAGTACAGACAGCAGGTGGACTCCATGGGCCAGACTTTCTTCCATGTTCGCTAGTCTGGACTCTAAAACTTGAACTCTGTCTGAGTTCCCTACCTCTTGTTCCGTATCTCCCGTGGCCTGCGAGGTCGGCACATACTCAGCATGTGGTCTCGTGGCTGTCGCCCTTGGCCCAGGTAGGGGGCCTTCTACGGCTTGCTCTTCTTGGGATCTTGCGGCTAGAATCCCCTTTGCTAAGCCGGTGACCGCAGAAATCCCGGAGTCAATCGCAATAGTCCTGCTTTGCAGTTGCACCCAATGGTGCTCACTTACATCCGCTTGCCCCGCTCCCGGGGTGACTTCTGTGTAATCCCAACTTAGAACGCCATGGTGGGATGCCTCCCACTCTGTTTGCTCGGCCGTTCTATTCCAGTAAAGCCACGGCTGGCTACCGGTATGTTCCGGAATCGCTTCTAAACTCCGTCGGCCGTCCAGCAATGATTGCGTGAACATTATGCTGGCCCTTCGTTCTCTCGTCTCCCGAGGTCTTGCGCCCCACTGCGAAGGAGTGGGCATAGAAAACAGGGGTTCGGCTGTAGCTCTGGGCCGATTATCCACACTGCTGGGAGCGATGGTGTAAATAGTGGTAACAGAGGAGCCGTTCCCTCTTGGTACGGGTCCTTGAGGTTCCAATCCTTGAGAGCCGGGAGAGGCATACGGGTCAAAGGGTCCCTGATAGGGTCTGCTTTGGAGTCCGTTTGATCCGGCTTAGGCATTGGAAAGATGATTGGTAACAAAATGTCAGAACTGTGGCTAGATAATGTCCTTACTCCAGACTACCTTCTACAATCAGACAACAGTCCATTATTTCCAAAAGGTTTTTACTGAAGAATTAGTTCATTATAGTCCACTGGCCTGAATACAGTATCCAGGATGGTACATATGCATTGTTACCAATGACAGGCAAAGCATGAGGTACAAAGTAACAGATCTCAGCAGGCCCAACCTCCCCCCATAGTTCTCAAAACAACCCCTTTGAAGCTAGGAAAGCGAAAGTTCTTCAAGGCCGGTTCTTGGTGGAACAGCTTTCATGTATATCCTTGCCTAACCGACTCCATGTTTAATCCTTTCAGTGTTTAAGTGCTTTCTTCACAGGTGCCAAGGTTCCCAGGCAGCTATCTCACAGAAAAGGATTGTTTTGGCTACTGCTGTTCCACCAAGAACTGGCCTTGAAGAACTCTCGCTTTCCTAGCTTCAAAGGGGTTGTTTTGAGAACTATGGGGGGAGGTTGGGCCTGCTGAGATCTGTTACTTTGTACCTCATGCTTTGCCTGTCATTGGTAACAATGCATATGTACCATCCTGGATATTGTATTCAGGCCAGTGGACTATAATGAACTAATTCTTCAGTAAAAACCTTTTGGAAACAATGGACTGTTGTCTGATTGCAGAAGGTAGTCTGGAGTAAGGACATTATCTAGCCACAGTTCTGACAGATGCGTCCTTTTTTTCCTGTGCAGAGGGATTTTTTGGATAAGGATCTAAAATTTTTCTTAGCTGACAAGAGTCCAGCAATAACTCTATCCGTTGCTGAATTCCTGGCTTATGTGTGGAAGTCAAGGGTAACATTTTATAAAGCCCCCTATGACTGTGCGGTATCCTGAGATAATTTTGCTGTCTGGGGACACGATCATGCTGCCCTATGAATTTATTCCACAACATTTCTCCTGTTTTGTCTGTATTATTTATGCCAATAAAGGTTGCTGTGTGCTGCTACACAGGTACCAGGCCCTACAACAGACCCAGATGCCAGCTCTGCCCCTATATCTACCCAGGGAATACAATTACAGGACCCAATGGCATCAACTACACTGTCTCTGGCTCTTACAGCTGCTCATCCTCCAATCTGATATATGCCCTCATGTGCCAACAATATCCTTCTGCTCTGTACATTGGACAAACCAGCCAACCTCTACGCAAAAGAATAAATGGACACAAATCTGACATTAGAAATGGAAACGTCCAGAAACCAATGGGAGAACACTTCAATCTACCAGAACATTCCATCAAAGACTTAAGGGTCGCTGTAGTTCAACAGAAACCTTTCAAAAACAAAATCCAACGGGAGGCTGCTGAATTGGAATTCATATGCAAATTTGACTCTGTCAAGCTGGGACTGAATAGGGACTATGAATGGTTATCACATTATCACAGGTAACAGATTTCCTTTACAGAGGCGGGATCTGGGGGAGCCCAGTGGCGCCTGGCGTGGGCTTTCGGGGACCTCAGTTCTCTTTGTCAGATGCATCTGACGGGGAGAGCTGTGGTTATCGAAGGCTTATACTACATAGGAATTGGATGATCTAGCTGTTTTACTGCTGCAAACTAACACGGCAAACTCCTTTGAAGCCTCACCCAAGCCAACTGACCCCCACACCAAAAGGAGATGTTTACATTTACTAGCAAAGGAATGTTTTGGTTGCACCCTCCCTCTCCCCCCCTAACTGCATCTTCTCTCTCCTCCCCTCCTCTTCTATATTTGACCAGTTTCTGTACCATGCATCTGACGAAGAGAACTTGATTCTCGAAAGCTTATGCTACAATAAAATTGGTTAGTCTTAAAGGTGTTACTGGACTCTTTTTGATTTTGCTACTACAGACTAACACGGCTAACTCCTCTGGATCTAAAAGACAGTATTGTTTACAGTACAGAGGATCTCTGTACAAACAGTCAGCTCTTCAAATAAATAAAAGTTACATGATTTCCTCAATGTGATGGATTGACAGGTCATAACTAGCATAGGTCACTGTAATAAAAACACTTTGCATGGCACCGTTATGTTTTATAACATAACACAGGAAAGAACATGCCCAAGGCCGAGACTAAAAATTGTGGACATAAACAGTTATCTTTGGTGTGCAATGAAAATTACTTGCAGCATGTGCTGTGCTTTTTCAAGGCCTTTTCATTGTTATTGTTAATTGTAGGAACATGTTAAATAGAAAGGGCGCAGAAGGGATTTGTCCACAAGCATTAAGTAATTTAGATCAACGGATTTTAACTGGTATAAAGTGGGCTTCCCCAAATTCCCTAACATGATGCATAAACCTAGCAGTAACTTGTCTACCATTTCAGGCAGAAGTGCACATAATAGAATGCTTCTTTAAAGGAACATATTTTTTTAAAAACCTCTCTCTCACATACAACTTACTTTCAGTCATGCAGTAAAGTTCCTTGTGCTGTGGTGGCAGTTGCTGCCAAAGCAATTTCTTTCTCTCTCTCTCTCATTCCCCCCCCCCCTCTTTCTTTGGGATTTGCACAGTCAACCAGATCTCCAATGGCCAATCAGAAGCCCTGCTGGGCAAAAGTCCCACTTGGCCCTGTTAGTGGATGCCATGGTACCCACAGGCACCATATTGGAGACCCCAGACCTACACTAACTCCTGCTTCTTCAACCTTCAGCTTTTTTAGAATACCGCTTTCCTTGGCTCCTGTGTTGCTGAGGTAATTTTCACTGCTTGGTCTGTCACAGCAGAGATCAAATTCCACAAGCAAACAAAACAGTGCGTAATCAAGTTCTGGAATTAATGCTTGTTAGTTCTGTTGGTTGAGGTTAAAAAGAAGAGCTAAACACCTAGAGACATTCCAGAAGAATATATTAATGCAGTGGGGGAAATCCCCTTCTCTCTACTCAGAGGAATCCCTGAATCATGTCCCCAGAGCTTTCAAGATGCAGAAACTGACTCCCCACGCTGGATGGGTGAAGAACTCAGGGGAACGGAGAAAAGTAAAGAGTCCAGTAGCACCTTTAAGACTCTCCAACTTTATTGTAGCATAAGCTTTTGAGAACCACAGCTCTCTTCGTCAGACAAAGAAAGCTGTGGTTCTCAAAAGCTTATGCTACAATAAAGTTGGATAGTCTTTGTGGAGAAATGCCATTCTGTTTGTGCAGTTAACTTTCTATGGGCTGCAGAGGGGAGGGCCCAGTTCTGGAGTAGAATGTGATTGGAGGGAGAGCGAGTCAGTTGGTGGAGGGGAGTTGGAAGTCGACAGTTGGTGGCTGAAGAGTTAAGGGAGAGATGGCTCTGAGGGGAGAGGTAGATCTAGTGTAACCCCAGGTACCGAAGTATCGTACCTGCCCTACACAACATCTAATTAGGGCATGAGGGAGATAGAGTACGGGGTTTCTGTTTACGTTTTATTATTCTTTCTGTTCACTGAATATTTGCCTGTGTATAGTTAGAAGTTAAATAAATGATTTTCGGAATTTATGAAGGAAGAAAGCTCTTCCGTTCCACATAGTCCCCCAACCGCTTGGGCCCACTAGCAGAGGAGGGAGGCTAGGAGGCTGTCCCGCCTAACCAGGACCCCATATAGGGACAGTGGTGGCAGCAAATACCTGGAGACAGGGAAGGGAGACAGCCCCTTCAGGTGCCTGGCCAGAGGTGGAAAGGGAGGGGTAGGCAGAGCGGGGTCTACCAGTGGGAGGAAAGGCCCCGATTTGCCACAATCTTAAAGGTGCTACTGGATTCTTTACTATTTTCCAACTACAGACTAATACAGCTCTGGATCTATGACCAGGGGAAGGGAGGAAACTCATCTTACTTTTCGTACTCCACAAAGGTGCTCCTGTGCCCCCAACTGTGTAGGAAACAGTCACACCTTTCAACCAGTCTTGTCCATAACATAGCAATCTTCCATATCAAATCATTCAAAACATACAGACAGTTTAATGAACATGTCTCCATATTCATTCTTTTACTCTTATACAAACATGTTTAAATTATTTTTAATGTTTTCATAAAACGTTTTCAATAAAGACACAAAAGAAGAGGAGAAAAGAGGGCAAAACTAAGAGATTAAAAAAAATTAAGTCACCATTCAATGAACAAATCATACAGGTCTCCTGTAGACTGAATATAATCAGGTATTCAGTAGCTATGTTTCAGCCTGAAATTGTTATTGTAATAATCATTTCTGGGATTGCCTAGAATGGCTTCCAAATATGAAAAGTCGACTTCGTATCTCCTTTTCCCTTAATGCGTCATCCATACAAAAAGGCTTTCCCCCCTTGACTTAGAAGAATCAGAATGAGAAACCTTGATATGCTTAACTTTAAGCACTTGAAGAGTTTCATTTTGACATTAATGGTATTATGCCGTTACATGGACCAGCAACCTTATAAATCATCGACTCTGCTAGACTGAGAACTTACTAGTACAGTAAAAGGGGTGGACTTTCCACTGACTTCAAAGGGCTGCAAAACTATGAGCCTTATCCCACTGAATGCACCTGAGGACATTCAAGGGACTGGGTGACTTCTAAAGGCGAAGAACAAATTTCATAATCACTGTTGCTGATTCAAAAAATCTTTTGTTGTTGTGTGCCAGCAGAAAAAGATCTTCCTGTATTGATTAGTTGCAAGAACAGCTGCAAGGAGATGAGACAGAAATAGTTTGAAACAAACTAACAAATTCATGCCTTACACTTATTATATACAGATAAAACTGTGGTGTCCAGTACACAGTCCAAAGCACAGTAATGATGCCTCTTGATCATGCCTGGAGATGCTACCACGTGGAGAACATAACTTGTTACTCATTGTGGCCACAGTTTCCCATGACATTCAAAAAAGTATTCAGCACCCTTGGAAATTTGGGACAGGATGTTGTATCTGTATCTGTAAGACATCGGGGCATGGTCTGAAAGCATATGATGAAGCAACCTTGTACGTGTATGTATGTCCCACTTTTCTCCCAGTGGGCCCCAAAGCAACTTACAATAAAAAATAGAAATACAACAGAAAAAACTAAGTGAACAGGAGAAAAGATGGAAGGCTCCCAACTAAATGCTCCTCATGTTTTCCTCTCACACTCTACTCACAGGTCTTCCTCAAACTAGGCTATGAACCTCAAGATAAGAGCAAAAGGACAAGTTCCTTTTGGTTCCTGCCAGTAGCCAGGAACCTCTGGGCACCGCCAGGCTTTAAGTACCTGTAGCAGAGGACAAACAAACCCAGCAAGATCCCATCCAGCTGCTACGAGGCAGCTAGCAGAGCCTTCCTCTCCCTGCCAGCTTTTGTTGAAGACATGGAAGAAAAACTGATATTAAATAATAATTGAGAAACATCCCATAATACTCAAAAGTAAGTCCGCTGGGGGCGTGGCGTCGGAGCCTTCGGGTATGGACGCACATTGAAAGATCTCTGTCTCCTTCCTCCCTGTAAACCCCGGAAAACAGCTGATATCGCTTACCCTGCATTATATATTTGAGAAAGCAGACGCAGAAGGAAAAGAAGATCTATCCAAAATCAGCAAGAAATTTGCAGCAGCTCTTTTACAGCACAACTCAAACTATGCCTCAGGAACGCAGCAAGGCCGAGCTATCCAAAATGGCCGACAGGAAACTTGTAGAAACAAATGCAGCAGCAAAAACTAATAACCACTCCCTCGAGGCACAGTTTGCAAAATTTGAAGAAAACCTGCTCAAGCAAATGACGCTGCTCATCCAACCGCTATCTACACAATTAACAGAAATCAAATTAGAACTTCAAAAGACAAATCAAACAGCTGAAAGTGCTATGGAACTTAGTATCATGTCTCAAAGAGACGTAAGAG
Organism: Eublepharis macularius; assembly: GCF_028583425.1. Lineage (NCBI taxonomy): Eukaryota > Metazoa > Chordata > Lepidosauria > Squamata > Eublepharidae > Eublepharis > Eublepharis macularius. The sequence continues at coordinate 5,777,306 of NC_072793.1, forward strand.
AAATATATAATAAACTAGAACAGCAGGAGGAAAGAATTCTTCACCTGGAAGTGTCAGCTCGTTACAGAAATCTCAAGCTCCGTGGGATTGAAGAGTCCCTTATAGAAAATGAAAATATAATCAGAACATTAACACCTTGGCTATCTAAGCTGCTGGGCATTAAGGAAGGCACAAACCAACTCATAACAAAAGCTTATCGCATCGGATCTTTAAGCCAGCAGAAAAAAAGAAATATGCCGAGAGATATCATTATTGAAGTACCAGATACTAACATCAGGAAGAAAATAATCAATGAAGCAAGATCCAAAGGCTTTCTATTATTCAATAACACCCAGATACAAGTATACAGTGACCTGCCTAATGAAGTTCTCTTAAAGAGAAAAGAACTTAAACCCACAACCGAGACTTTGAGGAGAGCGAAAGTACAATACAAATGGTGGAATTACACGAAACTACTGGTCTATCACAAAGGACATCGTCTTATTGCTTCGGACTACGACTCTGCAGCATCAATGTTAAATGAACTGAACTTAGAAGAACCGATGGAAACAAGCAAACCAAGTCAAAAAAGAAAATTTTCTCAGTCAACATCTTCATCCCCTCAGAAGGGAAGTAAAATTTCAGTAAGAGACAATTGATTTAGACACTTAGCCACAATGCTAAAATTTAAGGGAAGCGTTATCATAATACTCTTTATTGAAGATTCAAAACGGGGTAAGAAAGGGAGGAGGGAGTTCGGTCCTTTCAATGTAACTCCTTTTTTAGTTAAGCCCGGTAAGTTTTGGTATATACCAAACTAGTGTGTGAATAGAACACACTAGCTAAAAGGGCTTTGGGGAACAAATCTATTATTTTTGTGCAGTTTGTAACAACTGGCCAGGGGATTTGTGGGAGGGAAAGGATTTGAAATAGATCTCCCATTATTGTGATCTTAGAGCTAATCAACCAAGAGTCCCGTGGGAGGGAAAGATAAGATAACTAGGGAAAGGGGAAAGGGAAACATCAAGGGAGGGGAAGAAATTTCTAAAGCTCATTTGTATTGCTAATTCAGACTTAAAGGGCAAAGTTGGGTGGGTTAGGGAGGAGGAGGGAATAGAAAGGAAAAGAGGGGGGAAAGGAGGGGGGAAAGGGGGGGGGAAAGTAAGTCCGCTGTATTCAGTGGAGTCTACTCAGGTTAGTGAGCATAGGATGGCAGCCTTAAGACTTCCCTTGCTGGATCGGACTGCAGAATATACACAGCTCATTAGTTTAAACACAGATCCACTTACAATGTTACAGTCTCGTCTTCTATGCCCTTTACTGTCCCATAGAGCCTTGACTTGCTAACATCCCCTTCTATATTTTTTCACACACACTAACGTAAAATAATAATTGTGGCAAAGGAGCAAAGGTGGCATAGCTCAGTGAAGCTCAGCATACCTCTGGCTCACCTCTACATAACTTAACAATTTATATGCTGCCCTTCAGGACAACTTAATGTCCGCTCAAAGCGGTTTACAAAGTGTGTTGTTGTTATCCTCACAACAGTAAGAGAAATTAAACAGTAAAAATGTGTCCCATGTTATTATTTGATAACATCTGTTAACCTGTGGTAGCATTTAGGTATAGATTGGGGGAGATGCCCAAACTATAAAATGTTCAGCAGAGATTTTCATATATTGAAGTGTATGGGTTGACCCCCCAGTTCTGCTAGCAGAGAAACTTTCCTCCCATTGAAAAGACTTTTCCTAACACAAGACACTTGGAAGAGCATCTTAACTCAGAGGAAGGGTCTTTTTAACAGAGGAAGGCACCTTTACTAGTGGAACTAATCCATGGGATCAAACCCTGTGTCTGAAATTTAATTAATGTTAACAACTACAATCATTTTTTTTTCAATGTCTACATTAATTTTTGTATATTTCCACCTCCTCGTTCAGGAATATTTTTAACAGTATGAAGTGTTATTGGTCCAAATGCAAATATGATGCATTGACTATCACTTGAAACATCAAATAGCACACATCGGTCAATGAACAATTGTACAGCGGTTAACGTCAGTAAATAAGAATGAACATCACAACACCAAGGGTCAACTCAATAATGCATTTGTCAATGAATAAAATATATGTTAACAAATATGAATCAGGAATACAAGCACATAATACACATTGGATGTCCACAGTGAAAAGAAACCGCGCACGCACTGGTAGCGCATAATCAGTGGAAAGAGTCTCCTCCGTTTTGACCAATGCTTTCCTCAAAGAATACATGTGTAAAGATTATGCAGAGGTATGATGTCAAGGAAAAATAGTCAGGTTGTATCTTCCCCTTCCATGCAGCTAAATCTGGATTATTTTCCCTGCGGAAGGAGTTTGCATATGGTAATCCATATGTAAAGACTTCCTTGGATCCACAGCAGTTTATTTGTAAATAACGGCCGGATCTAGACTAGACTAAAATTTCTGTTAATGGAAGGCACTTCCAGCTGTATTAATATGGATGCGTGGCAATATGGTCTTTGTTCTTATTTATGGCACAATTATTAGACATGACACAAATTTTCATCGATCCGTATATTTCAACCTTTGGTCTTTTAAATGATAGTCCAATCATCAATACATCACATTTACAATTTGGTCCCATTTATTTATTTATTTAGAATATTTATTAGCCACTTTTCCTCCAAAGTTGCTCAAGGCATCCCAGGGACTCTGGGAAGGATAATGTTGTAGGCCTGATCCAGAACAGAACTGCTGGCATAGCAGCTTGCTCCAGCAAAGAGCCAGAGATTCAGCAGAAGTCCCACGGATGTACCAGGCAGCAGCGGCAGGCAGCTGCATCATGTGACTTGCCTCTCCCTCTGGGGTCCTCTCTTGGTTGGGATGCTGAAGCAGACTATCCCACCCCTGCAGTTCAGCTTCTAGTACTTGGTACTTTTTTCGTTCCTGCTTGTCAAACACACACTGGTAAACCTTGACAAACTTATTTAGATGACTGTGAGCATTTGCTGGGAAGTCTCTGAGTTGTCATACAGTGGCGTATTCATCTGGAATTGTCAGCATTCATCTGTGTCTGCAACAGTGTTTGTAAGTGGTAGGGAAGTACCATTTGCTATTGCACTAAATGTGTGCACAAATATTGGCTGTATCCTACCACTCGGCTTCAGTAAATGCAATGCTTTCCTATAGCACAAGAAGTCTTCCTCCAGTGGAAAAGGCTCTTCCTCTAGAGGCAAACTCCTTGCTCAGGGGAAAGATTCCACATTTAGCTGAATGAAGTAGTAGGATATAACCTGACTTTTTTAATTACTTGACACACCTCTATATAATCTGGCTTTGTATATAGAATAGGTTTGGTGGGAGAGATAGTAAGGGGTAATCAAGAGGTACTGTTGAAAACAACCGCATTTCCTTTTTGCAAGAAGAGTGAGTGGTAATGTAGGAATGACTTCTTGCATCTCCATTTTTGTTACAGCTGTACATCTGTTGTGTTATGTTTATGTTATATACATGGTTCTTATTTGGAGAATCTGCACTAAGGTGTTTTCTTCGTGCACACGTACACCGGGTTTTCTAGGTATTCAATCCACAAGGATCAGATCCATTTTGGGCCTCTGAAATTCTGCACTTGAGGGAGTTGAACCAAAATGGAGTCTCTTTATTTCTTCTACAGTTGAAAAATGCCCCATTTCTGCTGCAGGCTTTCTGTTTCATCAGTTGGTCAGCTAAGGACTGGTCAGTTTCATCAGTCAGCTTAAGACAGTTAAGGAAACTTGCAAGGGCTTTTTTTTTTTTTAATGCACCCACTTGCAACATTGTGGTTTAAAAATAAATAAAAAGGATTTACTTCTTACTGCCAAGGTTAATGGGCACACACACTTTTTAGTCCATTCTTAAAATTTTCCATAGCCAAATTGCAGCTGATAGGTTTAGAAAACTTGCACAATTTTTTTAACGTTGTAACATTGCAACCAATGTTGTAAAATTGCAATGTTGTTGTTGTTTTAAAAAATTAAAAAGAAAAATTGGATTGGTTGCTGTTCAATCAATCAAGATGCAGGGGCATGAAGGGGAAGGGGAAAGGCAGGGCCAGAGGCAGGCCTCACACCGAAGAAAGCATTCTGCACGTCAAAAAAGCCCGGGTTTGTCTTCGCTGGAAAATAAACATCATAGTATGTGCACAGAGAAAAACTGCAGAAAACCTAGGGGAAATTTGACTCTGCAGCTGATGCAGCCTTTCACCATCAGAATGCAAAAAAGGCTGTTTCCACATGTCCTTAAAGGGACGGCCCACTCACCGAACACTGGTGGCTTTTCTCCTTCACTCCACACATCTCCAATTTCAAAGTGGTAGCAGCCTGTTTGGCTTCCGTTTTTTCAGCGCCTTTTATGAGAACACAATTTCCCACACTTTCCCGCATCCTGAAAAGGTGCCCAAAAATGGAAGCCAAACAGCCTGCTACAGTTTTGAAATTGTAGATGTGTGGAGTGAAGGAGAAAAGCCAGCAGCGTTCAGTGAGTGGGCTGTCCCTTTAAGGATGTGTGGAAATAGCCAAAGTCTGGGAAGCAGTTTGGAGACTGAATTGAGGTATTTTGACCATGCATGCAGAACTCTGGAAAGAAATCAATGCAGTATGGGGCCAGAACTGATGATCTAAGATTTTGCTTTCATGTCATTTTGAAAAAAAGGAAAGGAAGTTATTTCACACACATTTGATATCTTCAGACCAAGTCTTTAGACAGACCAGAATATGTTGGATTAGCAATAAGTTCTGAGATAATAACCCACAAGAACAAACACTGATTGACAACCAACTGCTAAGACAATTAATTGGCATTTTCATTCTTTTAATTTATGAGCATATGGCACAGAAATATTTACCAACAGAAAAACATGCAAATACTAGTTTGGTTTTGATGCCACCATCAATAAAGAAAAAGAATTACCTTAACATCCTTTGTATTGTCAGAGCCTTAGATGCACTCCACAGTGATTATGTTAAATTTTTTATCAATTCCCTTTGTGGGAGAATTGGACTATTTATATAAACATTGAAGGTATCTGCAGAAAACAAGAATTTATAGCAGTAACACTATGTAAAATTACAGTGCCAGAGATGAAACAGCAACGATTGTAATTATTAGTACTTATGCAGAGCTTCTTATCTTCAGACAGCAGTTCTTAGCACTTAAAACATAATGTCATAATACATGAGAACAACTTAATACTATTACCGTTACAAACTCCATAAAGCCCAATTTCAGCCAAAGTCCACTTCCTTGTACTTACCAATGTACAACTGGACCCAAGAGCAGCTGTAGACAAAACAACTTGGTTGTTTCAGTCATGGAATAACTACAGATAATTTTGCCAAGACAATGGTGTACTCAAGCACATCCTTGTCGCCTGGATGATAGCAAGGATGTTGTCCAGGGAAACCAAGGAGAAAGTAAAGATAGGCTTGGGGAGAAACTCTACGTGCTTTCAGAATTCACAATATTTGAAGAGGCTGGCACAGTGTACACTTGGTATCTTCCAAGCCTGATTCTCGGCATCCTCCATTCAGAAGGAATTCCAGGTAGCAGGGATGGAAGAGACTGGTTTACAAACTTTGAGAGTTAGATACACAGCATCACCAACTGGATACATCAGTTAGCATGTACTTGACTGTATTATCAGTTTCTTCCCCTTTATTCTCTACCTTTTTGTGTTACATATCTGCAGGGCCATTTTTAGATAGTTTTGTATATTGCCAATACCAAATAATTAACATCACAGTCCTAAGCAGAGTTACACCCTTCTTTGCCCATTGACTTTAGTGGACTTGAACTCTTCAAAGTCTGTTTAGGATTCCACTGCAGTAGTATTATCATTAATTTGATACTAACTACTTTATTTACTACGATTTATTAATCCAAAGACCAGGGTTGCAGAGGCAGGCAATGAAAAACCACCTCTGTTAGTCTCTTGCCATGAAAACCCCACCAGGGGTCGCCATAAGTCAGCTATGACTTCAGGGCACTTTCCACCACCGCTCTTCCATCGGGAAGCTCAGGGTAGCATATGAAGTCCCCCCACTTTAAGATAACATAGACATACCTATTTGAAGGAAACAATAAGAATCTAAGCTAAACTCCTGGAAGGGAACTGACAGTTTTCCTTTGCCACCCCAGACAGAAAGAAGAGACAGACACAAGTGCTGGGAACTAATGGGCCATATTTATTTGGCAACAACATATCACTGAACATATATATATGGCAGAGGACTAACTAGCGGTACAGGTCAGGCCCTGGGGTCACCCTGGACCTCCGCCCTGACCTGTCTGGGTGAGCCCCGTTGCCCCAGGCGCAAGCCATCCACATGCATGGCTGGGACGTGGCCGGCCAGGCAAATGGTTCCCCACTCCAAGCCTGTAGCATATAGCAGGAAGGCTGTACTTGTCTAGGGGATCCACATGGCAGTCTGCCCTCTCAGCTGGTAGCCGTCAAGCACTACCAGTGATCCTGACAGACCCCAATTCCCCCCCCCCCAAATGGGGATGTGCCAAGGGTGCTCACCGGCCCGCTCATTTCTCCCCCTCCTAATCCTGCCACCGCTAGGGCCAAGCCTCTGCTTAGGCCCTTGCGCCCCACAGGTGGCCTACTGCCAACCAAAGCCCTTGCCGCAGATTATCTAAGCGGATGTTGTTGCCCTTCACCAATAGGTGAACCCCAGCCCCTCTGTAGAGGTCAGCAAATTTGGCCCTTATTTGCGGGTGGGGCAGATAAATCCCTAGCCCACCCTCTAATGCCTTAAATAGGGCTCTACCGGCCTCACGCCTAGCCCTTTGGATCAAGACACCAAGCCACCACTTGCCCATCACTGCAAGTCTAAGTGCACCTGCAAAGACTAGAACCAAGGTCATTACCACCCAGGTGAATGACTACACATGAGACGGAGGACTGGACTTCCCCTCAGCCCTCAGGCCACTACTTGCCTGGGCAGCGCAAGCCTGTGTGAGCCTGTAAGGAAAGAACTATGCTCTGTAAGCCACGGTCATTACCACATGGTGAATGACCAAAACGTGAGGCAGAGGACCTCACCTGCCCTCAAACCATTAGGCAACTACTTGCCTGGCCACTGCAAGCCTGTGTGAGCCTGTAAAGAAAGGGCCGTGCCCTGTGAGACAAGGTCCTACCCCCCAGTTGAATGACCTGAACGCGAGGCAGAGGGCACTCCTCACCTCCAGCTCACAAGGCCACCTTGCCTGTGCGTGTAAGTCTGCGTGAGCCTCTATCAGAAGGGCCATGCCCCGGATCCAAGGTCATTACAGCACAAGTAAATGACCAGAATGTGAGGCGGCGGACCGCTCCTTCCCTCAAGCGCACCGAGCCACCTTGCCTGTGCATGCATGTCATTGGGGCCTGTAATGGAAGGGCCGTGCCCTGGAGGAGCCCAGCCCATTACCCCCAGGTGAATTACCAAGAGTGAGGCAAAGGACCCCACCTCCCCCCAAACAGTAGCAGCTGCCTGTCCATCACCAGCCCAATGGCTAAGTGCAGAGCTGCCAGACCCTACCTTAGTTAGGCTGTTAGTTAATGATATACACATGAGGGAGAGCAATGAATTGGTAACTGACATGAAGAAGCATACTTGTAAAGTCTGAGTGAGTAATTGAAACTGGGGTGTATATTGTAAACAATTGCAAATGGCATAAAACTTATGCATATAATTTAATGTTGTATGTTTTTCCAGCAACTGTGTTCTTTGAGAAAGAACCTTGGAAACGGACTTGATGGGAATCTGGACCGTCCGTTAGAAAAATCATGGTCACAGAATCTTCTATGTATACCAAAAGAATATAACCAAGGTCTACGTATGATCTGTGACCCTCACAGTGTCTGGGATACTTTTGGACCATACCCATGTTGAACTGAGATATAAGGCGAAATTGACTCCATACATGAAATTTTGTGTCGAACGATGCCTAAAGCAATTGCACTTTAAGTAGTATTAACCATAGGATTTGGAGCACAGGACACTTTAATTGATTGATTTGGAGTATATATAACGCCTATGAAATTGTAGCTATTTTGCACTGTAATATGTGGTATGTCGTGATATTAATTTGCCAATAATTAATAAATAGATTGTTTATAATATTATTGGAAGGAGACATTGATTGTACACGGGAAATTTCTTTTGTGAACAGACCCTACCTTAAGGGCTTGGGACATCGCCATGCTAACCCTCAGGATCTAACTCCCATGCCGACCATTAACATTGTGCAACCCCAGAAATCACCCGGGCTTACATCAAACTGAGAGGTTTACTGGCAAACCTAAAGGTGCCTAAGCCACCTGATGGCTGCCACTGGATATGAGGCCAACCCCTTAACATTCCACTCACCATAACTGAGGGAAAGATGCACCAGCTCAGCCATAACTCCTACAGCCCAACTTGCACCACAGAAACTGCTGGCCAGTTAGTCATCAGTTTACTACATGCTGGGGGCAATGGCGCCCGGTTGCCAAGCAACCACAGCCCTCCCCGCAAGCATAGCTCAGAGGAAATCCAAGGGACAAGCTGCACCATTCCATCTGCAGGCAAGATCAGGCACTACCTTGAAACATAAACATCAGGACCAGTCTCCAGGACTTGTCTCAAAATCCTATTCCACTTGGATGAAAGAGGGTTAGGTATGGGCACCACTGCCTATTTGTCCACGGGAAGAAGGCTGAGGGGTTATCTAGTTCCCACCCCACAATCCGCCACAAAGATTGGAGAATTCCAAATATATCTGGTCTATAGTAAGACCCGCATTCTGACTGGTCAATGGGCCCCTGCTCAGCCCACCAGTGCCCCTGAGCTAAACCCAGAAGCCACTGGGCTCCAAGGTAGTGGAAACTCCAAGGAAACTCCACTTCAACACACTGAAGACAAGGCTCAGTGCCCCATCAGCTGCTGTAGCTCCCATAAAGGAGGCCAGCTAGCAGATGCCTGGCCCAGGTGAGGTAAACTTTCTTAAGTCTCAGAGCCAAGCTACAAGTGACGCCTTACACAGGTTGGACACTTGTCAGCTTCCCTCAAGTTTTGATGGGAAATGTAGGCATCCTGGTTTTACAGCTTGGCTCTCCATTACAGCTGCAAGACCAGGATGCCTACATTTCCCATCAAAACTTGAGGGAAGCTGACAAGTGTCCAACCTGTGTCAGGCGTCACTTGTAGCTTGGCTCTCATTTACTTGCCTCTCTCCTCAGGTCTGCCTCATCCTTCTCCTCCCCTTCCTGAAAAAGAAGTTTAACCCCCGACATGCTGCTACCTTTATGACTCTGTCCCTGGGGGACTGAGTTAAGTAATAACCCAGTGGCCAAACTGCAAAACCGAAAGGCAAGACCCAAGATGACCCAGGAGTTGAATCATGGGAGCCTGCAGACTGTCACGTGACCCCCAGAGCCCCCACAGCCAGGCACTAGAGGCCAGTGGACTTACCTTCCCTTGTCAATCAGGTGCCACCTCAACATGATCGGATTACCGCAGCCTAGGCCAGATCCACTACCGGCCATCAATTGTGCTAATCTGGTAGAAAGATGAGATCACGTTAAACTTCTGTGCCCTGAGTGACAGCTTTACAGAGGTCAGCAGATGCAAAAACACAGCATGCCATTAGGTTTTTGAGTGACAAAACAGCTCTTTAGGCCTACAAAGCTGCAAAATTGAGCAGGGAAAAGGGGGGAGGGGATTTAACCAGCCACCACCCTGGGACTGTAGATCCTTGCTAAGCCAGTAGAAACAATGTGTGCGGCAAACCCTCCCCTCAGATGACTGCAAGCCCCCCACCCCCAGCCTCAGCCAGGCCTTCAATACTGCTGCTGCTGCAAGTACTTTCTCCAAACAAAGTGAAACAAAGAGGGAGGCCTAGATAGGCAGGAGGCCTGCAGGGGCTGGGCCTAACCCTGCTTCAGCCCTCCTGACTGATGGACACTGAGAGCCCAGTATTGCCCTCCTCCCCCTGGCCACTTCATCATCCTCAAAGGAAGAGTCTGCAGGGCCGCATTGCAGGAGGTCTATTTTCTGGCTGCTTGCCCTTAGCAGAGCTACTACGCTTTTTGGGTGGCATGATGGAAATGTACAGTAATGTAATGAAATATACTGTAAAATGACTGCTTTTTGAGCTTCAAAGCTCAATAGGAATAAAGCACCCCCAAAATGGCAGCCGAAATACTATGTAAGCTGCAGAGGCCTCTATAAAATGGCCACCAGTGCCAGGAGGCTAAGCAAACCACTGTGTGACACACTCAAAATGGCCACACACAAAAAAGCACAGGATACGCTGCAAAGCCCTACCAAAATGGCCACTACTAACAGTAAGCAGGAGGCAAATCAGGCTACACACAAAGCCCACACTTAAAATGGTCCCCCCTGGAGCTGTGCCTATTGTAGATGCCTTCACAACATGGCCGCCAGTGCCAGGAAGCTAAGCAGACCACCGGGTGCCACTCTCAAAATGGCTACTCCCAGCACAATAAATTGGAAAAGCCCCACTAAAATGGCTGCTACTGCCAGTAAGCAGGAGGCCAATCAGGCTACACACAAAGCCCACACTTAAAATGGTCCCCCCTGGAGCTGTGCCTATTGTAGATGCCTTCACAACATGGCCGCCAGTGCCAGGAAGCTAAGCAGACCACCGGGTGCCACTCTCAAAATGGCCACCCTCAGCACAGGATAAACAGCAAAAGCCCCCCCCCCCCCCATGGCCGCTACTGCCAGTAAGCAAGAGGCAGATCAGGCCACATAAATGCTGCACTCAAAATGGCCACCACCGGAGCTGTGCATATTGTAGATGCCTTCACAACATGGCCACCACTGCCAGGAAACAAAGCTGACCACCAGGTGCCACTCTTAAAATGGTCAGCCCCAGAAGAGGATAAGCTGCAAAAGCCCCACCAAAATGGCTGCTACTGCCAGTAAACAGGCCAATCAGGCCACATAAATGCCACACTCAAAATGGCCACCCCGTTTGCTGTGCATATTGTAGATGCCTTCACAACTTGGCCATCTCTGCCAGGAGGCTAAGCAGGCCATTGGTGCCACTCTCAAAATGGCCACACCCAACTGAATAAACTGCCAAGCCCTCTCACAAAATGGCCCCTGCTGCCTCAAGGTCTTGGGCTGAGATATTGCTGCTGCAAATACTTCCTCCCATGTAAGTGTAAACGGAGGAGGGGGGAGGAAAAGGACTGAACTGGGAGGGGGGAGCCTACCAGCATGCACCCTGCTAGGCCAGCAGCAATAATGTATGAAGCAATCCTCCCCTCTGATGGCTGCAATTCACCCCTGCGGCCTACAGCAAAGCCTTTTGCTGCTGCTACTGGAAGAACTCCCTAGCAACAGAGTGAAAAAAGGGGAGGGGGAGAGGAGCCTAGTAGGCCAGAGGCCTGTAAGGGCTGGGCCTCCCCCTGCTTCAGCCCTCCTGGCCGATAGACAGCAGGCCCCAAATGTAAATAAGGAGAAGAAAGCCTCTGCCAAACCCCTGAGCCTGGCGCTGGGCCCTGGCTCCAATCCTGGAGTCTGAAGGTAGCAAGCAGGGGGATAGCACAGCTTCTCCAAGGCCGCTCCTGCTGCCTCCACCTGAGGGCCTTCAATAGAACCAGCCTCAGAGGAGCTCGGCTTGAAGTGTGCTCTGCTCAGGCAGAGCAACAAAGACAACTGCAGGGGAGCAGGGGCAGAGCCACCTTAAAAGGCTCTTGGCTCTGCCCCCCCCCCCAATCCCCGACTGGCTGAGAAGTTGTCTGTCAGCTCTTCTTCCTGCAGGGAGGCAAAAGGCACCCCCCAGCCTTAAGCAGCAACACTGCTGGCTTTGTGGGCCAAATTGCTGGAAGAGAGAGAGGAGAAAGAGAATCCACACACCAATTCTGCCCACTTGGTCAGCATCTCAGGGGCCCTGCTAAAGTGCTCCTGCTCTTCACCTCTTGCCACCCGTGAATGCCCACGACACTAACTTGGGTGAAGAGTGCAACACCCCTTTAATCTACACTTTTGAACTGATTGGTCAAAAAGTCTCCTTGGAGAGAATTTTGAATCTGGACCCCAAGTTCTGATTGGCCCAAGAAGGGCTCTCCAAGATTAGAAGGAAGTGTCAGAACTGTGGCTAGATAATGTCCTTACTCCAGACTACCTTCCGCAATCAGACAAAAGCCCGTTGTTTTCAAAAGTTTACTGAAGAAAGAAAGCATTATAGTCCACGAGCCTGAATACAATATTCAGGATGGTACATGTGAATTGTTACCAATGACAGGCAAAGCATAAGGTACAAAGTAACAGATCTCAGCAGGCCCAACCTCCCCCCATAGTTCTCAAAACAATCCCCTTGAAGCTAGGAAAGCGAAAGTCCTTCAAGGCTGGAACAGCGGTAGCCAAAACATTCCTCTTCTGGAGATAGCTGCGTGGGAACGTCCTGGCACCTGGGAAGAAAACACTCATGATACTGAAAGGATTAAAATGGAGCCTCTTTGGTAATATTATACCTGAACATAGCATAGCATATTCTGAACATGACATTCTGCCCCCTCTAAGATGCCCCCCCAGGTCTATAGGGATAACGTTTATGGAATGCCCTCACTAGTCTAGGAGCATGTACATGCACAGAGCTCACCCACTCATCAAACCCAGAGTCAAAGTCTTTCCATCGAATGAGGTAAAAGAGCTGGTTTCATTTTATTTTAGAGTCCAAAATTTGCTGCACTTCGTAATGGGTTTGATCATCAATTAGAGTTGGAATAGGAGGGGCACGGGTGTGCCATTGGTTTGCTGTAGGAGCTCGTTTCAGCAAGCTGATATGGAAAGTATCATGAACGTAGCGTAGATTTTTTGGTAAATCTAGGGCAACAGTCACTTTGTTTATTACTTTACGAACAGGAAAAGGTCCTAAATATTTCAGAGCTAATTTGCGGCTGGTTTGGGTTACTTTTAGATTCTTTGTGGAAAGATAGACAAGATCACCAGGTTGTAATTCCCATTCAGCCGCACGGTGGCGGTCGGCGTATTTTTTGTAATCCTGTTTGGCTTTGTCGAGGTGTTTTTTAATTTGAGTCCATTGTTGAGCTGCTTCCCCCCACCATTCTGTGACGTCTCGGGATGCTGTAGGAGGAGGAGGGAGCGCATCAAACGGGAAGGGTTTGAAGGTGAAGCCATAGACGACTTTGAAAGGAGTCTCCCCTGTGGAGGTGTGCACACTGTTATTGTAGGAGAATTCTGCCATTGGGAGTAAATCGACCCAGTTGTCTTGTTGGAAATTAATATAACAACGGAGGAATTGTTCTAGTATTTGATTAGTTTTTTCTGACTGTCTGTCGGTTTGCGGATGATGGCTTGAACTCAAACCTTGTTCAATTTCCAGCATTTGCAAAAGCTCCCGCCAGAAGTTGGCAACGAATTGTCCGCCACGATCCGAAATCACCTTTGACGGAAAAGAATGTATTTTTACAATGTGCTTTAAAAAGATATCAGCTAGTTTTCTAGCGGAAGGTATAGTGGTGCAAGGTATAAAATGAGCTTGCTTGGAGAATAAATCCACTATGACCAAAATACAGTTGTGCCCCTTGGAGGGGGGCAAATCAGTAATAAAATCCATAGATATTACTTCCCACGGTCTGCTTGGCGTTTCTAAAGGCTGCAATAATCCTGGTGGTTTGCCTTTGCGGGATTTGGCACTGAGACAAATGGGGCAGGATGCTACATATTGGGAAATGTCTTTGCGCATGCCTGGCCACCAAAATTGAGGTTGCACTAAATGAAGCGTTTTTAAGTACCCGTAGTGGCCTGCCGTTGGGGCATCGTGACAGCGTTGTAGAACTTCTTTTCTTAAACTTTTGGGTACATAGAAGCGGTCTCCCCAAAGCCATTCCCCTTGATTGGATTGTTGCAGTTTGTCTTTGGGCACGTCCCCCCCTCCTTTTCCACTTCAGCTTTCAGTTTTTGTCTCCACCCCTGATCGGGTTGAGGGGATTGGGTTGTGCGGCTGCGTGTGGTTACCACACCCCCTAGTTGCGTAGGCGAAAAGACAGTGTCAATTGTCTCCTCCCTTTTGCTTTTGTGCTGGGGCATGCGTGATAGAGCATCGGCCAGAAAGTTAGTTTTGCCCGGTAAAAAGTTTAACGTGAAATTGAATTTGGAAAAGTATTCCGCCCACCGCAGCTGCTTGGCATTTAGTCGGTGGGGGCTGCGTAGGGCCTCTAAATTCTTATGGTCCGTCCAAACCTCGAAAGGATGACGGGCTCCTTCTAACCAATGTCTCCAGGTGGTGAGAGCTGCTTTTACAGCAAAAGCCTCCTTTTCCCAAACATTCCAATTCCTTTCTGCTTCAGAAAATTTTCTGGAAAGGAAGGCACAGGGCTTGAGCTTCCTGTCCTCCCCCCGTTGCAACAATACGCCTCCAACTGCGGTGTCGCTGGCGTCGACCTGCACTACAAAGGGGCGGTTTTCATCGGGGTGTTGTAGGACGGGTTCTGAAACAAACTGTGTTTTAAGGTGGTTGAATGCTGCTTGGCATTCCGGTGTCCAAGGCAATTTTGCACTCGGTTTTTTGGCTTGGTCCCCCTTGTCTTTGGTTTTTAACAGTTCGGTTAGGGGGAGTGTGATTTGAGCAAAGTTTGCAATGAATTCTCTATAAAAGTTGGCAAAGCCCAAAAAGGATTGTAGTTCTTTGCGGGTAGCGGGGGTTTGCCAATTTTGTACTGCTTGTATTTTGCTTGGGTCCATTTTCAAGCCATCTTGAGAGATGCAGTAGCCTAAGTAAGTGAGTTCTGTTTTGTGGAACTCACATTTAGACAGCTTGATGGGCAGTTTGTTACACATTAGGGTGGTTAAGACCTTTTTTACAAGTTCCACGTGTTCCTCTTTGGTTTCCGAATAGATTAAAACATCGTCTAGGTACACCACCACGCCTTTGTATAAAAATTCATGCAGTACTTCATTGATCATGGACATGAAAACCGAAGAAATGGGAGGTGGGAGGAAAACTGTGGCAGTTTGAGAACTACTGAAGTATTGAAGTAGAGGGGGGAGACTTTACCGGGGGGAGAAGAGATAAATGTGAATTAATAAGCAGTCAGATTAATAGATTGACATATATATAGATATATATAGGTTAACAAACAGAACATAGAGAAAATAATTAATTATAAGGACTAAATATAAGGAGTGATTAACTAACAATATTTTCTTTTTTTTCTGACAAGTTTTGTACCAAACTGAATGTCTGAAGATATAGATGGGTCAAATTGATTGACTACGTGAGGAGAGATATATAGAACTATTATAAAAAGATAGAATGAGTAATATATATAGAGAATAAGTCAAATTGTTTGATATAAACGAACGTATGATCTATATGGTTTATGATATATAGAAATACCTGAAATTGAAAAATTGGGATAAATTGTTTATCTAAGATGGAAACAAAGGCTTACAGTTTGGGCATATAATGTTAAAAATAGTTAAGGATGTACTGCTTAGAATAATGGAGAATATATATTTGTTTTAGATAGAGGAAGCTAATAAAAGTAAGGGAAAGGGGACAAAGGGTTGGAAAGCTGTTGGAGGTCAACAAAAAGGGGGGGGGGAAAGGGAGGGGGTTAGAGATGAAAAAATTGGGGAAAATTGAATGTAAATGTGGAAATAATGGATTCTAACCCAATAAAAATTTTTCAAAAAAAAAAAAAAGATCATGGACATGAAAGGAGGCCCCAAGGAGGCCCCAAGGAGGCCCCAGCCAGGCCAAATGGCATAACTAAGTATTCATACTGGCCGAGGGGCGTGTTAAAAGCGGTTTTCCATTCGTCCCCTGCTCTGATACGAACATGGAAGTAAGCATCTTTCAAGTCCAATTTCGTAAAGATCTTACTTTGAGCCACGACGTTGAGTAGATCTCTGATGAGCGGGATGGGATAGGCGTTGCTGGAAGATACAGTGTTAAGTCCCCGAAAGTCCGTGCACAGTCTTAAGCCCCCGTCCTTCTTTTTGACGAAGAGCACTGGCGCAGCATGAGGACTGTTGGCAGGTCGAATAAATCCTCTTTGAAGATTGGTGTCGATGAACTTGCGGAGTTCTTCCCTTTCGTTAGGGCTCATGGGATATAGGCGACCCTTGGGCAGGGAGGCACCCGGTAAAATTTCCACGGCACAGTCCGTCCTCCTATGAGGAGGTAAAGTATTAGCTTCTTCTTCTGTGAAAGCTTGGGTGTAAGCTCTGTATTGCTTGGGTATTTGGTTGATTTCTTCTTGGGTGAGGAGAGCAGGCTCAGTGATGGTAGGGTTGTTACCCCAATTTTGATTCCAACCATGACTTTTGCAAGCCTCATGGGTGAACGTGATGCTTCCCTCTGCCCAGTTGATGTAGGGGTTGTGATCACATAACCATCGGCTTCCCAGGATCAAAGGGTATTTGGCAGTGGCGCTAATAACGAATGATCTTACTTCCCAATGTTGTCCCATGCCGGTTATGACCGGAGTGGTTTCAGTAGTGACTGGATTCATGTTAGTGCCATCCATTTGCTCAAAGATGACAGGCGTTTCCAATTCTTTGATAGGAAGTACTAATCCATTTACTAGGGCTGGTGCAATAATGTCTCTAGAGCAGCCCGAGTCTATCAGAGCTTGCACACAGATGTGCATTTTCCTGTCTGGGTTCACTAAGGTTACCGGTATGAAGAGTATGGACCCTTGGGGTCTGTTCGAAATAGGAACTGACTGAGGTTTGATCTGCCGTTTGGGTCCTTTTACGACAGATCCATTTCGTTTCCCGAGGTGGGACTCTCTGGATTTTCCTCCCTGGTTAGAGCGGTTGGATCATATTCCATCACTTCTTCCAGCTCTAACCCTCTTTCGGGAGGGTTTCTCCGAGGAGCTCCTCTGCCTCTCGCTGTTCGAGGAGCTGGTGTTGGGCGCGGTGGCACTTGGTAGGCTGTGGGGGCTGGACGTCGTAGCTGGAGCGGAGGTCTTTGCACAGGCCGGTATGGGCATTGCGCTGCAAAATGACCACTTTGGCCACACTGCAGGCACAACCCTTGTTGCCATCTAGCATCTCTCGCTCCGCGAGTAGCATATCCAGCACCTCTGCCTCCTCTGACAAGAACTGAGGAGTGCCTTTGTCCCGTCTGTTGCTGTTGTTCCACTAACTGGACTTCTAGCATGCGGTTTTCAACTTCACATGTTAATTGGATCCATCCCAGTAGAGTGGGTGGATTATCTTGCATAAGGGCTCTATCCAATAGCTTGGGATTTAAGCCCTGTTTGAACAAAATTATCTTGGTCGATTCTTCACACCTTGGGCATTTGGCGGCTAGTTGTCGGAATTTCGTAACATAGTCTCTAGCCGACATACTGCCTTGCCTAATAGACTGTAATTCAGTCCGAGCTCTAGTTTCTTCTAAAGGGTGTTCATATTGGGCTCGGAGTGCGTCGACAAGCCCTTGCAGAGAAAAAAAAAATTATAAAAAAAAAGACAAGCCCTTGCAGAGTGTTTAGTTTGGGGGCACCAATATCATAAAGTCCTACATACCAGTCTGCCGCTTTGCCTTGGAGTCTCGATCCCAGGTGTTCGATCTGACTGGCCTCACTTCCGAAAAGGTGTCCCCATCGATTAAAGAATTGTACTGCTTGTACAAGGAAAAATCCCAACTTGGATGGGTCTCCATCAAAAGTAGCTTCCAATTTCACCCAGCCCATGGGGAGTTCTTGCCTGGGAGCTGGTGCTGGCATCGGGTAAACGGCGAGCGGGGCGAGTGATAAAGGAGGCTGTCGCGGTGTTGGTGGTAGTGGCAGCGGAGGTTGCTGAGGATAAGGTTGAGGTTGTTGTGGAGGAGGCCCTCCCGGGATCGGCTGGGGAGGCCCTCTAGGTACGGGGTGTAGTGGCGCTGGCCGTAACGGTGCTGGCTGGACTGGCGGTGTGCCTTGAGGCGCCGGCAATCTGGGTGCTGGTAACAGAGGAGCGGGGATCTGTCCTTGGGGTGCCGGTTGTAACGGGGATGGGTGAGGAGGAATAGGCTGCAGAGGTAACGGAGTTCCTCCGGGAATTGGCTGACTTGGTGTTAGGGTCCCTCTCGGTCCCGGCGTTTGGTGTGGCCGGGGAGTAGTACCTCTACCAATCGCGCTTGTCCCTGGTATGATTCGCGGCGTACCCCCTCTCGGCAAAACTGGTGGCTCACTCTCTTGGGTCGTGGGTGGAGGCGCTACAGGGGAAGTGGGCCTCACGGGACGTTCCGGTTCCCCACCTCCTCCGCCGCTTCCATTGTCAGTTGGTATGATTGGTTCTTCGGGGCAGGGGTTTTCTGGATGGGGCCCTTCCCCATTATCAGGCTCAGGATCTCCAGGTTGTCGCGGCCACGGCTGGATTGGGCCCTCAGGACACGGGTCTTCTGGACAGGGTCTTTCCCCGGTATCCGACTCGGAATCTCCAGTTTCGGGCGGCTGTTGCGGCCACGGTTGGATAGGGCCCTCGTGACAGGGCACAAGGCTTTGCAAGGTAGACAAACTTTGACTGATGTCTGGTAGACCAGCTGGCGGTTCTCGGCCACTGTCCCCCACCACGAGTACAGATAGTAGGTGGACGGCGTGGGCTAAACTCTCCTCCATGCTTGCTAGTCTGGTCTCCAAAACTTGCACTCTGTCTGGGTTTTCCCCCTCCTGTTCCGTGTACCCAGTAGCCTGCGAGGTTGGCACATATTCTGCATGTGGTCTCGTGGCTTTCGACTGTTGCCAAGGCAGGGTTTCTTCCATGCCTTGTTCTTCTTGGGATCTTGCAGCTAAGATCCCTTTCGCCAAACCAGTGACTGCTGAAATCCCAGAGTCAATTGCAATCGTCCTGCTTTGAAGTTGCACCCACTGGTGCTCACTTACATCCGGTTGCCCCGACCACGGGGTGACTTCAGAATAATCCCAGCTTAGGACACCACGGCGGGACGTCTCCCACTCTGTTTGCTCGGTTGTCCTGTTCCAGTAGAGCCACGGTTGGCTGCTGGCGTGCTCGGGTATTGACTCTAAACTGCGCCGACTATCCATCTGTGATTGCGTGAACATCGTACTGGCCCTCCGTTCCCTCGTCTCCCTTGGTCTCGCGCCCCACTGCGTCGGGGTGGGTATGGAAAACAGTGGTTCGGCTGTAGCTCTGGGCCGGGTATCTGCACTGCTGGGAGCGAGGGTGTAGAGCGTAGTAACAGAGGAACCGTTTCCTCTTGGTACAGGTCCTTGAGGTTCCAATCCTTGAGAGCCGGGGAAGACATACGGTTCAAACAAAGGATCCCTGAGCGGGACAGCTTTGGAGTCCGTTTGATCCGGCTTAGGCATTGAAAAAATGTGATTGGTAACAAAATGTCAGAACTGTGGCTAGATAATGTCCTTACTCCAGACTACCTTCTGCAATCAGACAAAAGCCCGTTGTTTTCAAAAGTTTACTGAAGAAAGAAAGCATTATAGCCCACGAGCCTGAATACAATATTCAGGATGGTACATGTGAATTGTTACCAATGACAGGCAAAGCATAAGGTACAAAGTAACAGATCTCAGCAGGCCCAACCTCCCCCCATAGTTCTCAAAACAATCCCTTTGAAGCTTGGAAAGCGAAAGTCCTTCGAGGCTGGAACAGCAGTAGCCAAAACATCCCTCTTCTGGAGATAGCTGCGTGGGAACGTCCTGGCACCTGGGAAGAAAGCACTCATGATACTGAAAGGATTAAAATGGAGCCTCTTTGGTAATATTATACCTGAACATAGCATAGCATATTCTGAACATGACAGGAAGCCCCACGAACAAGGGAAGCCTGAATTGCAGATCTGTGTTCATTGTCTGTCCAAGAAACATGCAAGGCACATTCAAGTAAGCCAAGTCAAGTCTTCACCAACTCAGTAAGCTTCTGGAAACCTTGAACTCAGTCCCTAGGGAGAGAGGTTCTTAGTGGGTAAGTAGATCTATCTACCTATTGCATTTTTGCACACAAGAGTTCTGTATTATTCCGCATGTATAGATTGTTCCCAAAGGTCTGTGTTTTCTAATATGTATGCTTCAAGAAGAAAATCATTAAACCTTAAGGACTAGTTAGGGAGGGGGGAGACTCTAGAGGAAAACTCATCCACAAGCTAATGGCTTGGACCTTTACTTACTTTAAAAAGAGGCACTGAAACAGATAGGAAAGGGGGAAGGCGAGGGAAAGTCAAATCTCTTCACTCATGCAATCACACACATGCTTGGGTTTATGTTCCAGATAAGGGAACACAGGGACTGACCAGAAGCAGCCTGGATCAAACCCAGTAAGATTCTCCCGGTGGTGGGAGCTACCAATGTTTATCCTGAAGTTAAAGTCAAAGGGAGTAAGTTTTTAAAGTGGATCTTATTTCTAGCAGTACCCCTGAGATGGTGTGGAGAATGAACTGATGAGAGTTTTGGAGTGAGAGTCTGTAACAATAACAACCCAGAGAGACAGGTTATACTTAGAGAATGATTAGCTCAGGGTCACCTAGAGAACTTCATGGCAGAGGGAGGATTTGAACTTGGATCTACTCAGTCCAACACTCTAAACATTATGCCACAACGATATACTACAATGCAGGTATTGTTTTACCTTATAGTATTGAAAGCAACAAATGGAAATTTGCCCTTCAACATGCACCATTTATTGGCTTCCTAAATGCATATATTGCCTTTAAAATAATTGTTCCCAAAACAGTTTATAGTGTAAAACACCATTCGTAACACCATTAAAGCACGTCATCAGGGCATCGTCACACTCATTAGGGGATTCCTGATTGATTGGGATCACTCGGGGAAACAGAAAGCCAGTGAAATCCCCACAGCAGCCAAACAGCTGCCAAGGGCAACAAAAATTGTAAAATAAGCAGCTTTGGGTTTTTTAAAGAGAATCCTTCAGCCCATTCCCAACATCCCCTTCTACCCTGCAAAGATTTGCAAGTGTACTGTTGGACCAGCCTTACCAGCTAATTAAGGAAGTATAGAGGAGGTTCACTTCCAGGGAAAACACTGAGGTAATTCTATATTTTCCCACCGAACAGCAAGTTCCAATTGTGGTGGTTTGCTTTGGGAAAACAGAGGGGAGTTTCCTCCAGACATGCACTGTGCTCTACTCTGAAATGCTGTAACTTTTGGACCAGCCACCATTTTGCGACTGGCTACACACAGGAAGCTACCATTTGGTGACTAGTAGCTTCGCCAGCTCTCTCTCTCTCTCTCTCTCTCTCTCAAAAAAGTAGACATAAAATCTGCCCTCTCCTGGATTACAGCATGTCTAAGCGGGGACAGAATGAAACCTTCAGAACATATCTACAAACCATGTCGAGCCCTGCTTGGCCATGAAGGTTACTGGGGACCCCTTCAATAAAAACCATTCCTGTTGAACATCTGCCTGTTTTTATTAAGAGTTCTCTAAAGGAATGATCTTCGCTTACACTGGTGGAGAAATCTCGTTTAGTTACCCCGGCTTGCTGCTTCTCCTTGTATGCTAATTCTCCCAACTTACAAGGAGACCACCTGTTTGGATAACAAGATCACTGGACAGGTAGGGAAAGTCCAATCTTCACTCTCCTGACGTAACCCCACTAGACTCCTTTTTGTGGGGAGATGTCAAGGGCACTGCGTACCCAAAGAAGGTAAATTCCCTAGAAGAGCTACAACAGAAGATCACTGGTTCTGTTGCTAAAGTAGATGGAAGCGTGAGCAAACTTGGAGTTATAGTATCAACTTGCTATCCTCTGGATGACAAGGGAGGCTCAGGTTGAAGTAGAACTGTATGTAAAAATAAGCTTTTAAATAAACATTAGGATATATTCTATTCAAGAAAGCAAACTTCATTACTATATATGTTTTCATTCAAAATTGATTGTGATTCAGAGTTGAAAAGGTTTCATTTGGACATGTTGTTTATATACTCTTAAGTCTACCATGACACACAGTTGTCATGCGCTTCCTCCTACTATATAAAAGGCTAAGCGTATTCAAGACAACTCACTTCCTACCCTGATGAGCCTCCAGAGGGCGCTGCTGTGGAGTGAAGCCCAGATGAGGTAGCCAAACCTCCAGAGAGTGTGCCATGGCAGGAAGCCCAGGCTGAAATCAGGCGTGGAGAAGGTGGCAATTCCCAACCCTGCCTTCACCCAGCTGGGATCAGGAGCAGAGCAGGTGGCAATGCCTGATCCCCACCTTCACCCAGCTGGGATCAAAAGCAAGGCAAGTGGCAGTGCCCATCCCCTGCCTTCATCCAGCTGGGATCAGGATGGAGCAGAGCAGGTGGCAATGCCCATCCCCTGCCTTCACCCAGCTGGGATCAGGAGCAGAGCAGGTGGCAATGCCTGATCCCCACCTTCACCCAGATGGGATCAAAAGCAAGGCAAGTGGCAGTGCCCATCCCCTGCCTTCATCCAGCTGGGATCAGGATGGAGCAGAGCAGGTGGCAATGCCCATCCCCTGCCTTCACCCAGCTGGGATCAGGAGTCAAGCAGGTGGCAATGCCAGCCCCCCTTCACCCGGCCAGGATCAGGCACGGAGCAGGCAGCAATGCGCCCCCCCCCCATTTCACTCAGCCGGGATCTGGCGCAGAGTAGGCCACAAGGCCCACTCTTTCACCTGGCTGGGATCAGGCACAGATCAGGTGGCAATGCCCATCCCCTGCCTTCACCCAGCTGGGATCAGGAGCAGAGCATGTGGCAATGCCCACCTGCCCTTCATCCAGCTGGGATCAGGAGGGGTTCCAAATGCATATATCCACTCTAATTAGTAACCATGTAAAGTGCAAGTGCTATACAATTGAAATATACAAATACAATATACATCTATAACACATACATAATCCCCATGGGAGCTCATGTAGAGGAAAATGTGGATGTGGGGTTTTCCACACCCGGGGTTTTCTGTGGCAGCTTTGTTTGACTGAAGAGTTTACCGTCATTGGAAGGCCACTTTGACAACGTCTTACTGTGGACTTGTGAAAGGATTTGAAGATACTTATCGTATTATTATATGGACAATCTGAGGGATTGAAGTGAGGCCTCCAGAACTGCACGTGATACTCCAGGTGTGGCCTGAACAAGGCAGTACAGAGAGGGGCTATGACCTCCTGCGATTTCGACGCTATAGCCCCTTTGATACAACCCAAGATTGAATTAGCCTTTTTTGCCACCACATCACACTGACTGCTCATATTTAGTTTACAGTCCACTCTTACCCCAAGATCCCTTTCACATATACTACTGCCCAGAAGTGTATCCCCCATCCAGTATTTGTGCTTCCCATTTTTGTGGCCCAGATGTAATACTGTGCACTTGTCTTTGTTGAATTGCATCCTATTCACAGCTGCCCACTTCTCCAGAGTATTCAGGTCTTGTTGAATTTTCTTGGGTGTTTGCTACTCCTCCCAATTTGGTATCATCAGCAAATGTAATGAGCAGCCCTTCCACTCCTTCATCCAGATCATTGATAAAAATATTGAAAAGTACCAGGCCCAAAACCGAGCCCTGCAGCACCCCACTGGACACCTCCCTCCAATCTGATGAAACGCCGTTGACCACCACTCTTTGAGTGCGGTCCTCCAACCAGTTCCCTATCCACTGAACTGTCCTATAGTCCACTCCACAGTCTTCCAGTTTGCCTATCAGAATGTCATGGGAGACCTTATCAAAAGCTTTACTGAAATCCAGATAAATCACATCAACAGAGTTCCCCCGATCCAGTAAGCTGGTCACTCGATCAAAGAAGGAAACCAGGTTGGTCTGGCAAGATCTGTTAGGAACAAAACCATGCTGACTTCCCCGGATCACTGAGCGGTCCTTCAGATGCTTACAGATTGATCCCTTTAAAATCTGTTCTAATATCTTCCCAGCAACAGAAGTCAGACTGACTGGCCTGTAGTTTCCCGGGTCATCCTTCTTCCCTTTCTTAAAGATTGGGATAACATTCGCTCTTCTCCTATCTTGTGGCACATCCCCAGTCCTCCAGGAGGCCTTGAAGATGATCGACAGGGGTTCTGCAAGTTCTCTAGAAAGTTCTTTCAACACTCTTGGGTGCACCCCATCCGGCCCAGGGGATTTGTATTCATTCAGTGCAGCCAGATGCCTCTCCACAACCTCTCTGTCAATGTCAATTAGCCACTCAGGTGTCCTGCCACATTTTCTACTATCTCTAGACGTGCCTGAGTTCTTCAGGGAGAAAACAGAGGCAAAAAGGTCATTAAGCCTGTCTGCTTTTTCTCTGTCCTGCATCAGCGTTTCTCCATCTACTCCCAACAGCGGTCCAATTGCCTCTTTTACTTTGCGTTTGCTTCTCACATATCTGTAGAAGTTTTTCTTATTGTAGCGAGCCCTCCTGGCCAGACCCAGCTCGTACCGAGCTTTGGCCTCTTTGATGGCTGATCTGCAGTACCTAATAACCATCATATGTTCCTCTTTAGAGGTCTGTCCTTCTCTCAATTTCCTGAACATTTCCTTTTTCTCCCTTAGCTTATTCTGGAGCTCTCTGTGCATCCACATCGGTTTCTTGGAGCCCTTACCATGTTTCCGTCTTGCTGGGATAGTGAGGGCTTGAGCTTGCAAAAGCTCATGTTTGAGAAGGGCCCACCCATCACTCGCTCCTTTCCCTTCCAGCACACTCCCCCACGGAATGACTCTCATCAAGCCTCTGAGTTCATCGAAGTTGGCCCTACAAAAATCTAACCTTTGAATTTAGCTACGAACTTCCTTGGCCCCCCACAGCAACTGGAATTCAAGGAGGACATGGTCACTTCCCCCTAAGGTCTCCACCTCCTTCACCCCATCTATCAATTCTCCCGTTGGTTAATATCAAGTCTAGTATGGCCGAGCCCCTGGTAGCTTCCTCCATCTTTTGAAAAAGGAAGTTATCGGCCAGGCAGGTCAGGAAATTGCGTGATTCATGACACTTTGCTGAGCCTGTCTCCCAGCACACATCGGGGAAGTTGAAGTCACCCATAATTACAAGTTTCTGATGTCTGTCTCTACCAATCCGTTCAAAGAGGGCAGCATCTACTTCTTCTCGCTGGTCAGGTGGTCTGTAGCAGACTCCAACAATAATACCCTTTGTCCTTCTTCCCCTTATTTCTACCCATATGCTTTCCACTGGGCTGTCCGCCCCATTCTCCATAACTTCTTGACAATCAAGCCCTCTCCTCACATACAACACCACTCCACCTCCTCTTCTACCCTTCCGGTTTTTCTTGAACAACTCATACCCATCCAGTAGCATATTCCAGTCATGGGAATCATCCCACCAAGTCTCAGTAATTCCTACTATATCGTAGCCCTCTGTTTGCAATAGAAGCTCAAGCTCTTCTTTCTTATTGCCTATACTTTGGACATTGATATATAGACACTTGTAGCCTTGTTACCTTTGTTTGACCTTTTCTACCCAGGTGGGTCCCCACTGTTTTCACTTCGTCATTGAAATTGTCATGTCGATCGTCCCCTTCCCTTTGCAGCATCAGTTTAAAGCTCTCCTGATGAAGTTCTCCAGTTTCGTTCCAAACGTTTTCTTCCCTGCCCTTGAGAGGTGAAGCCCATCATGTGCTAGAAGGCCTTCTCTAAGAAAACCTATCCCATGGTCCCAGAACCCAAAGCGCTCCTGCCAGCACCACCATCTCAGCCAGTGATTCACCTCAAGTATGGTCCGCTCCCTGCGTGCTCCTCTTCCTGTGACTGGAAGGATAGAAGAGAATACCACCTGAGCCCCCAATGTCTTCAACTGCCTTCCAAGAGCTTCATAATCCTATTTAATTCTTGCAACAGTATTCGCAGCCATGTCATTCGTTCCCACATGAATCAGCACAAATGGGTGCTTATCAGCGGGCTTGATGAGTTTCAGCAGCTGGTCAGTAATATCCTGAATTCTGGCCCCCGGCAAGCAACACATCTCTCAGAATAGGGGATCTGGCCCAGAGACATGGCGGCGTTCCATACCCCTGAGCAACGAGTCCCCGATGACTACCACCTTCCGGTTTTTTCCGCTTCCATGTGGCCCCATGTCGTCTGCACACCCTCTTCCAGATCTTTGCGGTTCTCCTTCCACTCTCATCTCCGTCACCATCTCTAGCACTTCAAAACGATTCTTGAGCTCAAGTGGACCAGAGCATCTTCTTCGTTGACGTCTTCGGGTTTGTACCGTAGATCTGAGAGGAGGCTCAGAAGGGAGATTGACTCTTCTTCTCCTTGACTTTCCTCTTGGCTGTGCAGAGCCTCTAGGCTGTTGTCAATAAAATCCTCTCCCTCCTTGATCTCCTGAAGGGTGGTGATCCTCTCCTCCAGGCTCTGAACCTTTTCTTCCAAAAGTCTGACCAGCTTACGCTTCTGGCAAGTGAACTCTGTCTTCTCTTCTGGGAGTAAAACAAACATGACACACTCCATGCAGGTGACTGCGAAGGGGGCTTCAGTAGACATGATTGCCTTCCAAATATATACCTAGAGTACCAGCAGAACCAGTATACCAGCAGAATTTTGGGTCCCCCAGGCAGATCCCCAGGCTAAGAGCCCTTTGGCTCGCACCCTTCAGCTTGCGCCAAAGGCTCGCGCCTCTGGCCCCACACAGCCCCACACAGAACTTAACCAGAACCACTCTCTAGCAAGCTACACAGAACCCACTCACCCTCAGCTTCTCACACAGTAGCTAGGAAAGGCAAAAGGCAGAAAGACAACAACCCCTTACCTTCTAGCAGCAGCTCCTCACCATGTGCTCTTGCCTCAGCCCAGGTGCTTCCGCTTTGCCTCTAATAAGGATCAGGAGAGGAGCAGGTAGCAATGCCCACCCCCACATTCACCCAGCTGGGATCAGGTGCAGAGCAGGGGGCAATGCCCATTCCCCTTCACCCGGCCCAGATCAGGCACAGAGCAGGAGGTAATGCCCACTCCCAATTTCACCCAGCAGGGATCAGGAGTCGAGCAGGTGGCAGTGCCTGCCCCCCTTCACCCGGCCGGGATCAGGCATGGAGCAGGAGGTAATGTCCGCACTCCACCCTGTTCAACCTGCCGGAATCAGGCACAGAGCACAATGCCCTCCCCCCTTCACTCAGCTGGGGTCAGGTGCAGAGGAGGTGGCTATGCCCGCCCCCCTGCCTTCATCTGGCCGGGATCAGTGATGGAGGAGGAGGGAATGCCCGCCTGCCTGCCCTCCCTTTTCTAGAGTCTGTTGTATTTTCCCCCACAATGGGCTTTGTTGCTAGTATTTAATACTAGCTATTCTCATATAAGCGTGGGAAAGGCAGTGGTAACTGATCCAAGTGAAAAGTTGCAAAATAGTAAAGAATCCTATAGCCCCTTTAAGACTAACCAACTTTATTGTAGCATAAGCTTTTGAGAACCACAGCTCTCTTCGTCAGATGCTACAATAAAGTTGGTTAGTCTTAAAGGTGCTACTGGACTCTTTACTATGCTGCAGCTACAGGCTAACATGGCTAACTCCTCTGAAAGTGAAAAGCTCTATTCCATACCTCCACTCAGAGCTTGATTGATTGAGACTAGTTTATAAAGAGAGTCACAGTTCAAGCAGCCAATGGAATCTTCGCTTCAGCAGCAACCAAAGGGGGTGGAGCCCAGCTGGGGACAGGACAGGCGGGGGGGGGGGCGTTTCCAGTGACTCTCAAGTTTCCACTCGGGAGCTGTTCCCTCTTGTCCTGGAGGCCATGTCTGTTCTTTCCCTGGCCGTAGACTACTAGGCCTCAGCTTCTGCTGGGCTTTCTCATCTCTCTGAGAAGAAAATAGATTCCTTTACTTGATCACACGTCTCCTTTGGCACAGGATCCCAATGAGTGAAAGCCAGGCATTTAAGCATTTGGGCTGGATAGCAGGTTCTGCCCCAACCACGGCAGACTCCCAGGTTGGGTGCACTGCTTTGGCCCTATAGGAGTGTCCGGTCACATGGGGGCCAAACTAGGGGATGGGGGGGGGAACTTACCCCATGCATGTGCAATCCTGCACGTGCTCCATTCCTCAGCGAGGTGGGTGGGCACACACATGCTATGTACATGTGCCTCAACCTTGCTTCTACCCTTTCCGATTCCCCCCCCCCACAGCTGCTGGCCAGGTGAGCGGCAGTGGGAGGTTGAGACTGGGGGTGGAGGACCCCCCCTACCCTGGGGAATCAGGCAAACCTGGTCCCACCACACGGTCATGCATGAGCCCACAAATTGCAACTATTTCTGGGGTGTCATGTTCCATTTCTCATACAACAGGAGCTTTTCAGAGCCCCCCCCCCCCAACTTTTCCTCTAATAAAATTGTTGAGTACTTTTCCACATGCCAAAAACTGTGTTACATCATGTTTATTATGTGCCCTCATTCGGAAGCTGTATTTATTCGAAGTTGTAAAGATTCCAGGTGGACACCCTATCTGTCATTACAATCCCACCCTTCCCCTAAGGAGCTCAGGCAGCACCTATGGCTCTCTTCCTCCGTTTGCCCTCACAACAACCTTACAAGGTAGCAAGAATGACAGAAAGTCTTGCGGCACCTTAAAGACCGATTTACGGTGAACGGTTCCAGGAGCCAGAGCTCACTTTATCAGGTGCCAGTCAGGCTGGACTGCATAACTCAAGGCCAGGTTTCCTCGGTTTTAGTCCAACATTTTTGCAGCACCTTAAAGACAAACTATATTGTGGTGTATAATTTCTTGAGATTACTTTACTGAAAGGCATGTTAAATCAGCTGGCTCAGCCTTTCCTGCTGAGTTCTAAGTGAACAGGAATTTGAACCCAGGTCTCCCCAGTCCTACGTCATCATTCTTGTGGCACCTTAAAATGAAGTTCTTATTAGGAAACATCTGCTGAAGGTCCCTGGACCTAGAGAGGCCCGCCTGGCATCGGCCAGGGCCAGGGCTTTTTCGGTCCTGGCCCCAGCCTGGTGGAACGCTCTGTCTAACGAGACCAGGGCCCGGAAGGACTTGTTATTCTTTCTGCCGGGCCTGTAAAACGGAGCTGTTCCGCCAGGTGTATGGTTCATGGTAGGCAGAGCCCCCCCATCTGGTTGAGTATGGGCTGTGTATGAACTATCTGATGTAATTTTAACTTTGTGTGTAAATTGTGATCCGCCCTGAGCCTGCTGTCATGGGGAGGGTGGAATACAAATCTAATCAATTAAATTAAATTATACTATAAGCTTTAAAGAGATAGACCTTCTGGGTCAGTGTGTTAGGCTGACTGGTTCAGAGTCTCCCACTACAGCCGCAGGAACCCAGACTAGGGTTGCCAGCCCCAGGTTCTGAAATTCCTGGCGATTTAGGGGGTGGAGCCTGGGGTGGGTGGGGTTGAGGAGAGGAAGGACCTCAGCGGGGTACGAGACCATACAGTCCCCCCTCCCATGCAGCTGTTTTCTCCAGCAGAACTGATGTCTGGAGACCAGCTGTCATTCCAGGCGGTCTCCGCCACCACTTGGATGTTGGCACCCCAGTCCGATGTTCAGCTTGCAACAGATCCAGGCCTCTCTCGTCTACCTGCCAGCTAGCACGGGCGGGCGTTTCGTCGTTGAAAAATCCGGTATGGCCCTGGTCTCCAGTCGCGCTGAACGGGGCGGCCTATTTTCCCTCCCTCAACCGCGTCTGCCTCGCCTGCCCTCGCTGGTCCAAACAGCAGCTCGACGGTCCCCCAATTTCCAGTGAGGTTCCAAACCGGAGAGAAACTCAGCCGGTCTCCTCCCGCCGATCCCCCGCCCCCACCCCCCGAATCGCGAAGTCTTCAGACAGGTGGAAGAAGCCCCGTTCTTGCCTCCCTCGGCCACTTTCCTCCAAAGATCCAGAGGAGTTAGCCGTGATACTAAAGAGTCCGGTAGCACCTTTCAGACGCACCAACTTTACTGTAGCATCAGCTTTCGAGAACCACAGCTCTCTTGGCCAGATGCAAGATCCGACGAAGAGACCTGCGGTTCTCGAAAGCTGATGCTACAGTAAAGGTGCGTCTGAAAGGTGTTACCGGACTCTTTACTGCTTTCCTCCAAAGCGCAGCCCCGATGCAACTTTGCAAGCAATGCCATTTCATGCATGCCCTTAACAAGGAGGGGGTTGCGCCGCGCAAGCCAGCGGCCCCCGCGCCTCACCGGCGCGCGCCCCTCTCCGCGCGCTCCGCCGCCTGCCAAGCCGGGCTTCCCGGGCGGGTCCGCTGCTCGGCTTGTGGCCGCAGGCGCCGCCTCCCCCCGCGCAAGGCTGCCCCGCTGCCTCTCCGGCTCGTGCCGCTGCGCGCGCTGCCGGGCGCCTCGGTCCCTGCTCGGCTGTGCGCGGAGCGGCTGAGCCTCGCAGGCTGGCCCGGGCCACCCCGCAGCCCCGAAGCGAGCGCCTCCCCGCAGCAGGGCGAGCGAACTAATCCGAGCGAGCGAGCGAGCGAAGGACCGCCCGGCATGGCTTTTGCCCCGCGCTGAGGTCGCCGCCGCCGCCGGGCTCCTGGGAAGGGCAGGCGCAGCTGCGGGCAACTTGCGAAGAGGCGCCGCCGTCCCGTATGAGCTGAAGGCGAGCCGGGAGGTTGGGGAGAAGGGGGGTAAGTGTGCCGCTGCGCGGCGTCGCCAAGCGGGCAGCTCGCCTCGGCGGGAGGTGGAAGGCGGGGCAACTAGTTGGCCAACTCCGGCCCGGCGGCCCGTCCTCACCTGTCCCCGCGAAGGGGGCTTGGAGGGGAAGTTGGAAGCGCCGCAGCTTCGCACCCCGAGTAGCCCGGGAGGGTCGCTCCTGCAAACGGGCTCGGGGCGATTTGACGCGCTTCGCCTAAGGAGCAGTATTGAAAGGCTGGTGATGTCGAGCCGATCATCCCGGTGCTACTAAGCGGCGCGTCTTTCTCCCTAAATGTGTTGGGATGGGCTTGCGGATTTCATTAACCCGAACGAAGCGGGTAAAGCGCTGAGCAAAAACGGGGCACTGGCGGGGGGGGGGGAGAGTTGGCGAGTTATTTATTTATTTGCGCTCGGATTTGTTCCCAGCAGCTGGGGGTGGGGGTGGAAACGGCTTAGACGAGTAAAGCACGACCCCTGCAGTTGCATTGCGGAAAACCTCCCTGCGCTTGCTGGGGAATGACGGGCGCTGAGCTGGTTTTTTGGCAAGGCGACCGGGGCTGGGTATTGTCGTCCTCGGGTTTGGCTGCAGGTGAAATCGCAGGCAACAGCCCGGAAATCCTTTGCAGTGTGTAATCTGAATCTCTTTGCGCTCATTTTGTAGCCGGCGGCAGAGGAGGCGGCGGCGGCGGCGGCGGCGGAGGCGACGCCGGGATGGCGATTGGTGTGGCGATGCCCCAGTGAGGCGTGCGGAGTTTGGGGACAACTTGCCGTTCGAGTCCCCTGGAATCGAGAGTTTCCGGAGCGGGGGATCGGCCGGGCTTGGTTGTCTATGTCTTGTTGCGAGATCTGGTGGATTTATCTCGCTCTCCTGGAGGAAGAAGCCGGTGCCGCGGTTGGCTCCTTGGTCTTGGCTGGAGGGCGAAGGCAGAGAAGGGATCTCAGGCGAGCGGTGCGGGGAGAGAGCTCGGACATGTGTCAGCACATCGGGGGAGTACAGGCTGCCAGTCCGAAAGGAGGGTTTCGGGGATTGCGATATTGATCTTTGTTGCTTTTTTTCGCCGAGGGATGCACTTGGCATGAGAATCGGAGGATGGAAATTGTTTGGGAGGTGCTTTTTCTTCTGCAAGCCAATTTCATCGTCTGCATTTCAGGTACGCAGCAAAAACATCGCAAACGAGAGAGTAATATTCCCTGCACCGTGGGGTCATTCCCCCAGACATTATTTTCCGATATATGCAAACAGTATATATTTAATAAAACCACCGGCGGTGTTACTTTGCATTAGTTTTAAGGTGTGTGGATGTCTTCAGCAGCCCCGGGAGCTTTAGTCCCTTTTGTTTTAATGTAGAGTGAGCCTTGGTTGCCTCCTGCGGTCTCCGTTCCTGGGACCGAGCAAGGGTTGCATTAAATGAGTGGCTCCGTCCAGGGAGTCTTGTATATTGGTGTGGCTTTTAAACTTGTTAAACTTCTTGCTTTGAGAGGAGGGGTGTTGTGCTTCGGAGGATGCTTTAGTGCTTTCAAAAGCGGCAGCTTTGAATTTAGGGATACGGCACGTTTATATATCTTCTTCCCCCTAAAGGCTTACGCTAGGGGCGTCAAGCCTGTGTGTTGGTCTCTGGCATCTGAGGTTTCTCCCTGCTTGTTTTTGTACACAGCAGGTAATTCCAGTTGTCAAAAGGACCTTGTCCAATTAATGACCAGGCATGGCCTGGTGTCTGCCATTAAGGATTATAGCCATTTATTCTCCAGGAAAACACTCTCTTCTGCTTCAGAAGCCTGGGCTGCTCCGTTAATGTCTCACGTCATTCAAGCTGGAATAATTACGTTGCAGCCCCGGAGAGGAACGGGGAGGGGAGGGGGCTGGCTATGGCGTTTGGGGCGCTTCAAATCAAGCTCTTGGAGGGGATTCTGCTGCCCCCTTCCCTACAGGGGGATGCTCATGCCATCCTGTTTTGAAATTTGAGGGGCAGCAAAGAAGATGAAGCCTCGCTGGTCCTTGGATCAAGTGGGGAAGCCCTAGGGAGAGCCAGCGAAACCGAGACCTGTGTCAGTCCTGAGGGTGGCCTGAACTTGAGCTCTTCTTGTCACTTTGAAGGCAGCCTCCTCTG
Source organism: Eublepharis macularius (assembly GCF_028583425.1). Taxonomy (NCBI): domain Eukaryota; kingdom Metazoa; phylum Chordata; class Lepidosauria; order Squamata; family Eublepharidae; genus Eublepharis; species Eublepharis macularius. Next base: position 5,809,901 of record NC_072793.1, read on the forward strand.
TGCCCAGAGACCAGCAATTCTTGAGATCGTGTGTTTGTCATTTTCCTTATTGAGTCAGGGATGTGCTCCTCTCTTCCCTGGAGTGGTGTCATCTGAGGCTATCCTTCCTGCTAATCTGTTGTCTCAGTGACCAGCCCTGCAGTGTTGACAGTTGTATCAATTTAGAACTCATATTAGAGCCTCAGCGCTCTTTAAGTAACTTGAGGGGGGGTGTAGGAATTCCGCCCTTAACCTGTTTCTAGACAGGTTTTTTCTCTCATACCTGCTTTTTCTTCTGGCCATTTGACCACCAGAAAGGGCCTTGAATGGGTTCGCAACTACCATGTTCCTCCGCAATCTCTCGCCTCAGGAAACAGTGACATATCTGCTTTCTCTGGTGCCTGACCTCATTTACAGGGGAGCAGAGTCCCTCCTTATCTTGCAAACTCTGTGCTTTCTTGACAGCAATATGAGAGGGAAGCAGTTCCGTGTTTACCTGAAGCAGCAGAAGGAAGGGATTTTTTTCTACCCCTTCCTCTACTGTTGTTGCTATAGATAAATGGTGTGGCTTCTGATGCAAGGGGAGGGGACACCCAGCAACCCCCTCCCCAGAATTTCTGGGCAAGAACTGCTCTGGAGAAGGACCAAAAATGAATCTTCTCCAGCTATTTAGCACTCATTTCCATGCATGTTTTTTTACTTGTAACTTGCTAGGAACAGTCCTCCCTGGAATGGTTGGCACCAACATTAGTTCTGTGCCTGCCAGAAGCCGCATCTGTTGCCATGTGATGGTGCAAAAGGCACCAAGAATCTTGTACAGATAAGAGAATTCTGGCGTGCCTAGCAAAACTTCTGTCTCCCGTGCCCTTTGAGATTGGCAGTGCCTGTGTCTGTGAGCAGGGCTTCAGCAGGTGACCCCAGAGCCTGTATAAGCTAAGCCTTCAACCCCAGGGGGCAACTGACTAACCCCATTGCTCTTTTGGAAACAGGAGAATTGCCCTTTGGGTACCAGACACCTTCAAATAGTTGAGTGGTAGTGGAGGAAACAGAGAGGATCAGAAAACACGGGAAATGGATTCTCTTCCAATAGCTTAAACAGCTCAGTGATAGTTTGATAGGGAAGGAACCTTGTTATATAGAGAGGATCTATTCAATTGTCATGTTTTTCAGCATATGAAAATGTTATCTGATAAGTATCTTACTGCTTGAATAAATATGAGGCTTTCTAGTCTGTTAATTTTGATAGGGTTTTAAAATATCCAAGTTCTTTGCACATGTTTTGCTTCCAGGCCTTTATTTTTCAGGATTTTTTCCTTACATGGAAATCATTGATAATTTTTGCCAACAAAAGGCATTGAATTTAAGAGTGTCCTAATCCTGTAGCATATATCAGAAGAGCATTTTCTAGGAGCTTATTTTGTTGTTATTAAATAGTAAGTGCTAGAAAACATAAAGCAACTTGCTGTGAATTGTTCAGGCTTGACACTCAATGAATTCTTTTATTTCTGAACCCTCATTTGAAGGTTCTTTAAAAAGCCTTCAACAGTGGATAAGTAAATAAAGTGGGAAAGTAAATAAATTTATCTGTGGAAACACTGAAATAAATTAAAACAAAACCAATCTTCTTCCCTTGGTGCATTAGTAGGCTGTAGATGTGTATGCTGTCTGCTTGCGTGTGCGTTCAAGGGACTGTGGAAGGGGCTTTTGCCCTTGATCTCAGTAAGTGCACAGGCGTGTTAATGGCGAAGGAGAAGGATCCAGTTGAGATGGCATCACGGCTGTTTGCCTAATGTGGCACTCTGAGTCCTTTGATGACGTTCCTTGGGGTCAGTAGTATAAAACCAAACTGTATTCAGAGTATAAAACATACTTTTAAGACAAAGCAAAAGGGTTTGGGGAGCATCGTTTTATACGCTATTGTAGTCATTTTGTGAGGAGAACTTTTATTGAAAACAGCTTCTTGCCTCGGTACATGTTCTTTTTCATGGCATAATTGAAATTAGCGATCTAGAATAGGCTGTTGCCAGCCCCCTCTTGTTTTAATTGATCTCCCTCCATTTTGAATTGGGCTTGAGCCCTGTTGGAAATTGATGGTGCCTGAAGAACTGTGGTAGTAGGCCACTTAAATTCTGAAGGCATTGAGGGGTGGGGGTGGGGGGTGGCTGAGTAATTGCATGGTCCTGTTGCCAATCTCCAGCCACTTAACACGTTCATTTGTTAATTCATAGTCAGGGGCGTACTGACAAAAATGTAGGCTGGTTTTTATTGGAGCAGAACGGTTTGGGGATGGAAAAGCAAGCAAATATATTGAGGAGAGAGGTCTCCTCCCAGTGTCATCGTAGTAGTTTGATGACATTTTATTTTAGATTCAAATACATTTGCAATGTTTGCAGGCTTTCTTATAATATAAACCAGTACTTTTTTGCAGCTTGTATTTGTCATTTTTAATAAAAGCAAGGGATTATTGGAACAGGTTCAGATAACGGCAGCCAGCATACCACGTATGAGCTGGGGAACGACAATACCTTATGGGGAGGAAACTAGAGTGGTCCTGAAAGCTTGCTTTCTCCAAGAGTTGGATTCTGTCGGAGTGCCACTCCTATACTGACATTGCAAGGTGGCGTTAACTGAATATTGTGGTGCCAGAAGTGCTGTCCTTTTAAAAAAAAAAAGCCAAGGGTGTTAAAATGACATCCCATCTGGCTGCGGCTCGCTGAGATCTTCACATAATCGTGACACTATGCAAAAGTCATGTGGATTACACTCTGCACTGGCCCAAATCCTTTTTTCCATGTAATGCCACGACAGATTAATTAGCAGCCGTGTTCGCAGCTGTAGGTGGGGTACTCCTGATCACATAACGGCTGACACATTTCTTTGCACAGTCATTTGTTTTGCACAAGCCCTGAGTAATGTTTTCATAATGTTAAAAACGAGGCAGCCAGGTGCAATGGAAAACATTACAGTCTCTTAAACACCAGCAATTCAGCAGTCTGAATACAGCAGAAAGAAGGGGTTGGCTTCTTGAGGTATTCACGATTTGGAATCTCGTTACGGTTATTTGTGGCTCCTGTTTATTAAACTTGCCACGTAATTTGCTTTTACAATCGGCAACAACGTAGTGGATGCAACCCACAGAAAGTTGTATGATTAAATTGGAAGGAAATCAGAGTAACATTAAAGATGTGCTTGAATTCAATGGTTGTGAGGAGATGTCAGCATAGTTCATTTCCTCTGGATAACATTCACTGGAATTTTTTTTTTTAAATAGGAATGAAATGCATCCAGGTTGTTATGTCCCAAACACCATGTGTTATTGAAACACATCTTGTGACTGAGCAGATCCAAAATATTACTTCTATGGTGCTAAAGAAACTATCTGTGAGCTTTGTTGAGAGAGCTTGATGAAGGCTAGAGCTCTGCCTTGGAATAAATGCTTCTGGCCATGTGTGGAGGACGCTAAGTATACTTACAGCCATGTCTGGGACTTCCCGATGGGAGAATGTGTTTTCCAAGCAGGCTTGAGGCAGGGTGCTTCCATTTCTGATGCCAACTAGTCTTTTAAAATATAAGACATATCCTTTTACTGGGATATGAGCCTCCTCTGCCTGAATTCTGCCTTCTTGGTTGCTGTGCCACTGCTAGGGAATAAAGCCGTCAGAGGAGGTAAGGAGGGCTTACAATTTATTTATTTAGAAATTTACTCCCTGCTCTTCTCCTCAGCAGGGACCTGAAGTGGATTGCAACGTTGTTTCTCCCTCCTCCATTTTATCCTCAAAACATTAGGCCCCTGAGAGGTAGGTTAAGAGAGAGGGGCTGGCCCAAGGTCACTCACCAAGCTCCCAGGGCAGAATGAAGCTATAACCCTGGGGCTTCCAGCTCCTAGTTTGGCACTCTGACTGCTACACCACACTTTTTCATTTCTGACATTTTGGAATAGATAGAGAGGGTGCAGAGGAGAGCGACGAGGATGATCAAGGGTCTGGAGACTGAGCCCTACGAGGAAAGGCTGAGGGCCTTGGGAATGTTTAGTTTGGAGAAGAGGTTGAGGGGAAACATGATTGCTCTCTTTAAGTATTTGAAAGGCTGTCATTTGGAGGAGGGCAGGGAGCTGTTCCAGTTGGCAGCAGAGGGTAGGACCCGAAACAATGGGCTTAAATTACATGCACAAAGGTACCGGCTGGATATTAGGAAGAACTTTTTCACAGTCAGAGTAGTTCAAAGGTGGAATCAGCTGCCTAGGGAGGTGGTGAGCTCCCCCTCACTGGCAGTTTTCAAGAAGAGGCTGGATGAATACTTGTCAGAGATGCTTTAGGCTGATCCTGCACTGAGCAGGGGGTTGGACTAGATGGTCTGTATGGCCCCTTCCAACTCTGTGATTCTATGAAAGCAGTGCTATTTGGCATGACTTTTCAGTGAGAGGCTTAGATAGGTGGCTGGAGAACTGTAGAGTGTCATATTGGGTGAGGGATTAAATGGTGTGTTAATGTTACTGGGATTATTTTAATTTTTAAAATTTTTATGGTTAATGCTGGGTATTCTTTTGTGAAATGCCCTGAACCATTTTGAGGGGAAATCAGGATACCAGTTTTGGAAATAAATAAATAATTTTTGAAGAGGTCAAAATAGTTTTGATTTCTTTCTTAAATGGATCAGTTGTCTGCAGGGCTTTTTTTCTGGGAAAAGAGGTGGTGGGAGTCAGTGGTAGAACTCAGGATGGCACAATGACATCACTTTGGGTCACCTGGAACAAGGGGGGAGTTTTTTAAAGTTTAAATCGCCCTTGGCGAAAATGGTCACATGGCTAGTGGCCCCGCCCCCTGATCTCCAGACAGAGGGGAGTTTAGATGGCCCTCCGTGCTATGCGGCGCGGAGGGCAATCTAAACACCCCTCTGTCTGGAGATCAGGGGGCGGGGCCACCAGCCATGTGACCATTTTCAAGAGGTGCCGGAACTCCATTCCACTGCGTTCCCGCTGAAAAAAAGCCCTGGTGGTCTGTCTGCCAAGGAGGTCTTTAAGGCAATGTACAATATACTGCTCCCCCACCCTGCCCAAAACTGCTGTTTTCATATTGGTAGTTCCACTGACCCAGATGTCCTGTTCCATTTACCTCTTTAAACTCTGGAGTTCTCCAAATGTCAACTTGCTAATCCATTCACCAGCTTTCCTCTGCCAAATGATAATGGAGTACCCCCTAGTGCTGGGGCAGTTGGAGAAAGGCTGCACTTTCCGGCAGAACAATTGAACATTTGGAGTTGGCTGTGACCAGCTGGCATAATCTCCAGCAGCTTTCAGGAGCCTTTATGTTGTGCCAGAGGCTGCAGTGATCTCCAGATGGTCTCCGCAACAGGGGAGGACAGTGGCTGTATAAATACCTTTGTCTGACTTCATCCAATCGATGCATATGTGCGTCTGAAGCCTGAGCATTTCCCCAGGTGTGAGTTTTCCTTTTGCCATGATGGTAAAGCAGAAGTATGAAGCTGCTGTTAGTTTTACATACATATCCCTGCAGTATGGGGCGGTCTGTATGTATTTGGGCGTTGCTGATTTAGTTACTCGCTTTATCAAGGATCATGAAGGAATTTATGCTGCACACAGCTCAAGTTTTGGTGTGCATATAGTCCAGCACACCCCAATTACTGGAAAGAGCTGAAAATTCTGTTCCTTGAAACTTGGAGCTGTGTGCCTCGTGACAGCATTAATTCAAGTGCAGAGGAAGCAAGGCCCAGATCCAGTCATAGAATCATAAGGCTGAAAATGGTACACAGCACTCATATGTAGGCCTTGCTCTTTTTCAAGGTTTGTAAAAAGCTTTCATTTTAATAGGTTTTTAAGAAGTATTTCTAGGAAAATACTTGTGATTGTAGACTGTATCCTGTATATACTAATGAATAGACAGAACCCCAACATACCATTTTATTGCTTTTATTTTTTTCATTCTGTTGTTAGCACTTAACAGTAACTTAGTGTGATTGCTACAACACTAAGTGTACCCCATCCTTAACCCAATCCTAATTCCTATAAGTGTGCTTGGGAGTTAATTATAGTTCAGGAACAAATCAACCAATCAAGCAGGTGCCTGGCTGCCCAGGTAGATCAGTGCCTGGAGGGCTTCTGTGGAACCTGCCCTTTAATTGCAAAAAGAGCTGTTGAGAATGGAAAGCTTAATTATGCCACACAAACGGTATTATGTTTATCGGAGAGCTAAACCTAAGGCAAAAGGCTATCTTGGATGGTGTCTCACAAGACCGTCAGATTAAAATCTGTTGCTTGTAACTATTTTTGAGCTTTGTCTTGGAAACTTAATTAAATTATGACAACAGACCATAAAGACAAGATTATTTTAGGAACACTGCTCCAAGAGCTGTGAAAGATGCTGTCGCTTTCTTGGAGGCAGAGGTGCCTTATTCAGCTAAATCGGTGGCCCTCAATGTTTCCAGACCCAGGACCCACCTTTTCACCTACAGGTGTCAGTACAGGAAGAGGAGGACCTAGTTATAATGTCAAGACCAGGGACATGAGCAAGCAGACCAAAGAACTTGGAGAGAGGAAGCAGAAGCTCAAAGGCAAGGAAATATTCCATAGTGAGAAATAAGACAGCATGGGCATGTCCAGAGAAGTTCCCTCCCCACCAAAGCTCTCTCTTGTCCTCCCTCTTTCTCCCTGCTCAGCTACCACTGTTCGTTGTCCAGTGCTCTTCACCAATGTGCTTGTGAGTCAGACCTGACACTCCCCACAAAAAGTCACCTGGCCCACTAGCTTTTGGGCGTGGGGTTCTGTGCAGCAAGACTGTATGCAGAACACCGTAGACTGCAATGGTGGCGTTGGGTAGTGACTAGGCCAAGCTAGGAAAGAGGACTTTTGCAGGGAGAGGGATCTGCGTACTGGAAACACACGGAAGAATTTGGGAGGACTGACTTGTGGGGTGGTTGGATGTGGAGAAGAGAAGGCGAGGCAGTGCATGTGCCCAGTTTCTAAACCTGCCTTTGCTGAAAGAATGATTTCTGCTACTGAGTGGCCTTGCCATCTTGCTGCCCATTCAACATGTCTGGCAAGTAAGGAGAAGGTGTGACATAGTAGCTGCAGGTCCTTCTAAAGATCAGCAAAAAAGAAAAAGATGGATCTGTAAGGACTCATGACCCAACATTTGGGGCTCCACGACTGACTTGAAGATCAGCAAGTAGTGGGGCCTGGGGGAGGGATGCAGGTTACATGGTAGCAAATTGCTCGGTGATTGCTGCTGCCCTTGGCCTAGATGAGCCCTTCATCAAAAACCAAAGCTGCCATGGGACTGACAGAAACCAAGGCTTGAAGGTTGGCAATATTGTGTAGTTGCCTAGCAGTGGCTACTGAGGGCATTTTTTAAAGCTGCAAGTGCTGCTTCTATTATTGGGAGGGGGGAGGTTATCCCCAATTTAATTAGATTTCAGGTTTTTTTTGCAAATGGGCATTTTTCAGGTTTGTAGAAAGATCTACCTTGTCTGATCTTGGCTCCAGTCTCCAGATTTTAGACTCCACAGATTGGGGCTGTGCTGATAATTAGATCTATTGAGTTAACTAAGAAACAGTAATCAGGTTAGCAGTATTCATTGTAAAGGCATTTAATACACTTAAGGAAAGGACAAAATGTGTCTTCTGGTTAGCCCTTTACACGAGCACTTCTCTCGTGATTCCAAACATTTTTAATCTGCACTAGTAACAGCAGCAGTTGGTTCTGAAGGGCTGGGTCGAGCTCCTTGCACGTTGCTATTGTAAGAGAGACATTCTGGCCAGATCTTGATAGAAACATAAATTATTTTTTAAAAAGTGAACAGAATTCCAGCTGAATTATAAAAATGCAGTAAAACGTGGAAGATCGGATGACTTCAGTAGAAGTTGCAGTTAGGTGCATGGAGCAGCAGGGCGCATTGTAGCCATGCAGGTGTGTTTTAACCATGTAGCCCAGTTGCATTTAGTCAGATTCAAGTTCTGCTGTGTTTGTAGAATATCACTCCCCTGTTTGCACAGGGAAAGTACTTTACATTATCCAGGCCCATACGTAGCTTCACCCTAGCTGCATTGCTCACTGATAACATAGGATTTAATACGACTATCTTGTCCACTTGCTGTCTTCCAGTTCCCTACCACACTGCAGCCACTGTACCACTTGGGTCCCGTGATCCCTGGCCTAGTTTTGTCAGTTATGAAAACAGACCCCCTTCCTCCCTTTTTCTCGAGTGGAAAAGCAGACAGTATACAGCCCATGGTTTGCAAAATAGGTCTCTGCAATGCACCAGCTCACTAGAACATTTACTACCCGCTATGTGTGTGAATCGTTTGTGGCTGAAAAAGATCAAAAAGGTTGGCATTTGCCAAGCATTTTTGCATGGTTGACAGGTGACAGTGCCTTGGATCTTGCAGAACTTTTCTCTAGGCGGAAGGATTTTCATTTAGGTAGCGTGACTCTCACCTCCCCACTCGCACTGCAGCCTGAAACGCCTCTTGAAATTCTGTTTCTGAAAGGGACTGCAGGAACAGCATTTCAGCGGCCATTTTGGGCTGCAGCGGGAGGAGGGAGGCTATAAAGTTGCTCTACAGAAGTGGAAATATTTCCACTTGTGGAAGCATTCCATTGGATATGCACCAATACTGTCTGCAAACATGTAATAATATTTATATATTTTTAATTCAAACCCATCTATATTTAAAAATAAAACCAGAACTTGCTCATCTCCCTAACTAGCACGCCTCTGGTGAATACACTAGTGTTTCCCTTGGTGGATACTTTAGTGATTAGATGAAAACGTGAATAGTTTCCCTGGAAAAAGTAGTTCAGGCCATTCCTACATGAGTAGTGGCTATCCAGTGTGCAGATTGTAGTTCCTCATACTAGGTAATATCCAGTCATCTCCATCAACTGTATAGGCAAACAAGATGAATGCATGTATGATGGAATGTAAAATACAACTACAACTAAGAGCCAGCGTGGATTTCTCAAGAACAAGTTCAACCTTGCCTCTTTTTTGAGAAAGTTACTACTTTGCTGGATCAGGGGAATGCTGTAGACATAGTTTATCTCGATTTCAGGAAGGCTTTTGATAAGGTTCCACATAGTATCCTTGGTAAGATGTGGTTTAGATCCTATTACTGTTAGGTGGATTTGTAATTGGTTGACAGATCACACCCAAAGTGTGCTAGTTAATTATTCCGCATCCTCTTGGAGAAGACTAACAAGTGGAGTGCATCAGGGATCAGTCCTGGGACCTGTTCTGTTCAACATTTTTATAGATGAATTGGATGAAGGAATAGAGGGAAAGCTTTTTAAATTTGCAGATGATACTAAGTTTGGAGTGACTGGTGGCAAATATGGTAGATGACAGAGTCAGGATGCAGGATGATCTTAACAGCTGGAAAACTGGACTAAAACAAATAAAATGAATTTCAACGGAGATAAATGCAAAGTTCTGCATTTAGGTAGGAAAAATCAGTTGCATAATTATAGTCTGGGGGAGACTTGTCTTGGCAGTAGTATGTGCGAAAAGGATCTAGGGGTCTTAGTAGACCGTACACTGAACATGAGTCAGCAGTATAATTTGGTTACTAAAAAGACAAATGCGATTTTGAGCTGTAACAACAGAAGCATAGCGTCTAGATCACGCAAAGTGATGGTATCGCTCTACTCTGCTCTGGTTAGACCTCACCTAGAGGATTGCGTTCAGTTTGGGGTACCACAATTTCAGAAGGCTATAGACAAACTGGAAATTGTCCAGAGGAGGGCAACGAAGATGGTGAGGGGTCTGGAGACAAAGTCCTATGAGAAAAGGTTGAAAGAGCTCGGTATGTTTAGCCTGGAGAGGAGACGACTGAGAGGCGCTATCATGAGTCTTCCAGTACTTGAAGGGCTGCCATAGAGAGGATGGCATGGAGTTGTTTTCCACTGCCCCAGAAGGTTGGACCAGAACCAACGGGTTGAAATTAAATCAAAAGTGTTTTGGCTAAACATTAGGAAAACTTCCTGAAAGTTAGAGCGGTCCCTCAGTGGAACAGGCTTCCTCGGGAGGTGGTGGGCTCTCCTTCTTTAGAGGTTTTTAAGCAGAGGCTAGATGGCCATCTGACAGAAATGCTTATTCTGTGAACCCAGGCAGATCATGAGATGGAGGCAGGAAGGATTGCATCAGTGCCCCTTCTTACATACCCAGAGTAATGCCAATTGCCACCTTGGGGTCAGGTAGCAATTTCCCCCAGGCCAGTTTAGTTTGGCTAGGGATCCTGATAGTGTTTTGCCATCTTCTGGGCATGGAGCAGGGGTCAGTGGGTATGAGTGTGTGTGTGTGGGGGGGGGGGGGGTAGTCATGAATTTCCTGCATTGCGCAAGGGCTTGGACTAGATGACCCTAGAGGTCCCTTCCAACCCTATGATTCTATACTATGATTCTGTGATTCTAACTGATCACTTCCAGATTATTTGTTTATTGAAAACATTTAGTGGCTACCTTTCTACCTTGCAGGAACTCCCTGTGCAGATCTTTGGTTGCTTTTTGCATAAACTTCAAGCTCTTGTGCCTTACATTTAACATTCTTCATCTCCTGTCAACTTATTACTGTTTTTACTCTTTGCTTTGTGCAAATTCATTTGCTCTTAGGATATAGTCCCTCTTTAGTCCTTGTTTTTCAACATATTGAGAAATTACAAACTGCGTTAGTACAGCACGTTCTCGGCCTACAGAAACTGATGGGCCAGATTCACTGCCCAAAGAATGTGGGGTTAGATGGTATGACGTGGTAAGACAGGAGTCCCCAATCTTTTTGACCTTCAGGGCAATGTTGGAATTCTGACACAGGGTGGGGGGGCACAACTAAAAAATGGCTGCCACAGGAGTCAGAGCCAAGCACAAAATGGCTGCCACAGGAGGTAGATCCAACTACAAAATGTCAAGAACTTTTTAACAGAATGCTTTTTAAAATGAACATATTGTTTAATAACTTAAGATTCTTGTGTTGCGGTGGCAGCTGCTGCTGAAGAAATGGCATGGTTGAATCCACACAGCCAGTCAGATCTCCAATGGCCAGTCAGAAGTCTTGCTGGACAAGAACCCCACTTTCTGAAAACACTTGGCAGGCTCCAAAAAAAGTGTTGGTTGGTTCTATGGTGCCCACAAACACCACATCGGGGAGCCCTTTTCTATGGTATCATCTTTTATCCTGGGTATACTGTGTGGATTATCATTGTTCATGAGAGGCTCTGAATTGGGTCACTGATTGACTGATTCATGGCTTAGAAGAAGTTAGCTGATCCCAGAGCTCAGCTGCTTATTTGAGAGGGAGAATAAATCTGCTCTATAGTTTTCTGTTTATTGGGATCAGTAGATTCATGAGAAGTTAAACTCCCTTCATTGACAATTGTACACTAATAGTATTCTTGAGACTTTTACTTGGTAATCAGAGCTATACTTTGGTAGGTCTTGGGGATTACATAATAACTTTTTTAGAAGTGGCGTTGACATTTTAACAATTACGGTAATTATAGTACTAAAGACCAATATAATTTGATAGGGAGCTGCAGTCCTTTTCTAAGCCCAGTTCTTTCCCCTCTTTTGCTGTGTCCCGGATTGTAGTCTCATTTACTTTGACCTAAAGACTAAAAGTGATGGAACCATGGGCAGCCCAGCCATGTCTATCTGTACAGTCCTGTCCAGATTTCTATTTCTTGGTTAGAATATGACAATATTGGGAGAGTAGGGTGGAGTTTTGAGGGATTGGTTTCCTCTGCTCTGTTATTTACATTTACAACTTTGAATAAGTACAATTTCTGAACACAAGTGGTATCTGTATGTCATATGTTCCAGTGTTGATAAGGTCGTAAATTCCTCAGTCCATTGAATTACAGAAGGTGGACAGTTGTCTCTCCAGTAGAGATGGGCACAAAACGAACCATGGAACAATATTCTGAACGGAACGATTGGTTCATTTTCAAAGAAACGTGTTCCATGGGTCTGTGTTTTTATGGAACAAATGACTTTTCCTACTGTTCTGTTCTGTTCCATTGCTGGTTCAGGAAGCCAGACACTTTGCGCCATTCAATCCATTGCCCAGGCAATGGTGGCAGTCTTTTCGTTGCTCCCAGTCTGAGGCGTCCACGCTTGATTGGCAGCTGTCCCTGCGAACTAGAGAGCTCCCACTCTGGCCCATCCGTGAAGAGAAAATGATAGGAAAGGGATGGACCCATGGATCATGCCTTTCCCAGGGTTCAATCCCTCTGAAACTTGGGGACTCTTTAGAGGACAGTGAAGAATAGGTCCCCTGCAAATTTGGTGCATATTGGACATTGGGAAGCTCAGTTTGTAGCCCCTCAAAATAGCTTCCAGCAGACACTCCAGTTTTTGCCACTCTGAAGAGAAAATGACAGGAAAGGGAGGGACCCGTGGATCATGCCTTTCTTGGAGTTCAATTCCTCTGAAACTTGGGAGGTCTATAGAGGACAGTGAGGACTAGGTCCCCTGCAAATTTGGTGGGTATTGGACATTGAGAAAGTCCTGTTTAGTTTGGCTGTGAGCGTGAAGGTGCCTGTTCTGGGCTCCCTTGAACCGGTTCGGAACCGGCTCAAGTTTGGCTAATTCGTGGTTTGTGTTCCATGAAAATGAATGAACCACGAATCACGTGGTTTGTTTTTTTCCCTTTCTGTGCCCATGTCTACTCTCCAGTATTGTACTATGTCTTTCAGCTACAGTAAGGATACAGAGGTTCCATTTTCATTATCAGTTAGCCTCCAGGAGACAGGCAAATAGTTTAGAAGTGGGTAAACATGGTCAAAAATAAATGAATATTCTAATACAAAATTAATATGAATAATGACTTCTTTCTTACCAAAAAGCTGAGTAACTGGACGTTCCCAGAGCAGGACTCATGTATAGTTGTGTGGTGGGACCATTTTTCTTCAAGAAACTGACCATCAGTGAAACTGAGCTACACATGTTGCAAAATCATGTTAGTGTGTAGTTGCCTAACTTTGGTCAAGTGATTTTCTGGCAAGATGGTGCTCCACTACACTGGGTAAGGGAGGTTCAAGATTTCCTTAATGCAACATGTCCTGGTTGCTGGATAGGTAGAGGAGGTCCAATCCTCGCTCTTCTGACGTAATCCCACTAGACTTCTTTTTGTGGGGATACATCAAGGACATTGGTGTACCAAAGAAAGGCGGATACAATGGAGGAGCTATAGCAGAAGATCACTAATACTGTTGCAACAGGAGAGGCTTGCTTGAGCAAACCCTTGTCAGTATCCTAGTGACAAGAGGGATGCATGTCAAAGTAGAATTTGGATAACTGTAAAATAAAATTCATAAATAAACTTTTGGATATGTTCTATTCAAGAAAACAAACTTCATTACTATACATGTTTTCATTCAATATTCATTGTGATTCAAAGCTGTAAAGGTTTCATTTGGACATGCTGTACTCAAAATGTTTTTTTCCCTCAAGCTAGTCGCAACTGAAAGTTTTATTTCACTGAACCATTGTTGTCCACATTTTCTCTATTTGTTTTCCACATACTTGGTGGCAGAACATGGAGGCAAAAGCAAGCAAAGGAAAACCACCTCTGTTAGTCTCTTGCCTTGAAAACCATAAGGGGTCACCATAAGCTGGCTGAAACTTGATGGCACTTTTCTCCACCACCACTAGTACATTTCCAAATTGTTTATAATATTTTGAGAGCCACTGTGGTGTAGCAATTAGAGCAGAGGTTGGCAAGCCCCAGAGCATGTGCTCACAGCAGCGCACAAAACCATTTCGCTTGGCTCTCAAGGCCCAATCTCCATCCAGACAACAGACAACAGAGACACTGACAGCATTGTTGGAGCCAGCAGTGCGGGCCGAGGCAGCAAACATATAGTCACCATCCCCTCCCGGACCTGTACAGCCACCATCCAAGTTGAGATGAAACCCAGAGATGCGGAAGCCGCTGAGGCTTGGCTTGCTCCAAGCATGTCTGGGTGAGTTCAGCCTTTTTTCTCACCTCCCACATATTGTTTGCTGGCACACCAAGTTTTATCACAGCATTTCGACCCAAAGTGTTGTCTACTGTGGATTACAGTGTCAGACCAGGATCTGGGAGACTTGAATTCAGATGGGGACCATAAAGCTCTCCAGGCGACCAAACTCTCTCTCTCAGCCTGGCCTGAAAACAAAATGAGGAGATGAGAACTGTGCACATCACCTTGAATTCCTTAGAGGAATGACAAGATAAAAACAGATATTCTGTAGGGGTTGGGGGGCGGGATATCTGGATCATCTTCCTTATTTCTTTTGATCTTCTTACCAACATGTTAATATGATAGACTAGTTGGATACGCATACTTTGCTACAGTATTTACTTTAAATCCAGTTATAATACTTATGAGTATGTATTATTTTTTGGTTTGTGTTTTTTTTAGTTGGTTGTGTAGTATAATAGCATAGTACCCGAGCTTCACAAACGTGTTTGAATAAAGCAAAGAAAAGGAGTCTTGTATTGTATTTCTTCAACTGTCTGCAGTTTCCTTTACCTAATTTTTTACCTCAGAACACAGAGTTCCACAGCTGACCAATCAGAGAGAGGGGGATGCAAGCAGTCAGGAGCCTGCCAGCCACACAGGAAAGCCAGCCCCACAGGGAGATTGGCAACCCTAGGGAACTTTGAGGGGAAGACTGGGAGGGGCATTTTACCTCCGGACACATTCAATGACTCCCAATATCAACTGCATACTGTTTAGAATGTGGTGGGTGAGGACCAATCATGCCGCATATGCAAATGACCTCTGAGTGCCCACTGTCTCGGGGGGGTGAGGTGTTGAATGTTGTGAGCCCCAATGAGCCGGCATATGCAAATGACCTTCAAAGGCTGGCCCAATCAGGGAAGAGTGGCTGAACTGGCAGTGAGCAGGAGCGCAGGAGCCTGCCAGCCACACAGGGAAGCTGTATCCCTTTGAGAAAACATATTTCAATTCAGCTGTAGCTCATATTGGGACCGGATGACTATCCGACCCTCCTGACAAGAGGCTGGGTTGGGGGGCTTTCCAGGTGATTTCAGGACCGGCCTCAACCATATGCCTGGCAAACATTGTTTAATGTTTGTAACTTGCCCTTCCTCCATTGAACTCAGAGGAGCATAAATATGGGAGGGGGGGCAGTCCAAGCATATTCCCTAGCCTGAGATAGAATAAACCTGCTTACATTTGTAAATGAAACCTCTTACATTCATTTGCTGGTTTAATAATGACTTACCTGTCCATACTTGTTATTTGCTCTCGTGAATGATTTTTTGTGCTCTGCTAAGGATTCAGGTGGGCATACGGAAGATAAAGGAAATGAGAAAATAATGTAGACGTTGCTAGTTGTGGATAGTTAGAAGATCAGACATAGCTGATAGAGAGAACATCATGGGATGTTCACATTAAAAGATATATGGGTTGCACAAAAGTTGATTAATCATTTGCTTATATCCAGTTGAGGTCTGTAGAATCCCATTTTTAAGTCACTGTTGGGTGTTCAGGACACAGAAAAGATATTATGGATAAGGGAAACAAAAGATATAGGTTCCCTTTGATAACACTCGCTCGAGAGCTGGGATTTGCAGCAAGTTTAGGGAAAGAATGAATATGCTGTAGAATGTACAGTTTGTGTGATCCTTGTAAAGCTCTCACATTTCATTATGAAGAAGAATGAAAACCTAGCTTTTCTCTTGCTGATAGCATGGTTGGAGAGTGCAAATATTGGACCTACCTCATTAAACTTAGTATCTTAAAGCAGATATTTATGAAAGGTAGCAGAATGAAATATGAGCTGCTTTTCACATCAGTACATGACTGTATTCTAAGTGGCTACAGCTGCTAAAAGTTTGCTGCACTTTTGGCTTAAATTGACAGTGTTTGGTTTATGAAATCTATGCTAATCTAATGTTAATAAGTAGCAAAACCTTCTTGATGGTGTTGCACAGGAAGATACTATAGACTGACAGCTACATTTTATAGTCCAGGACATCTAACACATCATTATTTACCTATGAAGCATTTTTTTATTCAGAAAATAATCCGGTTCCGGTCCTGTAGAGTTTGGATTTCAGTTCTAGAAGAGCTGTTGCCATAGATACGTTTTCCATTATGTAGCTTAACTGTATCTGTTTCTTTTTTTAGTTTTTGCTGGTGAATTAATTTTGTGTGCCTTCACAGGGTTGTACTCTGGGCAAAGTGAGTGGGGACTTGGAGTGCATCCCACCCTGAGCTCCTCGGGGAAAGGATAGAATAAAAATGTTTTTAAAAATTGAAATCTTCTTTGCTTTACATCTTTGTCTTTCTGTGGTGTGAGTGACTTTGCCCTATATAATAAGTGACATTTAGACAACTTTTTTAGGCCTAGTTTCCATGAATAATAAAGCAGCCTTATGTTGAATTAGTCCATTTGTCTATCATGATCAGTATCTTCTACTCTGACCGATGGTAGCTGTCTGGGGTCTTACTTGAAGGTCTTTTGCATCACCTATTAATTGATCCTTTTAGCTGGAGATGCCAGAGATTGAACTGAGGCCTTCTTCCCCAATAAGGGATTAATATTTCAGTACAGGGGAAACTTAAGCAACTTCCATCTAGGAATTCTGTATTTTGGGAAGTAGTTCTAATTCAGAGAATCATAGAATCATAGAGTTGGAAGGGGCCATACAGACCATCTAGTCTAACCCCCTGCCCCTGCTAAATTCAGCTAAATTCACACAGTGTGGACAGTGATTAAGTGATGAGTTTATCACTTAATGAAATGTGTGTCTTGTGATACATGTCATCATGGATTGAGGGCAGATGAAGAATGACATTTATGAAAATTGACCAGCATTGTGACAACACCCAGGCTGGGGGGAAGACCTTATCCTGCCAGGTAGGCATAGTTTTGCAACCAGAGGTGAAAACATGGCATCTCTCTGATACTTCAGCGCCTTTCTGTTGGCTGAGCAGATTCTGGTGGGCTGTTGCTTCCAGAACCCAAAGCCCAGATTTGGTAAGACATTTTTACACACATTGGGGGGGGGGGGTATTAAGAGGAGCTGCCCCTTGTGTGCGTGTGACCGTGGGGGGGGGGGAGTGTGACCCTGTGAAGGAGGGCTGCCTCTTTACACACATGACCAATTGAATATCTCATCGGATGATCTGGATTGGAAAGTTTCAAGTACGTTTTTCGTCTTTCCAGGTTTCATTTCTTAGTCTGTTCCCTAGTCCTGTAATCTGTATTTATTTATTTTATTTTATTGAACTTCTGTCCCACCCTCCCTGCAAGCAGGCTCAGGGTGGATCACACCATTTAAAACACAATACATTATTAAATACAGTTCCATAAAAACACATAAAAGCATTATAAAATCATGTAGTTTGATGATATTTATTTATTTAGTATAACAGCAACAACGACAGTGTGCTTATATATCTTTTTAGACGGATTAGTGCCCACTCAAGAGTGGTGAACAAAGTCAGTGTTAGTATTAGTCCCACAATACTGCTGGGGCGCTGGGGCTGAGAGGAGCGCCTGGTGTATGGAGCTGCCTTAGTAAAGAGAAGGCGCTGCCTTGATGGCTCTCGAGGCACCTGGTCATGACTCGTGCAGCTAACGAGCACCCCCCGTTTGACGTACCCTCTGGAGCAAGCGAAGGAGGAGGGCAGGGATCCGGAGGTGCGGGTGGCTGCTGAAGGGAAAGGCTCTGACCCCTGCCTAGCAGAGATTGGGGAGCAGCGAGACTCCTGCTGCGTTGGGTGGATTTCTCTCACTCAAAGCAGGTCTCTCCCTGCTGTTAGAACAGGGCTGTGTGCCTTCCTTGCTGGCTGGAGAGTGATGAATGAGGGTGGCCTGGGTGGGTGCTGGGGTGGGAGCTTCACAATAAAAGGAGGAAGAGAGCTCTGTTTGTGGTGGCTGATCTGTGATAGATCTTTTGCACTGGCTACAAAATTGTACATTTCGCCTATCAAATGATAGCTGCAATGATCATGTAATGTACCATTTATATGATTAGTTCTGAGTCACAGCCTTATGCTGGAAACGGTTACAAACTTTTGTCTGGTATCAGTATATGCTTATATACATGGTGCCATGGTCAGAGTATAAGACTAGGCCTGAAGAGACCCCAATTCAAAACCTCATTCAGCCATGAAGCTCTCTGCAGGCTAGTGCTGGGGGGGGGGAGAACAGGGGGGGAAGGCAACAGGACACACCAGACAACTGTGATGGAGTTGAAAGTGGCCACAACTTTATTGATTTACAGCTTGGAGAGCTTAGGGCAGAGATCTGAGCATCAGCTGACCCACCTGCCAGCCGGTGACCCCCAGGCCCCTCAGACCCTTGCTGAAGGGGGGGAGACCATGGGATTATAGTTAGTGGGATATCACATGGGTATACACCCCTGTGTGGATCCCCTTCCACCTGAGAGTGAGGTGGGCTGACAGCCCCCAAGCTGGGCATGCGCTGCCAGGCCTCCCTCTCCAGAACCTTTAAATGTTTCCCACAGTAGGGGGACTGAGCTTGCGGGTCCCGTTTCCCCCCCCCCAAACAAATCGGTGCCCAATGACCAAACTGACCACAAGAGCCACAAAACAGTTCCCACCGAGGCTCTTAAAGCTGCAGCCAGCACGGCGAGCCACTCCAGGCAGCCTGCAAGAAAATGCCCAGTCCCCCGCTGGACAGGTGTGCTCCAACAGGCTGGAACAAAGCCTTCACACTGAAAGAGACGGCTGGGTGGGGAATCCCCAAACCCCTCCGAGGCTCAGCTGACTGGTCCACTGTCACGCCCCACCCCTTCCTGGCCAACACGAAGCTCTCTGGGTGATTTGGGGCAGGTAGTTCTCTCTCAGCCTAGCCTGCTTTAATTGTTAGAATAAAATGGGGGAGAAGAGAACCGCCAATGCCAGCTTATTGGAGGAAGGTGGGATAAAAATGTATTAATTACATAAATAGTTTTAGGTGGGTAGCATTGTTGATCTGCAGTAGAACAGCAGGATTTGAGTCCAGTGGTCCTTAGAAACCAGCAAGATTTTCAGGGTGTAAGTTTTTGAGAGTGAGAGCTCTGAAGGTATCTGAAGAAGGGAAGTCCGACTCTCAAAAACTCCTAACCTTAAAAATCTTGTTGGTCTCTAATGTGCCACTGAACTCAAATCCTGCTAACTACATAAATGTTACAGTCGAAGACTTGCAGTGCTTTTGATGCAGAACAAAAAAACCCCGGATTCATTACCTCCAATAAAATATCTGTCGGATATCAATTCAGATACAATTGTCATCAGGGCCTTTTTCTGGGAAAAGAGGTGGTGGAACTCAGTGATGGAACTCAGGACCGCACAATGATGTCACTTTGGGTCAGCTGGAACAAGGGGGTAGTTTTTTAAAGTTTAAATCACCCTCGGCAAAAAGGGTCACATGGCCGGTGGCCCCGCCCCCTGAGCTCCAGACAGAGGGGAGTTTAGATTGCCCTCCGCTCCGCTCCAGCGGCACAGAGGGCATTCTAAACTCCCCTCTGTCAGGAGATCAGGGGGCGGGGCCACCGGCCATGTGACCATTTTCAAGAGGTGCTGGAACTTCGTTCCACCGCGTTCCAGCTGAAAAAAAGCCCTGATTGTCATGATATATTTGAAGCATTAACTGAAATCACCATGCAGTACCTTGCTTGAAGTAGTTAGACCTGCACAAAATATTTTCTGTGGCAAGGAAGGGTGCCACCATATTCTAAAATAACAGGAAGGCAGGGAGAGATCATTGGATTCCTATAAAAGACAAGACCATTATTAAATAACAAATCTAACCCCACCTCAACTTGGAAGTTGTTTTGGCCGTGTTCTCTCAGTGTTTTTTCAATCACCTTTGTCATGACATGATACAAATATGGGATGGAGTGGTTAATGGCCTTTTGTGATTCCTCTGCTGAGCCTGCACTTTCTTTCATCCTGCTTAGATGGATCAAGCCCAGAGAAATATTAGACAAGTCGGTATCACATTTCTGTAATTCAACAGATTTGCAGATTCCACTCATTTAAGCGCTCCGGCTTCTTCCGGCATGAATGCATCTGGTGTTCTATTGCCGGTCCGGATTGCTTGGAGGCTTGTTTTTGCAACAGGGCACTGGTTATCGTGTGGCCCAGCTCATGGCAGTGGCTTCAGTCTGTGGTTAGTACACATGTTCACATGGATGTCTTGTGGGCAGTGCTTTAAATTGCTTCATAGACAGCAGGTAACTGTGCAGTTTGGTTGATGTCCTCCATGCATTTGCAAACAGTCCAGCATAGTTGGACATGAGCAGGCAACACATTACGGAATGGTTTACAGCAGTTGTTAAAGTGTAACCAGACCTAAGCAGCGAGCTGGCTGTTCTGCTCAAGCAGGGTCGACAGGTGGGAGTTCCTTTGCCAAATGTATCCCTCGCATGAGTACTGTCTCTCTCCTGGTTGCCAGTCTGAAGACAATGGAAAATGGGACTTGTCACCTTAGCAGGTTGCTCTGATGAGAGACATACGTCTGTTTGGTGGTTTGCAGTCCAAAGGTTGGGACTCTCAGATCGGTTGCAGAGTTTATCCTTCTGAGGCAAAGGCACCTATAGAGCTGCCATTCTACTTTGCTGCAGTTTGGAAGCATAAGGGTGTCCTGCCTCTCTTTGCAGGTATAGTGAGAAGAACTGCAGCAGTGGAGCGTAATGCCTCCGTGCCTCTTACTCTTGGCTTGTTCCTTGCTGTGCTGTGCCTCTTTCTGCTCGCCTCGTCCTTTCTGCCCCTAACTCTTTTGTTCTGCTACTCTCTGCATTGATGATGGTGAGGCCATAACTATCCCCCCCTCGTCGTACTTGACCCTGATGTCCCATGACTTCTTGTCGTATGCTTCCAACTCAATCATTCCTGGGTCCAGAAAGGTTGACCACCACTGCTATAGTTTATGCTGGTTTGTTGTAATAAGAAGCAAGTTAACTTTCAGGAAGGAGATGAAGTACATCTCATTATGTGTACTGGATACTGCATATGTTATGTGTTACTCAGTGCAAAACCCATCAAATGCATGCAAAGGTAGCACAATGGAAAGGAGTCTTCTCTTTGACATGCACGGCTATTTTGACATGACATGGCTGGTAAAAAAAAAAAGTGCAGCTAAGTGAGTAAAAGGGTAACCTGTAAGGAGCTTCAGGGCAACGTCGTCGTTACCAAGAGCAGGACGGAGTTCTGTGCTCCCTGCCCCCGGCCTCCACTAAGTCCAACAAGAACAGGGAACTTTTGAGTATCCTGTAGCTTTTGCAGGATGGTAAATGGGTGAAAGGTATTAGTAATTTTCTTGTGAGTGCAAAAATAATCTGGCAGTGGGCATCAAATCCTTCATCTTCTTTTACCCAGAAGCCCTCATGGCAACCTGGGTGGGAAGATAGCAGGAAATGAGGAGGGGGCACTAGGCATGTTGGCATACCACAATTTGACCACAGCCTCTTTCTGTCACTTATGCATGGGTTGTTTCTTAAAGTCTAGGGAATCAACCAGCAATAATCCAGCCATCCTACCCAAAGACTATGTAATGCACCCACATGTTGTGCTCTTAGAGGGCAGCAGTCAGAGAGCCGATATAGTACAAAAGAATGTGCATACGGTGTAAACTAAGAAGGCAAAATAAGAAAAAGAAATAAGATAAACCCACCCCTCATCCTGCAACCAGATTTGTGTAATTATTTATTCCATAACTTCCCTTCTACCCCTTGCGGACTGGATCTAAAAAATCTTTCAGTTGATGGAAGCATCCTCCTATGAACACATGATGTCTGCATCTGCAGAAGGGTGCCACTGAATGGAACCGTTGGATCAAACCCATTTAGTTTAAAAACTAAACTGGGTTGATATTTGGCTGTCTCTTTACTTTAGTACATGTCTGAAAAAGGGAGCTTTGACTCTTGGAAGCTTACACCCTAAAATCTTGTTGGTCTCTAAGGTGCTACTGGACTCAAATCCTGCTATTTAATTTACAGTTACACTTCATCTGTGTAAGAAAGCTAAGCCTTGTAAATCAAAGTTTTTTCTTGTTTAGGTGATGGAATTCTGTGACTGTCTCTTAACAGCATGCCAAAATGTAGCATGAGCTGTAAAATGATTTCCATAGGTCACCTTTATAGCACATATTTAAACTCTGACATTATAACATCTAAGCTTCTCCTTTAACCGTGACAATGCAGTATTTTTAAATCTATCCTGGTGACGTAACCTACTACAGCAAATAAGCATTTCCTATAGCTTTTTGTGACTTGAAAAAACTAAACTGAGTTAGTATTTGGCTCCCTGGTTGCTTCAGTGGTAGCACCTCTGATTAACAGGTGCAAGTAACCTAAGGAGCATTCCTTACAGGACATCCGGGGTTGATTGTTGCCAGATAGAATGAAACTTGGATGTGGTGCAAGCGTTGTGGCCTCCAATTACAGGCTCATCTAGGCATTTAATGGTACATTCTAGGAATACTCCGCTTTTCAGCAACGGCCTTTTGAAGTATAGGCAGAGTACTGAAGCATGGCTTTAGCACCTTTTCCAAATGAGTGAAAGAAAGAGGATAGCTATTGCAACGTGGCAGTAAGCCATTCATTGAGGCATAAAATGGTGAGAAGTTTTCCCATGGGGTTATTGCCAGTTATTGTGAAATATCACTCTAGGGCCATATTGATTTAGGTAATTTTATCAGGATGCACGAGGGACGCTTCAAGAGAGGTTGCAAAGATCAGTAATGTCCTGTTTGCTTATGATAGGCTTGCAGTCAACCTAGTGGGGACTTCACTTTCAAAATGCCCAGGGGTATTTTGTTTATACCCACTTTCTATTTTCGTTACCTTTAAAATATTTGTAGGCTCAAAGGGCTTAAAGCAGCATAGGCAAAATAAAAAGGCAATTTAAGATTAACGCCAATAAAGATCACACAGCAGTTAAGTTACAGTCACTAATGAAGATTTCTCTGTGGTGGAATCAGCTACATGCAAGCTTCATGGGCTTGTGAAAAGTCAGCAAAGATCTCCTCCCCCTCCCCAAGCATTCCAGATCCTGGAATGCTTGGGGAATGCCTGAATTTCTCATGATACATAGGATGATAAAGATTCTTCAAGAATTACGTATGGAAGCTGTGCTTTCTAAGTGAAATACATCACTTTTTACCAGGGCTTTTTTTCTGGGAAAAGAGGTGGTGGAACTGAGTGGGTTGCCCTCGGAGAAAATGGTCACATGACTGGTGGCCCCGCCCCCTGATCTCCAGACAGAGGGCAGTTTAGATTGCCCTCAGCGGCGCAGAGGACAATCTCAACTCCCCTCAGTCTGGAGATCAGGGGGCGGGGCCACCAGCCATGTGACCATATTCAAGAGGTTCCGGAACTCTGTTCCCCCGCGTTCCTGCTGAAAAAAAGCCCTGCTTTTTACCATCTATCTGTCTAGCATATTTTTATCTTGTCTCTCCTCTAGTGGGGAAGGGACAGTGGCTCAGTCGTAGAGCAGTTGGTTGGCGTGTGTGTTCTGAGTGTTCCCTTTTTCATTTCCCCCCTCACAACAACTCTTAAGGTGGGCTAGGATATTTAAACCTCACTGTCTCAGATCTTAGTCTGACACTGTGACCACTACACCACACTGGCTCTCAGTGGTTATGGCTTCAAGTTTTAATTGATATATCCATGAAGTAAGTTTGATTGGGTAAGCAGGGAGTATTTGAGAGAGGCTGATTGGATCTGGAGGGAAACTCAATGAGAATTAAAATGCCGATTGAGCAAGAGGGAATAGAAAGTTCCATCTTTAACCGAAGGTTTAGAAACCTTACTCTATTTCAAGTTTTCCATTCTTGAATACTGTGGGACCTCAGTTCTACTCGTACATATCATATGCAGTAAGGGGATAGGGCAGTATATGGGATTCCCTGTCTTTCCCAACAGCAGTCCTCCCTGGTTTGGGGGGTATAGGGAGAGATCCCCTGACAATATCATTCTTTGCAACCACTGGGACATGCATTGTGATTTAAGTGGCACAATTCTGTGCATGTGGGGCAGCTAAAATGGTGAAAAATCACACACACACACAGACACACTCACACACACGTGCTATTTTGGCACAGGAAAATAGATGAGGGAGGAAGAAAGGCAAGAGACCTTCCTCATCCCGCTGGGGCATTCTGAACCCAAATAGGCTTTTTCTTCTTAAGCCACTCCCGGACACAAATCTTTAATAACCCAAATGTCTATTTTGGTACTCAGTTAAAGGGAGGGATAGGGAAGGGAGGGATAGGGTAGAGAAGCCCATTCAAGCTGAGGCGGCATGATGACATCACTTCCGGGAAGGGCCCAGGACTGCTCCTGCGCTTCACAGTGAGCTGGTTTGGGTCCCAAGGGGGCTTGATTTGCCCTTCTGGGGCCCAAATTGGTCCGCTGCGAAGCGCAGGAACAGTTTCAGGGCAGTGCGAAGATGTTACTCCCAGGAACGGCGTCATTGCACCACCCCAGGAGCGCTCCTGAGGAGCCTGTTTCCCTGCTTTTCCTCCCTGCCAGCCAAGTGAATGGTGGGGGGAGCAGAGGTTGGGACTGGGGGATCCCCCGCCCCACCAGGGGACCTGGGATCCCTAACTCACACCCTTCTAAGCCCACTATTTTAGTGTACTTAGAAAAACGTAACTCTGCTTAGGATGGCACAGCAAGCTGCGCCAGTTGTTGACGTACATGTGGACAAATTGGCACAAATAGCTGTTTGAACTCAGGCTCGAGAATAGCTGAACACTTAGGCTGCGATGGGGCCTCCTTGGGGCTTCTTTTCTTCTAAAGCCTTTTGTAGATTTCAGCACCTTCTCTCCAGAAAGACTCTTTGAAAAAGGCCCTTGCGTTTCAGGGGGGCGTTCAGTTACTCTTGAACGCCTTATTAACAGATGACGTGTTTTTGCTTCTTACATTTGATGCCAGTGCTTTTTGTAGCGCTGCAGAGACATCTGGAAAATAGATTTAGTAATGAAACAGGTGACTTTAATAAGAAACTTGGGTTCTTACAATGCTCTTGTGGAGGACTTTTTTTCTGGGAAAAGAGGTGGCGGAACTCAGTGGGTTGCCCTCAGAGAAAATGGTCACATGGCCGGTGGCCCCGCCCCCTGATCTCCAGACAGAGGGGAGTTGAGATTGCCCTCCGCACTGCTCAGCGGCGCGGAGGGCAATCTCAACTCCCCTGTCTGGAGATCAGGGGGAGGGGCCACCGGCCATGTGACCATTTTCAAGAGGTTCCGGAACTCCGTTCCACTGCGTTCCTGCTGAAAAAAAGCCCTGCTCTTGTGTAATATTCACTGAGGGCCAAACTAATGTTATGGGTTCAACCCATGGATTCTTGATGCTAATTTAGAGAAGAATTTGACCATTTATAAATGTGTTTGGAAGGACCCGTTGCTGGAGCACATGTACTGTCAACAAGGATGCCATGTCTCTTTACACTCATGCAGAGAGGAGTAGCAAGACAGTGTGGCAAGATCTCTTGGTGGTGGAGAGGATTCCTCTAGAGCTCTGAACCGTGGCTGGTTCCTCACTGCGCTATACCTCTTGGTTCTTGACTTTTGTTTCTGTCCCTTTTGGGCTTTTTGGTGTTCTCCCCTGGCCCCGACACCGACAAGATCATAATTTTGGCTTCTCATCTCCTGTAACATGATGTCATGTTCTTGCAGCTTGGTAGGTCCCATCCTACAACATGGCAGTTAAAAGACGAGTTGCAGCTCTGGACAGGTTAACAGCCACTGATCTGACTGCTTGGTACCTACCGATTTGGAAAATAAAAGGGGAATGAAGAAGGACCTGTATTCCATTTCCTAGCCATGCTGGTGACTTTGGGACGATGGACAGTGGAGTACCTGCTGCCTCCTGTACTTCTAAGCACAACCCCCTGCTTGCCTGAATGTGGTCATTTCCATTCATTGACCAGATGGTTTTATAACCATGACCTATGAAATGCCTGTCTTTCTTTACCTGCAAGAGTTGTGTGAAGGAAAGGCCTATAAATCATGGGGATCCAAAAGAAGATGCAAATTCTGTGAGTACTTGTTTACGGACATATAAAGCATCTCTAATGGTGAAGGTGTAGCCATCTAGTGTTGATGATGGCCATGTTTGACCTCCAAATTCTAAACTGTGTGTTTCTCCAAATAAATGGTAGTCATTTGGTTATGGCTAGAGAGGGGTGAGTTCGCAACAGGCCTCCTTGGATTTCATATGAGCCTGGACTTTGGCCTTGGGGCTTGGTAATGAGTTCCTTGTCTTCAAATAAAGGATATTGGATAGGCTTGGCATCCCCCCACCTGGGAATCCCGCCCCTACTTGCTGCCCCCTGGCCCCCCCTCACCTGGCTGGCAGTGGAGGGGAGGCACGCGGATGGGGAGAAGCGAGTGCACGTGCTCCCCCTTCTCAGAGGAATCCCGGTGTGTGTTGAAATGGAGCTGAGTGAAAACCGTCCCTTTGGAGGCATTCATTCCGCTCCGTTTCAGTGCGCGTCGGGATTCCTTTGGGAAGGAAGAGCAAGGGAGGTTAGTGCCCTGGTGTTCTCCATCCCCCAGACCCCTGGACCTCCGCTTGGGCCCCTGGGACTCCTGGCACTCTTAATATGGGACAACCCTTTTGAGTTGAACTCTAGTTGCATGGGTCTTCCAGAGTCTGCCTGTCTGTCTTTCTGAATCCATGTGCATTTAAAACTGTAGATGAGAAAAACTCCTTTACTTTGAGGTGCTAGATAGTTTGATGAGTTTCTTGTGCTGCCCCAGGGTTCAAGTATACTTAAGAGCCTTGGGGAAAGCTCTGGGATCTTATGTGCTAGCACTTAAAAAGGAAATTGCCTCTCCCGTGTTGGATGTAGGTAACTTCCTTCTTTATGTAGAGGAGGACAGCTGGGGCCGTGATAGCACACAGCATTTGCTAAAATGCTCTTTAAAACAAATTGAGCTGTATGCAGGCTCCATTGTGTTTCATATCTAAATATTTCAGATTAGCTTTTAAACAGCAATTTAAGTCAACGGAGTGTTTCATGGAGTTCAGGTATGGGAAATCAGCAATAAGTATTCAGAAAAATGAATCCTCTTGCTATGCCTCGAAGAATAGTCACGGTCTATTTGCATTTAGAATGAGAAACAAGTAAACTTGGCCAAAGTATAGTATTCAGTTATTCAGGGCCCCTGTACTTCAAGGTAAATCACAGTGGAGGTTTCATTTTTCTTATAGTGACATGTTTCATAGGAATAAGTTATTCTGAAGAAGAGTTTGGGGATGCATTGCTGGATAATGGCTGGAGTGATTGATTAAATAACAGATTGCCTCTTGTTCCATCAAACTACCTCCTTCCCTGTGCAGGTAGCAAATTGCAGATAGCCAAGCTTCTGTGATCAGCTTTTCCAACAATTGTGTAATGCAATAAAACTTCCTGAACTTTCCTTTTTTGTCTGTGAGCAGCAAGGCTGGGAAGAAGGAAAGGAGAAAAGAGTGGGCTAATGGGGGAGAGGCCAGAGCCCAGCAAAGAGAGAATTCTGATTACTTCCATATATAAAGTTATTTTTATCTCCATCCTTCACCAAGAGTCTTCCATTGCTCACGTTGTTCATTGCTTCTTGCCCCTATTCCAGTCTGGGAGCACCAAGCTTTTACTGGTGTTTCCTCCAACTATTACCCAGTTTGCCTGTTCATTCATTCACTCAAGACCACAGGCTAGGAGCCAAGGGCCCCCAAAGCCCAGACTTTAATACCTGAAACAAGAAGAGAAACAGAAGCTGTGCCTTGATCTTCTGCAGCTGGCAGGCATGTCTCCCTGATGTTTTTTCTTCCAGGATTTCCCTCATTTTTGGGATCTGTTGGTGGTTCACTTTCTTTTACTTCTCCAGTAAAGATAAAAGGGAGGTGGCTGAGGCAAGTCTCTGTTGCATTTCATATACAGAGGCACGGCAGAGACATGTTCATTCGTTCCAGTTCACTTTATAGAATGTTTCTCAGAAGCTGTTTGAGAGTTGCACAGTTCCTAAATTCTAATTTATATATACATATAAAGATGCCTTATGCTGCATCATTTGATCATTGTTGTATGGGACTGTTTGAAATGATGACTTGGAAGAGGCACAGCCCACTTTGAGAGGATTTATAGAGAGAAAGTTCAAGTGGAGGTTGAACTTTGATGACTGTGCCCCGTATGTCTTGCTACAGCTTTTATCAGCTTCGCTTGCAAGACTCCAGAAGAACTTCTCTACTCACAAGCACGAAGACGTTTGATTAGAAGCCTGTCTGGGCAGTCGTATGCTCAGAAAATGGATTAAGGATGACAGCCTTCCTTAATCAGTTTCCTTGGAATCAGCCTTGCTCCAGTGAGCTTCTCATAGTAAAGATAGGGTGCTGTTGAGTTCGGAATAAGTCAGCCCCAAATCTCAAATGCTTGGGCAGGTTTTGCAAGAGCTGTTTCATCATCTCGAAGGCTTCTTGCAGGCACAAAGATTTTAACAACTAAATTGCTCTGAAACCCATAACTACAGTGTAGTTGACCCCAGGGGAAGCCTTGCTGTTTACTGAGATTATTCCATTAGTGTTTACACTGTGACTGCCTGCCAAAAAGTCAATCTGGTTTTTCCCTTGCATGTTCCCCCCCCCCTCCATTTTGAGGTCTTACAGTTGTAGAGTAGAGTAAAACCCATTATGTAACAAAGGGTGACTTTGGAAAGGTTTGCATGGGGAAATTTCCCGAGTCCATGCTGAATTGCACAATTTTTTATCTTGCCTTACATTACTCCCTTGCAAAATCTCACCCTAAATTAGGATAATATCTCGTTGCCTTTTGTAAATAAAAAACCTAGTTTTATTCCATATTAAGAGTGTAATGTTTTGAAGAGTGCTTCTGTGTTCTATGCTTGATTTTTTCCTGGACAGATACAATTAGGAGGTCTACCGCTATAAGAACTGGGCTCGTGTAGTCCGTGATTATGAGGATGATACAGTTGTCTTATATTATACCCCTTGATCTTTCATTTTGTCCCATGTAATGAGTACATAGTATCCACTATTGAATTTCTCTCTTCCATCTAATAGGTTTTGTGTTAAGCTGTATGCTGCTAGTAGTATCAGTGTATGTGTGTTTGTGTTTGCCAACAAAATGGGCAAGAGAAAACTGTTATATAATAAATTGCCATCTTGCCAGCATCTTGGACAGATGAGTTGATTAATAACTTTCTGAGCTTATCTGTAGACACAAAGGGCGACATTGTAAATGCTCATGTTTTCAGCTGAATGAAACTAGGCTGAAAACATTGGAAAATGTGCAATCTGTTCCTGAAATCTCAATCAGATATGGAAACAGAGTCAGGCTACAAGTGACGCAGTTCATGCGGCATATCTGCGCAAGTTTACTTGGAAAGTGTAGTCGGAGACTCCTTCCCATAGCAACAGTGGCAGCGGCGAAGCTCCAGCCACTTGTCTCCTCTCCCCCCGCCTGCTCCCGGGCACTGGGGGGGCCTCTACGAGGAGGCTGAGCTGTAGCATGGAAGCCTGGCTGGCTGACACCGGGCAGCGGTGGCGGCGCTGCTTCTTCCTTCCTGCCTGCCTGCCTGCCTGCCTTCCCTCATCTCTTACTGGAGCCGGGGCTCCCGCACATGCAAGTGGTGGGCTGCCGGGCGGGGAAAGAGGCACTGCAGTGGGGCAAGGATGGAGCCGGGCTGGTGCAACGCTGCTCTCCATTCCCATGTCTGGAGGCACCCAGCAACCGTGCTGCAGCCCTGCGCAGCTCCAGCAGGCCACGGGAGGAGGGACACACGCTGCCCTCCACTGCTTCTCCCTCACCACTGCCTATCCAGAAGGTGCTACTGTGCTCCTGCCGCTGCCACAGCCCCCCTCCCCCAGCCAGGCCGCACGTACAGGCACCGGGCATATAAAAGGTGGCTGAAGTTTTGCTGCCGCAGCAGCTGCTACAGAAGGAGGGAGTCTCCGACTACACTTCTCATCTAAACTTGTGGTGCCAATCAAGTGTGCTTCACATGAACTTTATCACTTGTAGCTTGACTCATAGAACCAATTATTATATGATGAGTGGTGTGGTTGCTTCTCATTGGTCATTGTTTCCCAGTAAGATCATCCAACTAGGAGCCACAGATGATCCTAATGAGGTACAGAAAGATGTTCCTGGAAGCTAATGCCTCCGAAGACTTACCAGTGTCTAGTTCTAGTGCAAGGGTCCCCAGCCGTATTGACACTGTGGGCACTTCTGGAATATTGAGAACAAATTTGGGGATGCCATCACCAAAAGGCTGCCAATAGGGGCAGGCCATTCTCAAAATAGCTGCCAATAGGTGGCATGGGGCCATTCACAAAATGTTAAGAGTTTCCAAGCCAAGTGTCCTCCTTTGATGAAGGTATCTGTTTCTCACTGGATGCTCTCCGCAGATATAAAGGTGATGCTTTTATGAATTACTTGCTTCAGTTGGGGAGGAAGCTGTCATTGCATCCGTGGTCTCAGGAAGAAGAAACTGGGCATCAGGGAACAGAATGGAGGATGATGAAGATCACTGGTCTAGTGGAAAGTGCAAATTATAAAAATACAAAACGTGACCTATGGTGGTGAAATAGTGCTTGGCCAGAAATTCACAGTTCATTCTTTTATATTATAAAAAGCTTTTATCTCAATGTGTTAAGTATATTTATATTGATTTAATTTTGAGAAATTGTAGGCTTCGACATACTTGTTTGTATTCAGGTTTCATTTTTAACAGGTTGCTTTTGAAAAAACAGAAATATGTTAGTTTTAAAAGAAATTTTATCTGAATATTTTGAAGTCCATTTGAAATAAATAAATAAAAGCCTCAGCATAAGGGTTTTTCCAAATCTTTTTCTCGCTTCGGTAGACCCGAAGTGGGAAAACCGAATCTTTTTGAAGTGCACACCCCTACTAGTAAGTAGTTTGCCTACAGGTTGCTTGAATAAAGTTACGCATATACTGTTGAAACTAGTTCTTAAGCAGCAACCAGTACTAATGTCACTAATGTTCTAATTAAACATTTACTTCACTATTTTGTAAAGCCTAAAAAAGTCTTTTCCTTTTGTTGATTAGTATTGGCAAAATACTTTGTAGCCACATCACCTATATCTGTTAAAATATGTATTCCTAAGAGATCTCTGTCTTTTGGTGCTACACCTCTGAAGATGCCAGCCACAGCTGCTGGCGAAACGTCAGGAACTACAATGCCAAGACCACGGCAATACAGCCCGGAAAACCCACAACAACCATCGTTCTCCGGCCGTGAAAGCCTTCGACAATACATATGTATTCCTAACTTTTCCAAAATGATGAAAGCAGGTTCCATTATCAAATGAAATAGAATACATCCACAATAAATTAACCAATAGGTTGAAGTAGTAGATTAAAAAAATATTGTCACCATAATGTTCAAGAAAGCAGTTTAAAATATAAAGCAGTAGATTAAAAACCGCTGCCGGTTATATCCTAGTAGGGTAGTGAACTACAACAACATGTGAATGTAAAGCGGGATAACATTTTAAAAGCCTTTGCATGATGCTAAACACAAGTAATAAAAGTAGCAGACAAACCTGTCAGGTGTGCCACTAATACTGTGTCACCATTAAAAGTTCTCTAACTCCACTCACTGCCTGTCTTATCTCTATAAGTGGGCGGGGCGGGGGAGTGTTTTTAGAGAAGGGCATTGAAAATTTTAATAGGCAGACATATGGGAGGAGATAGTCTTTCATGAGAATATTCATTGGTTGAAAACTCATAACCACCAGAAATAAAGTTTATTCCAGAAATAAACTGAAAGGCAATGTAGATATTTCAGTAAAAAGATAATCTACTCTAGTATGTCCCTATCAGTCTTAGGAATTTGGACTGCTCCGAGAGGTAGGGCTGCCAGGTTCTCTTACACACCTGGAGGATGGGGGGACCCGGCATTCAACTTCATGCCATTCTGGGAATCCACTTCCGGGAAGTGATGTTATCGCACAGGCGCAGGGGCATGTGTGTGCTTCACAGTGGGCCGATTTGAGCCCCAAATCAGCTCACTGCAAAGTATGGGAGTGTTCTTGGCACGGCACAATGACATAATTCCTGGGAAGTGGCATTACTATGCCACCCTGGTAGGCACGTTCCAACATCTTTCCCTCCTGCCAGTCAGGTAAGGGGAGGCACTGGATGGAGGTTGAAACTAAAGTTGCCTGTCCCCTGCTGGGGACAGGGTATCCCCCACTCCCACCCCCACCCCCAACCCCCCACCCCCACTTGCCTAGCCAGCAGGGAGACATGGGCCTCAACGGCATGCACCTGGGCGGTGTGGCACACTCCTGGGTGGCGCCGCATTCTCCTATGGGCCAAAATGGCCAGGATTGGGCCACTGACACAGCGGCCTGTTCCAGGCTGATTCGGGCCTGATCCTGGCTGTTTGGGGCCCATTTTGACCATTTTGGGCCTGTTTCTGCCCAATTTGGGCCTGAAATGGCCAGGATCAGGCTGCTGCTGGGCAGGGGAGTGGTCCCCTGTGCGGCAGTGGCTCATTCCAGGCTGTTTTGGGCCTGATCCAGGCCATTTTGGGCCTGATTTGGCCTGGATAGGACCCTCTATCGAGCACATGAGCACTCCCTCAGTGGCCACGGTCTGCACAATGATGTCACTTCCTGGAAGTGACATCATCATATGGGCCCAGGAGCGCGTCCATGCACGCGCTAAGGGAAAGAAGGCAAGGTAGGTGCCAGGCCTCCAATCTCCCTCTGGGGAAGTCGGGACCTGGCAACCCTAGTTGGAAGTGGGGTATCCCCCACCCCAACTGGGGGACCTGGGGTCCCTAACAAGAGGTCCCAAATGCAGCCCCATATAGAAAACATTACAACCTTGGTATGATGAGGGCACGAACAACTATAGTCCAGTTCATCTCTTTTAAGGAAACAACACAGTTCAACTCGGGCAAGAGTTAGTAAAAAGCACTTTGAGCCATGGAGTTCAATTGGCCATCCAAAGATAAGGTTTGGGATAGAAGTAACTGTGGGCCTCATCTGTTGGGAGCATGCTACCCCACCCAGAATAACTGGCGGCATCCTGATCTGAACTGTGCCACACAGTTGGAGAGGGGCACGTGGTGAAAAATCAAGGAAGTTGCACTGTGATGATGATACACAACGTAGTTTTGTGGGGCGGTTCCATTTTCCTCAGGAGATGCTGTTTTGCAGCAGCATCCCCAGGGCTGCCATCAGTCACATGTGGGCTGTAAGTTACCTACACTGTCCATGGCCACATTGTGAAAAAATAATGCTCCTTGTGCTCTGGAGAATGAAGAAAGCGCATGGTTAAGCATAGATACCAATACATTCCAACCCTGTTCAGGCCGTGGAGCAACTATACTGATATCTGCCTTTTCCCAGTGCATTTCACTGAACCAGCTAGACTTGTCAGTTCCAGAACGTCTTTGTTCAAAAAGTTTGCAGTTCTGTTTGTGTCCTCCTCCACTACCACCACCCAGCCATTTAATGCAGGTTTTTCCAGGTTGTAAAAACGACTACATTAAAAAGCCTCAGGTTCCATTGAAGTGTTTTTCTTACATTCAGAAAGTTAGCTTTACTTTGTTGTATGGTGGTCTAACTAGAGGTGCAAGCTTAAGCAGGTTTTTGGGGAGTTATTGGGGTGACGTTTTAACTCAAGAAGATAGGGATACGTGGGACACCAGGCCACCACTATCTGGCATAATCCAAACTAGGACAGGGTTGTATCCAGAGTTTTCCCTTCCTTCCCCCAGCATTTACTTCTGACCCCTGTAAAGTATATTCTTGGGGTTGTGGGACCTGCATGGAGTAACGGAGCTGGATCTAGGGGTGTGGGCACTCAGTGCAGCCCTTGCCCGGGTCTCTGTGTGTGCATGCTGTGCGTGTGCATGCTCCCAGCGCTGCGTGATGACATCACTTTCATGATGTCATCGCACAGGGCGGGAGGCGTGCCCGCCCGCGTCGCAAGCCGGCTTCCCCAGCGCCTGGTGCACTGTGGAGCTGGCGGCGGTGGCGTGGGCGTGCACTGGAGGGTCTGGCTGGCTTGCTGCACACGCAGGACCTCCCAGCCCTGCGCTCAGCCACCCACACGGCAAGCCAGCTGCCCCAGCGCATGCCCTCAGCACCGCCAGCTCCGCGGCGCACCATGTGCTGGGGCGGCCAGCTAGGAGGCCCGCCGCACGGTTTGCGTGCCCCGCTGCCCCGTGCCGCCCACGCGGCAAGCTGGCCACCCCAGCACACGGTGCATCATGGAGCTGGCAGCGGTGGCAGCAAGGGCATGTGCTGGGGCAGTTGGCTTGCCGCACGGGTGGCTGAGTGCAGGGCTAGGAGGTCCTACGTGCGTGGCAAGCCAACAGGCCCATTGGCGGGTGTCATGGGCTGGGCCCGCCCAAGCTGGTAGCCCAGGTACTAACACGAAACCAAGGAGTGTTCAAGAGTCACAAGCTGAGTCCAGTCTGTAGTCAGAGCCCAAGTTAAACACCAGGGGTGTGTCCAAGATCCAAAAAGCCAAGCCAAGTCCAGTCCGTAGGTCAGAGCACGAGGGTATCAAGGTGCAGGCAAGAGTGCGCTGCAAGGTACCAGGAAGTGGTTGCAGGTAATTGACACATTGCTTCCACGCCCGGCAGTTCCTCCAAACTGGCTCTTATAGCCAGGCGTGGTTTTCAGCCAGCTGCTGGGGCTCCATCCTGATGCTACTCATCGTCACTCTCCAGCAGCTGGCGTTGGCTCAAGAGGCGAGCACTGCGCCGTCTCTCCTGCAGTTCCAGTCTCTGGCGCTGCCTGCGGCGTTCCTTGGGCGTGGGTGAACCTGGGGGGGTGGAGGCTCTTGTCTGCGCTGCACCTGTAGAAGTCCCTGGCTGAGCTTCCCCTGTAGTATTGGAGCTAGAGGGTTCTGGTGTCTCAGCTGCTGGCTGCAAGCTCTGATCAGCCAGCAGCTGTTGCTCCTGATTGCTGGCTTCTGCTGAATCAGGGCTAGGGCTGGCTACACAGGGCTCTTCTTCTCCTGAGGAGTCCTGGCTGGCTACACAAGGCTCCTCTCCTCCAGAGGAGACCTCACTCTCAGACTGGGCCATGACAGCGGGGCTGGCGAGGGCCTCCCAACCCTGTGCTCAGCCACCCTCTCAGCAAGCTGTGGCACACTCCCGGGCAGCTGGCAGCCGCAAGCAGCGCCCCCTCTTTGGTGGCGCTGGGGGCAGGCTACCCCCCTGCCCCCCCTCAATCCAGCCCTGCGGAGTAATAACCACATGCTTCAGTGAATTACACCGAGGAGGATGGAGATGGGGAGAAGTTGCTGCCATCTTCCTCTTCCATCAGAGAAGTCTTCTCATGGAAGGGACAGGAAGGGTGATTGCCGCCCTTTCCCTTCCCCACTGCAGCCTACTGTCAGGCCAGGCTCTCCACTTCATCAGACACAGCCGTATGAGTTAAAGGTCTTTATCATAGAATTTCCCCTTGTAGAACACTGTACAGAGCATTGCCTAGACTGCCAAAGTGAAACCTTTTCAGCAGAATTGTACCCCCAGTCTCCTCCCCCCTAGGTTGAAAGAAAGTCAGTTGAAGTTGACGCGTAGTTGCTAAGAGACGCAGAGCTGAGTCCTCCAGGCTGATTGGTTCCCCGATGCTCCCTCCCACCTGCACTGATAACGCCGCTTCGCAGAGACAGCAGCAGAAGCCCAGCAGAGGGAAGAGTGAAGCAGCTCGTCTACTCCCCCCTCCCTGCATAGCTAGA
Organism: Eublepharis macularius; assembly: GCF_028583425.1. Classification (NCBI taxonomy): domain Eukaryota; kingdom Metazoa; phylum Chordata; class Lepidosauria; order Squamata; family Eublepharidae; genus Eublepharis; species Eublepharis macularius. The sequence continues at coordinate 5,845,590 of NC_072793.1, forward strand.
CTCTTCCCTGTACGGCCGGCAGGCTGGCACTTTCTGACTCAGTGTAAATCGTGCAAACTGCTGGTTGCTGTGCATTTCCCAGGTTCAGAAATGGCTGCTGGGAGTATGGGGAACTTTGGAAGATCTGCAAAGGCTCTGACAGATCTTTGGAGCCATCCAGCACAAGACCTAGAAATACGTGTAGAGTCAATAGCTTTAGAGTCTTTTTAATGATGTGTGTATAGTCTGTCGGTTAATTTTTCTTAAACCTGAACTTTTAATTTCTCAATATTTATATTATTTTCTGTTAATTTAACTGAAATAAAAGGTTAACAGTTTAAATTAGATCCCAAGATGATTGTAATTAATGCACAATCTGGGTCTGTGCATTAAAATTATTCGGTAGGCTGGGCCTGCCTTTATTCCACAACTTCAAGTAAGCCTCATTTAACTCAGTGGGACTAGCTTCCGAGGGCAAAAATAGACGTGAAGAAGATGGATCTCTCTCTCTCGGTCATCTGCAAAATGCAGATTGCAGAATTGTGCAGCCCCAGTTTGCCACAGGGCCATGCAAGAAAGGGAGAGAGGGTTTAACTCTTCATTTTCCCTGCCCTGTTTTGCTAATGCAGTTCTTTGTTCTACGATTAGCATTTTAAATGGAAAACCTGCAAACCTGCATTGGGTAGACCAGCTACTGTGCTGGTTGCTCTAAGTTTTCGGGATACTAAATATTTCAACTACAGTAGATGGTAGACAACAAAACCCAGCTAAAGTTAAGCATCATTAACCCTTTTTTTAATAGGAGAGAATCTATACCAATGTTTAGCATTCCCAGTGAAATGAGTAGGGCTTTATTAAACTAAATCTGAATTACTTTAATAGTGATAAAGTTTTCAAAGATGTGTAAGTATAAATTGAATGATAATAACATTTGACATCATGCAGTAAAATTAGTTTTAAAAATCTTATTATTTAATAACATCAACTGGTTGATAATGAAATTTCAGCAAGATCTAAATCAGTTGAATAGTATTTTGGACGGAGAGAACTGCTATTGTAAAAATGAAAGGTCTGCTTCTGTTTTATTTTCGTAGCAGTAGTGACATTTAAATGTTAAATGTATGGATTTATATGAAATTATAAGACCCAAAGAATTGGATCAATAGTTATGGAACTGGGTATTGAATGAAGATACACTGAAGGCAATAATACGTACAAGCTTACTAATAATTACAAGTGGGGACGTGAGAGGCTCTCCACGGAGGTTCCAATTCTCCCTCCTCACCTTAGCTTGCTGACGCCACCTTTGTTCTGGCTCCCAGTCTTCCCCCCTGCAGGGATCTGATAAAAACTCGGGATGGGAGAATCTTGCACACCCCACTCTACTTTCCTGCTCCCCTTCCTCCAGATCAACACCCTCCCCAACGCTGTGCCCACCCTCCCCATCTGCTCCCCTGCCACTTTTGTGTCCACCCTTCACTGTTCTGGTCTCCCCTCAGTCCCCCTCCTCTACCACGCTGCCCAATCTTCTGCTGCCCCCCTCCCTGCTGCTCTGACCACCTAGCTATGGGGAACAGTGGAGGCAGCCCCTCTTGTTCTCCTGCCCCCGCTTACATCCAGCTCTGCCCCCTCCAGTTCTGTGGGGTCAAGGGAAGCATATTGTCAATGTTTGAGCAGTGCTTTTCTATTCTAGGATGAGTCTTTTTTTTAAAAAAAGATTTTTTTCTGGAAGGTCCTTCCAAACTTGCTGGGAAATGTTCCATCTGTGTACATGACCCCATTCCGTAGATTTAAGTATCTGCAGGTGAAGCCATGTTGACTATTAGATATATTGACTTATATTTCATCATCAATGTATATAGCACTTTACAGACCACAATAATTGCTTGCAGTTTAAAATTTTATATAAGAAATGACAGGGGAGTAGAGATAAATAGGGGAAGAATATATGTTAATCCCAGTTATGTGTGCTTAGACAGCTTCAGTAGAGAACGATGACTAGAGATTATGCCAAAAGTTTCATGTAAAAAGTGGGGTTTGAGAAGGGATTTGAAGGACGTGAGAAAGATGGCATAGTTGGATGTTCTTGGAGGCAGTTCCAGACATAAGGGGCCGCAAGAGAGGAAGAGAAGATGCCCAGGAGGGAGCAGAAGACCCCTGGACCATTGGGAGTGGTGGAGCTTGAGGAGTAAAAGTCATGGGCTGGGATATAGGTTGGAATGTCAGAGTGGAGAGGTAGGTGAGGGGAATGCCACTGGAGGGCACTTGATGACAAGAATGAAAAATGAATGGTGGATCCCGGAGTGGACAGGAAGCCAGTATAGGGGTTTAGGTAGGGGATCATACGGTCCGAATGGTAAACGTGAGTTTATTTATTTATATGTATATATATGAAATTTGTATATTTGCATAGTTGTAATTTTAATGATTAGATGTAGAGTTTTTAAAGTTTTTAGTGATATTTAATAAGTTGAATTGTTGTTATCCGCCCTGAGCCCGCTGATGCGGGGAGGGCAGAATATAAATGTAATAAATTAAATTAAATTAAATTGATTTTGGTGGCAAAATTCTGAATTGTGTGGCCAACCTTTTGGTAGATATGTATCAATGTTGGCAAAAAAGACAGCAATTATTAAGGTTGATATACATGTGCCACTAAAGAATTGAGTTGTAGCATGGAAGGAAAGTAGAGCTTGAAAAAAACGTTATGCATCAAGCTCATGTTACAAGCGTACAGGAAAGGCAGAGATAATGGCTGACATCTACACTCTTGCTTATTTCCTGTTGTAATTTATTTTAAGGTATATTCAGTCGATGGCATGATGGGTGACTTCAGTCCATGGGATAATGCTAGTTTAATAAGAATGCATGGCCTGATGGGGTGAGAATGGGCTTTTCCTTATATAATGGTCCAAAGCTGTGCTCCTTTGAATTTTCAATATTTGGAAGTCAAGAATGTGGTAATGATAAAATTTATCAGGGAAAATTGTATCAGGAGAGAGTTAATAGAGTTTGAGTGCTTGCTGTATAATTTTAAATCAAATAAAGGGCTCAACTCTGCAGCATCCTGATGAGGTTAACACCTGAAGATGACAATTACAAGGGGGAAAACCCTCGGAGAATGTTAGGTGATTTATTATCTTAGAGAAAGATTGGAAATATATTTATGAAATTGGTTCCTCAGAAATGTGGCTCTTAAATATCTCTCTTTATTTGATAAAATACAAATGCTGTGATATTACTCTCAAGACAAGAAGAAATATGTGTGTATGTAGGAAATGCATGATAGACAAAGCCAAGTAACTCTGGCTTGGTGGGAATTTTTTAACCTGGTTGCCCAAGTTCTGTTTACCCAAGAAGGGAATTCCCAAACTAGAGGGGGAGCCTGTAAATACCTGGAGTGCAACTCTGTGTCAGGAGCTACTTGTTAGGTGTCCACTTGACTCAGTCCTGAACCCCTTCCTGGATGTGTACGCGTTGCAAGGAACAGTTAGCCAGCAACTACCCTTTCTGTTCTGTATTCTGCCTTAAGTCTTCCTGCTTGTAGACTGTTGCTAAGTATCTACATTCTAGAATTGGTGTGATTAAAAATGCTTTTTAAAACCCTGATCTCTGGAACTTCGAACCTGGGCCTCTTGGGACAGGACTCACCCATGAGTCTTTGGCCGTCTTACCTACATGCTTACCTGGAAGTTGGTGCTGAAATGTATGGCTGTGACATAGAGAAAGGAAGAGAGAGGGAAAAGGTGAGGCTGAAACCCCCTTTTCCCCACCAGTGCACACGGTCTTTACAGGCTGACCGAAGGCAGCCTGGGAAAAGGACAGTTCTGACATGTCTTCAAAGAACTTGCCCCACCAGGTTACTTGGTCCTTCATCAGCCCTGGACGAGTGATCGAGGTGGGTGGGACGGCCATGCTCATCCAAGAGTCTTTCTCCTTCTGGCAACTCCCCACCCCAGCAATCACTGGCATTGAGTATGTGGGCCTGACATGGGAAGGTGAAGAGAGTTTGGCCATCTGTCTAGTGTACCGACTGCCTGGTGCACCAGCAGCTGCCCTGTCGAGCCTGTTGGAGGTGGTGGCTGGCTGGGTCTTTGAGTACCCTAAACTGCTAGTTTTGGGTGACTTCAATGTCCATGCCAAGGATGCCACCTCCGTGCAAGCAATGGACCTGGTGTTTTCTTTTTTTTTTTGAAAAGTTTTTTATTGGGTTAGAACATTATTATTTTTACATTACAATCAATTTTCCCCTAATTTTTCGTTTCTAACCCCCTCCCTTTCCCCCCCTTTTGTTGACTTCCAACAGCTTTCCCACCCTCTGTCCCTTTTCCCTTACTTCTATTAAATTCCTCTATCTAAAACAGATATACATTCTCCATTATATTAAGCAGTACATCTTTAACTCCTTTACTTATTATACACCCAAACTATACGTCTTTAGATAAACAATTTATCCCATTTTCCAGTTTTGAATATTTCTATATAAACCTATATATCATAAACCATAAAAATTTCCCACATTTAAATCAAACAATTTGATTTGTTCTCTATGTATTACTCATTTCATCTTTTTATGGTAATTCTATATAACTCCTCAGATACTCAATCAATTTAACTCTTCTGTACATTCAGTTTGGTGCATATAAATCTTGTCAAAGAAAGAAAATATTGTTAATTACTCAATCCTCATGTTTAAACCTTATCATTAATTATTCTCTATCAATATTCTATCAGTTAACCTATACATATCTATATATATCTCAATCAATTAATCTAACTGCTTATAAATTCACATTTCTCTTCCTCCCCCGGTAAAGTCACCCCTCTCTTTTATACTTTTATTATACTTCAGTAGTTCTCAAACTGCCACAGTTTTCCTCCCACCTCCCATTTCTTCTCCAGATATTGTTTCAGCTTCTCCCAGTCTGTGTTAAACTGCCCTGAGTCCAGATCTCTCAGTTTTCTTGTCATCTTGTCCATTTCAGCCATATACAGCAATTTGTAGATCCAATCTTCAATAGTTGGCACTTCTTGTACTTTCCATTTCTGCGCATACAAAAGTCTAGCTGCTGCAGTCATATAAAAAATCAACGTCCTATGATGGGCTGGAATTCCCTCCATTCCCAAGTTTAGCAGCAGGAGTTCTGGGTTCTTATTTATTTGAAACTGTAAAATTTCACTCATTTCTCTTATTATTTCCCCCCAGAACTGCCTAGCTACCGCACACGACCACCACATATGATAGAGGGAGCCCTCATGTTTCTTACATTTCCAGCATTTATTAGAAGTATTCAAGTTCCCTAGCGCAATCTTCTTTGGTGTCATGTACCAACGATAGATCATTTTGAAAATGTTCTCTTTAATATTGATACATGTCGTTGTCTTCATTGTAGTTTTCCACAAGTATTCCCATGCCTCCATTGTTATTTCTTTATTGAAATTTATAGCCCATTTCACCATCTGTGTTTTAACTATCTCATCCTCAGTATACCATTTCAACAGTACTTGGTATACCTTGGATATTCTTTTCTTGTCTTCTTTAAGAAGGGTCTGCTCTAGTTCCGAGTTCTCTGTTCGTATGCCCCCTTTTGCAGAGTCCGAATTGTATAAATCTCTAATCTGTCTGTACTGGAACCAATCGTAGTTAGGTGATAGTTCCTCTTGCGTCTTTATTCTAAGTTTAGATGCTTCAATTTTAGTTATTTCTTTGTATGTTAAACATTGTTGTTCATTATCAACAGCTCTCGGATCTATCACCTCGTATGGAACCACCCACAAGGGGGTTCCTTCTTGTAAGTAAATTCTGTACTTCTTCCAGATTGTATATAAACTTCTCCTTACAAAATGATGTAGGAACATCGAGTTGACCTTTACTTTGTCGTGCCATAGGTATGCGTGCCATCCAAAAAATTTTTTATATCCCTCTAGGGCTAATAGTTTCTTATTCTTTAACGTCATCCACTCTTTTAACCAAACTAGGCAGATTGCATCATGATAAAGTCTCAAGTTGGGCAGTTGCATTCCGCCTCTTTCCTTTGCATCTTGTAGAACTTTTACTTTCACTCGAGGCTTCTTGCCTGCCCAAACAAAATCTGATATTTTCCTCTGCCATTTTTCAAATTGTTTAGAGTCTCTGATGATTGGTATTGTCTGTAGCAAAAACATTACTCTTGGTAACACATTCATCTTAACTGCTGCAATCCTGCCCAACCATGACAGATTCAGTCTATTCCATTTGATCAAGTCTCTCTCTATCTGAGTCCATAATTTTTCATAATTATTCTTGAACAAATCTATATTTTTTGCAGTCAGCTCAACTCCCAAATATTTCACCTTACTAGTTACTTCACAGTCCGTTGTTTCCATTAACAATTGTTGTTTCTGCTTAGTCATGTTTTTGCATAATATCTTTGACTTCTTTTTGTTAATGAAGAAACCTGCCAAGTCACCAAACTCCTTGATCTTATCTATCACTTTTGGCATGTTCTCCAATGGATCTTCTACAATTAACATTATGTCATCAGCAAATGCTCTAACCTTGTATGAATAGTCCTTTATTTTCATTCCTCGTATTTCCTCATCTTGTCGTATTTGTATCATCAGAATCTCCAATACTAAAATGAACAACAATGGAGATAACGGGCAACCTTGTCTTGTTCCTTTACTAATCGTCAATTTCTTGGTCAATTCATCATTCACTACAATTGCTGCAGTCTGGTCTCTATAGATTTCTTTAATTGCTCTGATGAATCTTTCTCCCAGTTGTAGCTTTTCCATAGTGGCAAACAAAAAGTCCCAGTTTAAATTGTCAAACGCTTTTTCAGCGTCTACAAAGAAGAAACCAACCTCTTTATCACAACGCTTATCATAGTATTCAATAGCATTGATCACTGTCCTTAAATTGTCTCTTATTTGTCTGTCTGGCAAAAAGCCTGCTTGTTCTTCCTCTATGACTTCCGAGAGCCACCCCTTCAGTCTCTCCGCCAATATCTTCGCAAAAATTTTATAATCATTGTTAAGTAGTGATATAGGTCTGTAATTTTTCACGTTAGTCAAATCTTGGCCCTCTTTTGGGATCAATGATATATTCGCTTCGCTCCAAGTGTCTGGAATTCTTTGATCCCTAAAAACTCCATTCATCACCTCTTTTAGGAATGGTGCCAGTTCATTGGCCATTGTCTTATAAAATTTAGCCGTAAGTCCATCTGGCCCTGGCGCCTTTCCTAGATTTGCGGATTGTATTGCCTTACTTATTTCCTCATCGGTTACTTCACTATTCAACTTATTTCTCCAAGCTTCCGAGATCTCTGGAAGTTTAGTTTTCTCCAAATATGATGCTATTGATTCTTTGGTTACTTCTTTTTTATTATACAGCTTAGCATAAAATTTATAAAAGGCTCTACTAATGGTAGTCTGTTCCAGATACGTTTTATTTTCTTCACAGATTTTATTTATTATTTTCTTTTCCCTTTTCTTCTTCAATTGCCATGCCAAATATTTCCCAGGTTTATTAGCACCCTCAAAAGCTTTTTGATTCAGTCTTTTAAGGTTCCACTCCAATTCTTTATTACTCATTGCTGTTAACTGTTCTTGAAGAATTTTGATTTCCTGATATATTTTCTTTTTCCCTGGTCTCTTTTTTAACTGTGCTTCTTTGGCCTTTATTTTCTCCTCAATCTCTTGTCTTTTCTCCTCTTTCTTTTTCCTTGCTCTGCCATTTAAGTCCATTAGTATGCCCCTTACAACCGCCTTGTACGCATCCCAAACTTTATTGGTTGGTACTTCTTTATTCACGTTGTATTGTATAAAAAACTTTGTCTCTCTTCTCAATATTTCCATATTCTCACTTTCCTGTAACAAGTCCTCATTTATTCTCCAGGCTTTCCTTTTCCTCCTTTTTCCAAATTTCCACATAATTGGATTGTGATCTGAGCCTACCATCGGCATTATTTCTACCTCCTTAGTCCATAACGCTAAGTCCTTTGAGGCCCAGATCATATCAATTCTTGATAATGTAAGATGCCTTGCAGAATAAAAAGTAAACTGTTTGGTTTTAGGATATTCTCTCCTCCATACGTCTTCGAGAGTCTCTTGTTGAATCAACTCAAAAAAAAGCTTTGGCAATAGTCCTCTTTTCTTTTGTGCTGTTGTAGTCTTTTTGTCTAGTTCCAAATCTGTCACTCCATTGAAATCTCCAGCAAGAATTATCTGGTCATATACAAGATCGTCTAAATGCTTCCTTAAATCCTCAAAGAAGCTTTCCTTTGCACCGTTAGGTGCATAAAGTCCGACTACCAACACTCTCTTTAAATTCCAATTACATTCCACTGCTACAAATCTAGCTTCCACATCTCTCATAACAAATTTTGGCTGCAGCTCCTCTTTTATGTACAACACCACTCCTCTTTTTTTCTTGTTAGAGGCCGCTACAAATTCTTTGCCCAATTTTCCAGATTTTAAATATTTTACATCCTGTTTTCTAATATGGGTCTCCTGCAAACAAACAATATCACATTTTTGTTTTAGTAGCCAATGAAAAATATTTTTCCTCTTATTCGGTGAGTTTAGTCCATTTACATTCCAAGATAATACTTTACACTCCATATTCATGGTTTTGTTGGTAAGTCTTTTTCATTGTCCTTGATAAATCTCTCCATCTCCCGCTCAGATCTGATGCGTTTTTTTGCCCCTCCAAACTCAAAGGACACTCCTTCCGGTAACTCCCATCTGTACCTGATATTCATGTCCTTCAAAGTCTGAATTAGCACTCTATATTTTTTCCTGTCCAGTAACACTGATCTGGGCAGTTCCTTCATTATGATAATCGTCTTGCCATCAATCTCCAATGGATCTTGAAATTGTTTTGTCACAATCCTCTCTTTCATGTTTCTAGTTGTAAACTGCACAATCACATCCCTTGGTAGTTTCCTCTGGGTTGCAATTCTCGAGTTCACACGGTACGCCACATCTAGGATAGCCACAATTTCCTCCTCCTCCTTCCCCAGGTAATCAGCCAACACCTCAGTCATCTGTTCTTGCGCTGACTTCCCTTCCACTTCCGGCAGACCACGAAAACGAAGCTGCTTCTCCATGTGTTTAGTTTCTGCAACTGACATCCTCCCCTTCACCAGTCTCATCTCTGTTTGTTGCGTGTCTATTAAATTCTCCATCGCGTCTTCTACTGTTTTAATTCTCTGCTGCGTTCCTTGTAATTCACTACTAATCGTTTCCACGCCTTTTTTCACTTCTGACAGCTCCGACTTTACTGTCTGTGTAACTTCTTTGACCTCTTTAATAAGCTCCAATTTCGTGTCCTTAAGTTCTTTCATCATGTCTATAAGTTTTTTGTCCAAATTTTCTATCGCCGATTGCCACTCTTTTTTCGACATCGTGGGGCTTGCTTTAGCTCGCTCCCACGAATCTGCTCTCTTCCTTAGCTCCGTGGCGTATATTTAAACGTTTTCCTTTTTTTCAAATGTCCCAATCTTTGCCAAAATTAATTTTTTTGTATCCAAAATGTCGGGCGTCTTTTCTCTATGGTTTCTCTATGTTATTGTAATCCAAGATGGCCTACTTCCTCTTCCGCTGAAGCCGCGACCCTTCCCCTTTCAAAAATGGCGATTCCCTGCTTCCTGTCCGTCGGCAAGGGCCGCTTCCCTCCAGCCACTCTATTGTTGTTACGCACTTCCTGTCTCCCGTCTTCCCACAGCAGGTCTCGCGATGGTGTCTTTTTCCCACAGCTCCGAAACCACAGGTATTCAAAACAATAGTCCAATTTTTGCAATAACTTCTTTAAATTTAGTCTCTTTTAAAATACAACTCCTGCCGAGTCTTCGCCTCCTTTTCACTAGTCTGCTGCAGTTTAAAAATCTACTTTCTTTCTTCTCTGTTTTTATCAATCTGTCCCGTTTCAAGAGATAGCGATCTTTACCTTCTCTTCAGCTTTCTCGGGTTGTAATCGCTGTTTCGATCTTAAATTCTCCTCTCGACTTCCCTCCCCGATCGAAGCTTGGGTATGTAGGTCTTATGCCAGCCGAATTGGCCCCAAAACTGCCGCAGAGATTATAGCCGACCCGTCGCAAGGTGGGACCTCAAGGATCAGGGGGGAGACTCCTTGAGTAGAGCCCCCCCTCGTCCGAGATCTAGCTCACCCTAGGGTCTTGAGCGTTCTTTGCCTGCTCCCCGCCTGAGAGCAGTCGGCCGCGGGTTATTTTCACCCCTCCGGCCGGTTAAAACGGCAGTCCGGTCAGCTCCGCAAATGGAGCTGCGTTAGACCTCCATGAATCCCAAACCGGAAGTCTCGACCTGGTGTTTTCCATGGCAGCACTGGGAATCTCTCAATTTGTCTCAGCTCCCACACATCAAGCGGGCCACATGCTGGATCTGATCTTTGGGATGGGGATTTATGAGGATCTGGACATGCTAGAGGCAATGCCATGGTCAGACCACTTTGTCTTGAAGGCTCACCTGGGCATTCCCACCCACCCCACCCACCCCGCTTGGGCAGCGAGATGATTTATGCTCACCACAGAGACTGATGGATCCAATTGGTTTCCAGAACACTCTGTGGGATCCGATACCCTCAGCGGCTTGTTAGATATGCTGGCGGAGGACTGGCATGCCCATCTCTCCGAAGCTATCGATGAGATCACCCCCCGTCGCCATCTTCGCTCCCGTGCTTGCCTGGCTGCTTGGTATTCTGAGGAGCTGAGGCGGGTGAAGTGGGAGCTTAGACAGCTTGAATGAGTGTGGAGGAGAGATTGTGGCAAGGAGACAAGAACATCCTGTAGGACATTTATGAAAGTCTATGAAATGGCGGTGAAGGTGGCAAAGAAAGAGTGTTATGCTGACTCCATCGCGTCCACAAGCTCATGCCCGGCAAAATTATTTCAAGTAATTTGGTCTTTGGTCTCCCTTATACAGGGAGACCGGCAAATTGTTAATTAGAATATTAGCTGTGAGGCTTTGGGGAGCTATTTTGCAGGTAAAATCTCTCCGTCGCAACCTGCCAGCCATAAGTGATACAGTAAGGGAACTGGAGGCCCCTTGGCTGTCTTCTGGATTTATGTTAGATCAGTCTGCTCTCTCAGAACGAGCTTGACAGGATCCTGCGAGTGGTGAGGCTCACCACCTGCCCCCTGGACCCCTGCCTGTCCTGGCAGGTAAAAGCCGGCCTGGATGAGCTTTGGGCTCCATTGGAGACCATTGTCAAACTCTCCCTTAGCTCTGGGTTTTTTCCTGGAGCATTGAAGGAGGTGGTGGTGTGGCCCCTACTGAAGAAAACATCCTTGGACCCTACTGATCCGGTCAGTTACTGTAAGCAGTCGGCCCGGCCTCCACCATGTTTGATAGCTATTTAATAGCTATCTGTGATAAATCAGAAGCCCCCTGGATTAAATGCAGTTTGATTTGCAGACGGGAATTCCAGCTAGCAGTTGCTCAGTCCCTCTTGGGAGATCCAGGCATGAATGAAATACCAAATGTAATTGCAGAGTGACCAGTGGTGATTAGTTTACAGTCCTCTCAGCTGTGGGTGGAGCTAGAGCAAGAAAGGTCTCGCAGTGTTGTCCCACTTAGCACATTCCTTTCCCTCCTTCCGTGATGAAATCTCCAGCCCATGATTGAGGAGAAATCAATTTGCACTCATAAGTTCTTATAATTCATTCCCTGGAAAAGTACATTCCTCAACTAAATTCATCAGCTCAGCTCCAGTGAAACCCATTAACAAACTGTCCCTTTTGTGCAGTTCCAGGAGAGACTTCCCATTTTCTTTTCCACACCCCGGCAACAAGCAATCAAGGTAATTAAACCTTTGTTACTCCCAGGAACTGACTGTTGGAGTCTTTGTTCCAATGTTTGCGAGGGCTCTCTTGTCTCAAGGTAAGCTTTGCCCTATAAGAATGGGGACCCTTGCCCCAGTCAAATCGAGTAGTGCACACTTATTGGATCCAAAGTGCTGCTCCCTTGAGGTTACCCTAAGCCTCTTGCTCTCTTCGCCGAGGACACTGGATGTGTGAAACTACTCTCTTCCTCCGTCGACTGGACATGTCTCCAGGATAAGTAGATATACTTGCCCTCCCTCCCTCTATTCCAATTTCTGGCTAGCTTCCTTGGACTGTGTGTGTGTGTGTGTGTGTGTGTGTGTAACCATTTTATTATTTACTCCTGTGTATGCGTGTGTTTTTCCTCTTTTAATAAAAAGATTACTCTCTAAACTTACAAGCACCAGTGTCATGCTATGGATGACAGGCTATGGCAGATAGACTCCTGTACCCTCACAGCAAGAAATCCAAGATCTTGGTTGAAAGGCTCTATTCAGGAATCACATCCAATCCACAGATATGTCCATAGGATTGCTCAGAAGAAAAGCTAGCAAACACGCAAGTTGGCAAGAATACTTGTAACGTGTGAAAATCATTCTATTATAGAGCACAATTACATTTCCTCAGTCCCAACCATAAACACAACTTTTGGCGCGAGATTGCCCTGGGAACTCCTCGCATATTTTACATATCTAGACACTAGGAAAGTACAAGATTAAAGCTGAAACACAGTAAGTCATGAGAATGAACAGTTACAAGGTCAGAAGCCCTGGGAGCTTCAAAGGAATGAGATAAGGCAGCTTCATTAGGCCTGTGAAAGGGAAGCAGTTATGACTTTGGCAATGTGACATCAAGATATAGCATTAACAGTGGTTCTTAATGAAAGCTCAGCTGGAAATAATAACTAACGCAGTAATCCAGAGAGACTCTACAAGTACGTCACCAAAACATTGTAACCAAAAAACCCTCATCTGCTAACTTTGGGAAGGGATTCCATAAAAATTGGTGAAAGATCCTGTTGTTACCCCTCTCGTATAGCCATCTTCCTTGCCGCAAATCCCCCCCCCCCCTCTCCAATTCTCTTATTTACAAGGAGACCAATTCAGGGAACATTACTGCCCAGTTTTGAACCTCCTGTTCCTGGGTAAGGTGATTGAGCGGGCAATGGCGGAACAGCTCCCAAGTATTCCGGAAGGATTCCTTGGTCCTGGATCCATTTCACTCCGGCTTCCGCCTTGGCCATGGGAAGGAGACAGCGCGGGTCCCCCTCACAGTCGATCTCTGCAGGCAGCTGGATCGAGGCCGATTGGCGCTGCTGGTTTTATTGGATCTTACTGCAGCGTTTGACACAATCGACTATGAGCTTTTGGCCCACCACCTCGCCGATGTGGAGATTTGTGGAACAGCCTTACAGTGGCTGGCTCTTCATGGTCGGGGACAGAGGGTGGCACTAGGGGAGCAGTTATCACCACACCACCCTTTGGTGTGTGGTGTCCCTCAGAGGGTGATAATCTCCACAATGTTGTTAAACATCTGTATGTGCCCCCTTGCCCAGATGGTGCAGAGCTTTAGTTTGGGGTGTCATCAGTATGCTGGACGGCCGTCCAGATACCGTCCTGGATGATCTGGATAGGGCTTTGGAGGCTGTGACTGGATGGTTAAAGCAGAGCAGACTGAAGGTGAATCCAATGAAGACGGAGATCCTGTACTTGGGCTATGGGCTATCAGGTTCAGGGATCCGGCTCCCACTTCTTGATGGGGCACTGCTCATGCCCACTTCGACGGTGAGGAGCCTGGGTGTGGTCTAGGATTCATCCTTGTTTATGGAGGCCCAGATCATGGCAGTTGCCAGATTGAGGTTTCACTATCTTCGCCAGATCAGGCAGTTTGCCTGTTCTTCTCACCCCACGACCTTGTGACAGTGATCCATGCAATGGTCACCTCTAGGCTGGACTACTGTAACTTGCTCTATGCTGGGCTGCTATCAGTTCCTGGCAGATAGATCCCTCAGTCCCTCTCCAGTGAGCACACATTGGTTCCAATAGAAAAGGCTTTATTCAGGGTTTCACAGTTCAGGTCTGAACTCCATCACAGAGCTTGGTAGAAGTGACAATTCAAAACAACAGGTCAATATTATACTTGAGTTTTCCCGTGTTCCAGCAACGGTTATGTTTTGGCGCACAGGAGTACACTGGTTCTGTGAGAACCCATTATAGTTATGGCTAAGCAGTGAGTACATAATCCAGAATTCCCAGCTTCTGGGCAAAGTAACAAAGGCAAGCACCTGGAGTCTCCAAGGTCGTTTCTAGCTCAGAGATGCATAGTTCTGTAAGATAACAGGAGGCCCAACCTGGCTGGAGGAATGATAGTTATAATATGAAAAGAACATGGCTACTGAGAATACATCAAAAATTTTCTTGTATTTTAACTATGTAAATTTGAATGTTTTTAGTATTGTTAATTTAAAATAACTGTTTTATATATTTTATCCTTTATGTATTTGTAATCTGCCTTGAGCCTGCTGGAAATGTGGGGAGGGCCGAATAAAAGTCGAAAATGAATAAATAAATAAACACATTAACTGTACTGTGGCATCAGTGACAGAACAAATAAACAAACAGGGCATGGATATACAGAGACATGACAGCTGCCCTTGGGCCTGCTCCAGAGATTACAACTGGTCCAGAATGCAGTGGCATGGCTCTTGACTGAGATGCCGTTCCGGGCCCATATGACACCTGCCTTGCACTAGCTGCACTGGCTCCCAGTGGAGTTCCAGGTCAGGTTCAAGATGCTGGTCTTGACCTTTAAGGACCTTAGCAGATGGGACCAGCATACTTTCGGGACCACCTCTCACCCTACATACCCCAGAGGGCACTTTGCTCAGAAGGGATGTCCGGGGTCAGCAGCCCAGCCCCCGGACTTACTGACAGGCAGCGGCAGGGGGCAGCCGGGAGGCAGCAGTTCAACTGCTCTGTCTGGCAAACAGAACTAGAACTGCCTACTCCAGGGGGAAGGGGCGAAAGGTCAAAGCCTCAGAAGGCTGGAGGGAGCAGGCAGAAGCCAGCTAGTCCCACCCCCCAGGGGGAAGAGAGGGGGCTAAGCAGGCTAGAGGAAAAGGGCCAAGGCAGGGGGAAAAGGGACACAGCAACAACCCAAACAGAGCCCTTACCTTCCAAGGAGGAGAAGCAGCCACTACAGCCCAGAGCCACCCCCTGGCTAGAGGACAGCAGCCTGGCTCAGGAGGTGCTAGGAGCCAAGCCCCTCCAGGTGGAGCTGCCACAGGCATTCTGGGGGAGGAGATGGGTAGCCCTGCCCGGCATCAATGAGCAGGCAGCCCAGAAGCTGGCCAGGGCAGCTCCTCATGAGCAAGGCCGGGCAGGCTCAGCAGCACAGAAGCTGGCTGGGGCAGCTCCTCATGAGCAAGGCCAAGGAGACCTCAGCTGGGGATGGCTTGCATTCAACCCCACCCTGCCAGCAAGGCAAGGAAGCCAAGAAGGGATTAGTGGTAGGAGGGAAACACCTGAGGGAAGGCACAGCTGGGCCAAGTCAGGAGGGGGAACAAGCCTAGAAGGAGGGCGGGGCGGAGAAAGGAAGCCCTATATAAGGTGGCTGGGAAGAGCTCTGAGGTGGTGGGTTTGAGGAAGGAGTGATGGTGTGGAGTGAGAGCAGAGCAGTGCGAGAGTGGAGGCTTGGAGGAGAGTTCTGGGAGGAGGAGATGTTGGAGGATGCAGAGGGTAAGCAGGCCAGGTTGAGCAGGCCAGCGAGTGGACTGAGAGGGAGCCTGGGTGATGTATACCACCCCTCCTTCCACAGAGCAGGGTCCTGCAGCACCCCTGGTGCCCCTCTGATGTCAGGGCTGGCCCAGCTGGGGCCCCGCCCAGCGGTGGTGGCAGCGACAAGCCCTGACAGGGAAACATCTTCTGGAGATCCCCAGCCCCAAGGAGATCTGTCTTGTCTCAACCAGGGCCCAGGCCTTCTCGGCTCTGGCCCCAACCTGGTGGAACTCTCTGTCTGAGACAACTCGAACCCAGCAGGTTCTTTTATCATTCTGCCGGGCCTGTAAGGCAGAGCTGTTCTGCCAGGCTTTTGGTGGTTGAGGCGGGCAGGCCTCCTCTTGGCCTCCTACCGAGGGTGGGGGGAAGACCCCCCCCCCGCCTTCCTGGGTTTTAGATCACTGCTGTGTATTAGCCTCCGTAGGCTCACTGATCTTGTAGGACTTTGAAATCTGCTGTCTGTTTAAATGTTGCTGCCAGTTCTAAATTGCTTTTAGCTATATGTTATTTATTGTATATTGTATTGTCTTTTAATTGTGTTGTGATCCGCTCTGAGCCTCCATTGCGGGGAGAGCAGATTATAAGTCAAATAAATAAATAAATGTGCTGACCCGAGATGAAATGAATCCTCTGGTAGTGGCGGGCCACTTACTTGAGTTCATCCTGAAGAAAAAGGGGGGAAAGAGAAAGTTTTTTAAAAAATACTTGACTTCCTCCTGTCTGCCTCAACATGTGGAGCTGAATCCCCTAAGAAAGTGAGTTTGGGGCGGGAGTTGGTGGCAGGGAAAGACACATCTGTCACAAGCTCTGTCTTTGAAAGTGCACACACACAAATGAGCTTAGAAATCAAGTCCGTGCATATAAACACATTGCCATCCCTCCATTATTGAGATCAATATAACTAATACCAGCCTCTTCAGAAACTCCTGGGTGTGAAAGATTAATATGCTAATCTCCCAGAGTGGCCTTTCACAAATAGAATGAAATCCAAGGACCTATTTGTAGGCAAGAACATTAATTAAATCTAAACTGGATAATACTACCATACCACAAAACATGATGGCAATTCAGTCTTCCTTTTGCCCCTAAGGCATTTTAAAGAAACACATAAATTTGGAAGTTACTTATGTGATCTATTTAATGCCTTTCAATGTTTTCTAAGATATTAGAAATATGCTATTAAATGTAGCTATGAATTGTGTCCATTGTCTTTGTAGAAGAGGAAGAATTTAAGATCTCTTTGCTCTATTTACCCTGTTCTGCAAAGGATACCGTAGCCTGGACTTCATCTTTAATTATCTGTTATTTGTTAGGGAATACTAAGGTTACACAGAGCAGACCTACTCAGGTCTGTTCCTACTCCCAGGAAAGTATTCATAGAATGACACTGAAAGACTGCAAGTACTTTCACATTGACTATGGCAAACACATTAAAACTCATCAGAGGTTCTGACAGGTGTGGCTTATTAAAAATAAATGGGATCTAATGAATGAAGTGGTTTTCACTGTCTCATTTCATCGCTCACTGACATTTTATTGACCTCTATATATGAGACTTTGTTTACTTTTATGACATATTCAGTCTTTTATTTTGATTTTTTCCTTTTTAAATATGTCTTTTCATACTTTCCTCCTTCTCTGTGAAAAGTGCTACAGCCTGGGGCTAACAAAGCAAATACCTATCGCTAACTATGTGGAAAATCAGCATGTACACTACCTGCGTGTTACCACGTGCAACAAGTGTACACATCGCTTCAGCACATATTCCTCACAGGTGAAAAAATTGTGACTGGCTGAGGCTTCACGCATGATGAAAAATTCCCAACCCCTAAAATAGCAATATGGGGGGGGGGGACCAGTAAAACTAGGGTAACAAGATGAGAGCATTAGAGCCACCGCTTTTGCTCTGGATCCATGCCCATCCCAGCTTTTAAAATCTTGCTGGGAAAAGATATTGTAGCCATTAGTGAAAATCATCAATTCATCCCTGATTGAAGGGGCTCTCCCTAAACCTTTGAAGGCAGCAGCTGTTAGACCTCTGCTCAAAAAACCTTCATTGGCTAGGGATGAGGTGACCAGTTACAGGCCAGTCACCAGTTAACCTTTTCTAGGGAAGGTGATGGAGCATGTGGTGGTGGAGCAACTCCAGGGCTTCCTGGATGACACCATTCATTCATTCATTCATTCATTCATTCATTCATTCATTCATTCATTCATTCATTCATTCATTCATTCATTCATTACCCTGCCTTTATGCCCCAGTAGGGACACCAAGGGCATATCTGCCTTGTCCCTTTTCAACCTGGTTTCAGGCTGGGGTTTGGTACCAAGACAGTGGATGATGGTTGTTGTGGGTTTTCCGGGCTGTATTGACGTGGTCTTGGCATTGTGGTTCCTGACGTTTCGCCAGCAGCTGTGGCTGGCATCTTCAGAGGTGTAGCACCAAAAGACAGAAGTCTCTCAGTGTCACAGTGTGGAAAAGGTGTTGGCAGGTCATGTATATCTACTCAGGAGGGGTGGGGTTGAGCTGAGTCATCCTGTAAGAGTTTCTCAGGGGGTGGAATGCTAATGGCGGGAGGCTTCACTGTATCCTGAGGAGGTTCTTTTGCATATGGATTGGTGCTTGATGTGCTAATCTTCTCTGCAGGGCTATTGACTGCACAGGGAAGCCATTGAAATTCACAAGCATAAGCAAAACTTCAACAGGAAAGAAGAAACCTTAAGAATGAACAGAGCATGGTTTCCAGTTCTGAAAAACACCAGGCTAACAAAACACTCTACACCCGACAATAGCCCTGCAGAGAAGATTAAAGAATATGTTTTCTAGAGGTACTGGATCCATTTGTCCTAGAGTTAGTGAAATTGGCCTTTTCAGAGCCAGTGAAGAGCTTGGGTAGTGCTCATGGACTCTGCCTTGCTCTTTGAAAAGCAGGTTGGCATGGTGGCCAGGAGCACCTTCTATCAGGTGCATGTGGTACGCCAACTCTCTTGTTACCTAAATTCAGCTGATCTGGCCATGCTGATCCATGCTTCTTTAAGATGTATGTGGGACTGCCCTTGAAAACAGCTCAGAAACTACAACTGATCCAGAATGCAGCAGCCTGACTATTGTCAGAGGCTAGCCCCTGGGAACACACTTTCCCCATTTTTGGGGGGGGGGACCCTACATTGGTTGCCTGTCTGCTTCTAAGTTCAATTCAAGATGCTGGTTATGGCCTTTAAAGCCCTTCATTGAGACCCACGTATTTGAAGGACCATCTCCTTCTATATGTCCCCGTGAGACAACTGCGGTCTTCAGGCAGCCATCTGTTGGTGAACCCACCTCTTGGGGTGGCCTCTCTGACACTGACCAGAGCCTGAGCCTTTTCCATTTTGGCCCCTGCTCTCTGGAATGGGTTTCCTGAAGATGTGAGGGGAGCCACCTCCTAGAGACCTTCAGGAGGCATTACAAGGCTTGCTTATCTGCCAGGGCTTTTGAGGGGGCTTGAATGGCAGATATATTTTAAAGGATTTGGGAGTTATTTTATTTATTTGGGGAAAGGATTTGGGAGTTATTTTATTTATTTATTTTTAAAAATTATTGATTTTTCAAACAACAAAAAAAACCCCAGCATCTAAACCACATACATAGCATACAATATTACATATAAGAATAAGGAGTGAGCTTATAATACAACAAAAAAAGATTAAATAAGAAAAGGAAGAAAATGAGAAAGAAAAAAGATGAAAAAACAAGCAATGTTGAATCAAACTGTTAACAGAGGACTTTTCAAATGTATCTTGCACAGTATAAAACAGAGAGGAAATTTTTAATGGCATATAGGAGTTTCCCCCCACAAAGTATTTCTG
Organism: Eublepharis macularius; assembly: GCF_028583425.1. Taxonomy (NCBI): domain Eukaryota; kingdom Metazoa; phylum Chordata; class Lepidosauria; order Squamata; family Eublepharidae; genus Eublepharis; species Eublepharis macularius. Next base: position 5,865,016 of record NC_072793.1, read on the forward strand.
CATATACTATGAATCTAATCTCTTTTCCATGACTTGAAGAAGGCTTCAGATAAATGTTGGTATTGGGTACTGTTCTGATTAGTATATGAAATGAAGTCTTGCTATGTTTCATAAAAATCTGACATTCTGGCATTACCTTTAACAACTCTAAGCTGATGTGTCCATTTTTCTGCCGTAACACGGAGTACCAGTGATATAATGACAATGATTCTGCAGATTTCCAGCACTTTGATATTACCTTATGAGCTGCCATCAACATGAACACTATTAATCTCTTCAGTAACACTTTTCTATTTTGTTCCCCCGATATAGTTAGCGGGGCCAGTGTTGCCATAGTATAAATAACTTGATGTGTGATATTTTCTATTTCTGTAAATATTTTCCTCCCAAATTTTGATACTACAGAGCATGACCACCACATGTAAATATAATCGCCTGGCTGATTGCAGCTCATCCAACAGTTTGTGTTATTTGTGTTATTTATTCTAGCAAGACTTACCGAGTAGACATGGGCACAAATCAAAATACGAATCAAATTTTGTGACGAATTGTGCCGATTTGCGTATCATGAAACCATGTTTCATGGGGCCGCATTTTTTACGAAATCCACAATTTTTTGGGCTGATTTGTTCGACTTGTGAATGCTTTCTGATGCCAGACAGGCTGGCGCTGATCCATGGATTCCCTAGGCAACATAGAGCAGAACCACAAGTGACAAAAGGCACAGATTGGACACTTGTCAGCTTCCCTCAAGTTTTGATGGGAAATGTAGGCAGCTTGGCGGAATGTTGGACAAGTGACAATTGAAAAGTCCATTGGACAGCAGTCAGAGAGCCAAGCTGCAAGACTAGGATGCCTACATTTCCCATCAAAACTTGAGGGAAGCTGATAAGTGTCCAATCTGTGCCTTTTGTCACTTGTGGTTCTGCTCATAGGCCTGGGATGTCTGCAGACCTTTTGTTGCCATGGAAATCTCAATCTTAGCCCACATAACCTTGATAGGCAGCACTCCCTGCCAACCTTAGAGCTGAGCAATGCGGGTGTGCACAAGTTTACCTGGGAACTGTAGTCAGAGACTTTTCCCCCTCTCTATTTCCCATTTTTAAGAACGGGATGGTGGAGTAGCAGTGGCAGTGGCAGCCTCAGCAGCTCCTTCTGCCACTGCTCGCTGCTTGCCAGCTTCAGGAACCCTTTCTTGATGCTCTACCTCCCATCCTCCTGCTGCTCTGACATGTCTTCCCACCCACCCCACCCCCAAGCTCCCCAGAGCGATCCTGAGCAGATATGCTCTGTTCGGCTTTTCCTTTGAGAACTTGGAGGCGGGGGCGGGGCATGTCAGAGCGGCGGGAGAATGGGAGGACTGGAAGGAAAAGTCAGCAAAGAGAACCTGAAGAGAGAAATACCCAAGTAGATCCACTCTGCTTGACTTTTCTTCCAGCAGTCGCAGAAAGCAGGAGGACAGGAGGGAAAAGTCAGCAAAGAGAGCCTGAAGAGAGGTACTTGGAGGGTGGCTAGAGGAGAGCGTGCTGAAGTCTCCTTACAAGCTTGGTATTTCTCGGTATGAAGGGGGGGCGTTGTAAGGCCATGGGATCGGATGAATTACGAACCTAATGAATCGTTTTGCAAAACAGGACAATTTCATGAAAGTTCGTGTTTCGTGGAACATGATGAATCACGAAACAGGATTTGTTTTTTTCCTGTTTCATGTCCATCTCTAATACCGAGGTGATATACTATCAGTTTAAAAACTTCAAGGAATTTTCCCTGAGGGCTACTGATACTGTTTTCCTTGTTTGAGTTGTTCATAATTTCCCCCATATTCTTTGTTCTATTTTTATCTCAGTGTCATTTTCCCAAATTGTTTTTCATCTGTTTGGTATGCTTGTATGTATTTCAATTAAATATGAATGTATTTTGGAGGTTATTCTTTTTGTGCTATTCATGTATTATATTAAGATCTGTTCAAATTTTGTCATCTTTCTGGTCATAGTTTACCTTAGTGTAGTATTCACAATTAAATAATTGATAAAGAAGTATCCAATTCATTGGGTTTCCTTGCAGTTTTTCTTTTAGTTGTACAACAGTGAGGTGACTTTCATTTTTGTAAAGATAACTCATTCTCTGAATCAGTTTGTTCTTCCATTTATTCCAAATTATTAATGTGGTGTCTAAAAAGGGCTGTCTCATCATAGGGTTTTCAAGGTAAGAGACTAGACAGCTGAAAAGAAAGCCAAAAAGCCAAATAAGTGGGTACTAGATCAAATCAAGCCTGGATTCTCCCTAGAAGCTAAAATGACAAAGCTGAGGCTATCATACTTTGGCCACATCATGAGAAGACAAGATTCTCTGGAAAAGTCAATAATGCTAGGAAAGTGGAAGGCAGTAGGAAAAGAGGAAGACCCAAAACGAGATGGCTTGACTCAATAAAAGAACCAACGTCCTCCAGTTTGCAGGATCTGAGCAAGTCTGTTAATGTTAGGATGTTTTGGTGGTCTTTCATTCATACGGTCGCCATAGGTTGGAGGCAACTTGACGGCACCTAAGACATACGCATATTAAAAGGGATTTTCAGCCCATTCCCAGATCTCTTCCTTTTCCCCCTGCAAAAATAGTTTTTTCAATTAATTTCAGGTGCTCCCTATTTACTTCCATGCCCTCCCATATCTTATCAGAGGTACCCTCCAGATATGACGTCAATGTTTTCAGCTGCAGGCAACGGCTATTAAGAAATAAAGCATAGTGTGTTTGGGCTCGGAATGCCACCAGAGGGGAAGGAAGTGTTCCTGCATCTGCACAGTCATTTACCATGGGTGGGAGTTATTTCCCCCTTTGGCTGCTCTATATGCACAGAATACTCCATGTGAAACAGCAGAAACAGGGAAATAACTCCCCCCCCCAATGCTATTTTGACATGGGAGAAGGCTGGAGCCCTTCCTCCCCCCATGGTGGCATTCCTACCCCATTTGGGCTCTCCTTTGTTTTTAAATTGCCATTCCCCCTGGACACAACTCTTAAATAAAGAAAAAGTCTAATTTGGCCCCGAGAGATTCATGATCAGATCTCCCAAGTGCGTTTCCAGTAGCAGAACTAGTGGCCTCCATTTTGGATGTAGGTCATGAGTCCAACATGATGGGAGTGTTAGCCCTCTGCTTCTGTGCTCTTTCACAAACCAAAATGGCTCCATGAACCTTTATTTTCCCTGTTAGCCCCAACAGAGTAAGTAACAATTCCATAGGGCTGTAACAGGTTGATAAAGTGGCAGAGGGGAGAAGGGTTACTCCCTCTACCCACCCACCCACCCACCCACTGCTGCATCTCCTATTGAAAATATCAGGAGATTGGAGACTTCATATCCTAAAGCTCTGGCATCGTTTCTGGCTTAGCTCTTCATCCTAGCAGTGAAAATGAGTTACAGGATTCAGCACTCACTTAAATGAAGCCGAGGCAAAAACACACACACACACACACATTTCTTTATTGCAAATAAATGTTAGTTTCAGCGCAATAGAACTAGACAGGGTTCTCGAGAGAGTGGTGACGTTACAAGTCCAGGGTTTTCTAGATGAAAGTGATGTGTTAGATAATATACAATACAACTTCCAGCTGGATTATGAGGCAGAAGCTGCCTTGGCCATCCTGTTTACCAGGTAGCTGTGAGGAGGAGCACTTTTAAATCAAAATCTGTGATTCCACTATGTTTGCTTTTGTTGTGACTGAGGTTTAAATCACATTTTAAAATATTTTAAAAAACATTTCTGAAGAGGGCTAATAAAAATGTTGACGGGAGGATACATTTTGAGGACCGATGTGCAAGGCTAAGCAGGAGGATAAAATGAGGACTCTCCACTGCCCCCCCCATCCTATTCAAACATGATACTCCTTTAGCTAGTATTAAAATAATTGACACAATTTAGTGTGCAAGTTAACAAAGATTCAAATTCCAGGGAAATAAATGAGACTCCAGATGGCACAGATACCAAAACATTCTAAGATTCTTATAAAATAATATATTTTCTGAACAGAAGCTTTGCTAAGATCCTATTTCAGCAAGATCCTAATTTCCGAGCATAAACCAAGCTGTGGGTTGAATTCAGGCACAAATATAAAAACAGAAAAGTGGGCCATAAAAAAAAGTGACAAAGCTGATGGAGCTATTTCCCCTTCTAGCTGTAGAGCTCCTTAATGCTAGTCAGTTTCTTACTGCAAGGCTTTGCAGGCGTACCTTTAATGGAGCAGAAAGGATAGCTTGCTGGTAAAGTCACTTTTCTCTGGGCCAGACTGCAATTCCTTCCATTGTGTGGAGTGGTAGATTAAACCATGGGCCGCTTTCCTTAAATGGATGCAATTCATTCCAGAGTAAGGTGGCAATCTAGACAATGGCACAGTAGCGCCCCCCCCCCACATCCATGAAAGTATCTATTTGAGACTCAAGCCCTTCCCTCTGCTCAGTTCTGGGACAAAAATAATATATTCTTAAAGAAATTGTTCCCATGAAAAAATAATTGAACCTTACAGAAAATTGCAGCGGAAGGCTTTGCATAAGATAATTACATAACCCACCCCTCAACCCCAACTATGTGATATGCACGGTGCATAAATAAAATAATTGTGCATCGATGATGGCCCATGTGGAATTGGCCTCATATGTGGCCATTGCCATTTAATTAAATAAAATTTAAAATTTCTATTTAAAAATCCAATACTGGCTTATTCAGCCTTGACAAAAGGCCACAGGGGAAGATCCTAGAAGACTCTCCGTTGTTCCTCCTGTGCCCAAATGTGGCTTCTTACAGTTCTCAGCTGGTAAAAGGAATTAAAAACAAATACTCTTATACCTCACCCTTTTGCCTTGCAATTTTGTTAACTGTTCTTCAGAGATTGCATCTCTTGCACATCGGTTCACAGTTGTCTTCAGGGCTTTTTTTCTGGAGAATGAGGTGGCGGAACTCAGTGGGTTGCCCTCGGAGAAAATGGTCACATGGCTGGTGGCCCTGCCCCCTGATCTCCAGACAGAGGGGAGTTGAGATTGCCCTCTGCGCTGCCAAGTTCAACTCCCCTCTGTCTGGAGATCAGGGGGCGGGGCCACCAGCCATGTGACCATTTTCAAGAGGTTCCAGAACTCCGTTCCCCCGTGTTCCCCCTGAAAAAAAGCCCTGGTTGTCTTTATCAACTAAGCTTGAAAATATCATCCTGTCTATATTTGCTATCAGAGACAGCCGTGTTTCTCCCTTTACTGTGATGGCATTCTGTTATTTGGGGAGAATGCATTTTCCATGCCCTAACAATCCCATCCCTGACTGATGGTCAGACAATATCCTGGGCTGAGAAAGATAACACTTTCTGAATTGCGAGGGTGAGGATATCCTTCTGAATTCATTTGCTGTCTGAGCAGTTTGCCTTGAAGGTAAAGTAATCTCTGCACTTCTGACATACAAAACAGTATGATGAGTCCTCGCACTTGAAGCCGGAAGCAGGAGCTTAGCGGCAGAGCACCTGCCTTGCTTGCAGAAGGTTTCAGATTCAGTCCCCGGCATCTTCAGTTAAGTGATGTCTGGTAGCAAATGATGGGAAGGCCTGCCTGAGAGCCTGGTTTGCCTCTGTCAATCAAAGCAGACAGCACTGAGACAGATGCAACAGTGGGCTGACTCGGTTTAAGGCAGCTGAGCCCCGCTAAAACCAGCAAGAAAATCCCACTGACTCAGTTGGCTTCAGCTGAATAATGCGCACTTTTCAAATTACACTCATTTTTTAAATCTTTTAATTCAGATACATTTCTTCATTCAAAAAAATGGAGAAACATAACCTGATCAGACATTTTAAACTTTTCTGTTTGGTATGCACACATTCTTGAAGGTGAGCTACTCACAGGCTGCTTGCTCTCCGTTTTCCCATAATTAGTAAACATACTTTATTTTATCATTCAAGGTTCCTTTACGAGACGCGTGATGTTGTGACTTTGCTTCTATTAACTGTTGGTCTCGGTGATTTATATGAACAAGGCTTCAAGCCTACATCGTTCGGGGAGAGCCCTACTGCCCTACTGCAAAATCAGTGGAGTCTTTACTCAGAAGTAGGCATTTAGTTTTGAGGTGGAATCCTAGGCATGCTTATTTGGAAGCAAGTCCCACCAACATAAATGGCTTCCGAGGCTTATGAACTGAGTCTGGACTTGCTTATATGATTCAAAAGCCGTGTTTTGCACTTTACATCCCCAGACGTTGATAATACCGGCATGAAGAAAAGAGAGCAGCTGAGAGAAAAACAAATTTTAAGAGAACAGTAACGGGGAATAAAGAATCTGAGTTGGGTGGGATCAAAAGGCCATGTACCCCCAAAAACCCAGTGCATGCAAGGAAGGCCCATTCATTTTCTAGTTTAAAACTAGAAATGGGCACAAACCGCATTACGAGCATCAAAAACCCACAAAAATGGCGATCGCGCGATCGTGACCCGGCTGTGTTTTCCATGATCCACGATCCGGGTTCGGTTCGGAGACGGGAGCTGGTCATTGCTGTTTGGGAATTCGGGATCGTGGTCCGCACCGAACCATGATCCACTGGTTTGATAAATTTTTTTGGTTTGTGCCCATGTCTATTTATAACTTATACACAGAGAATGGGCTGCATTTGGGAGGTTGAAGGGGTTGAAAGTTTTGCTTCCTGAGTCTTGTATCAGTAGAGCTCTACTGACAGGAGAATTGGGAGGTTTCAATCTCTTCTCCCTGCTCACTGTAGCCCACAGATACACAGGACTTTGTTCCTTGAGGGTTCTGCAACTTCATGGACCAAATTTCTTGGGGTCAGAAATGGCTGCTGGGAGAATGGAAGAGAAGATTTGTGATCCTTGTACCAGAGGACTGCTGGGCCCAGTCCATTATGACTTTATTTGTTTTTCATCTCATGTATTTTTTAAAATTATAGCTGCAGGCTGACCACGGTTTTCTTGGGTAATAGCTAAACAGAGGAACTATTCGCCAAATCATTCACATGTACCTACCAATGATTGGAATTGGTTAATTTCCTTGGTTCAAAATGACATCCAATCAGTTTGTTTGTGTAATGGGAAAAAACTATTGAAGATTAAAGAATATTCTGCTATTCTAAAATGCTTTAAAAATTATCATTATGTGACTGCTCAATTCAGTCTTGCTTTTTTGACCAATCAAATGGCTAAGCCTAGCCAAAAATCTGTAAACTACAAGCAGATAATTCTGGACTAGCTGAAAGGATTGCACTACTGATGTTAGAATATAAAATATTTTAATCATAACAGACACAACCCAGGCTTGCACATTGTTGTTCCTACACTTCTAATTCCAGGAATCTACAGATTTTCTCTCAGCACCGTTTTAATGGCTTTTCTCTCTCTAGATGCCCATGCAGAACAGCTGTAAGCGTTTAGGCAGACAGGCCCAACCTGCAGCCGCTATTTGGTGGCAATCCAATATAGATGGCTTGCTCATTCTTTTCCAGTGCTTAGTTATAATCATTTTTGCAGCTGTCAATATGTTGGTAATTATGGATGGGATACCGAAGTCCTGTGAGCAGATTGAAGTTCGTGGAGTGAGATTTCCTGCATCCCTCTTCCAGCTGCAGCCCACCCAGTCCCTTGAAATTCTGTTCTTGGCGGTCGAGGGACCCTCAGGAACAGAATACCGAACAAAAACAAGAAAAGTTCCATTCCGCTAAAGTAAGCGTTGTTATATCAACTGAATCCAACCCTATATCTTTATTGTTTTATTTTGCACAAAGCCTAGTGTTGCTTCAGAGGATCATTTTTGGTGTTGACAATTCATTTACCTCCTGTAATGGTTTAAATGGCCATGACAATCTCTGTCTAACGAGGTAATGATTTTATCCAGCCGTTTTTAAAATCACAATACCCACACATTGAAAACTTACTATGGGGTGGGCCCAGTAGAGAGGATGATGGAACTTCACTTGTCACCTTTGAGTCCGGCCTGCAACCACTTTGCTGTGTCATTACTTACTCTTCACTTTCCCACCGAGTGAGAAACAAAAAACTGTTCCAGGGAGAGGATTATCTGGATTTGGTTTCCATTGAATGAGTAAGCACTAGAGACTTAGGGTTTATATGTAATATTTGCATTGATATTTATATAAATATAAGTGGAGGTGAAGAGGCACTATTGCAGGGTAGCAAACCTGTTACTCTGCAGTGGCAGTGCAGAAGAACACCTGAGGAGGATTCGGGTAGTCAGTTGACCTTATTCTGGCTAGGTTCCATAGCTGTAAGTAGCTACAGGACTACTTCCAGCCAGTGATTTAGCCTTCCTAATACAAAGTTAAGAGCTCCACTTGCAGGCATTAGTCCTAAGCCAGCATGGCTCAGCAGACAGCCAGGTGTTACTAGTGCTGGGAGGCAGCACCCAACAGGCTTAAGAAAGTATGAAAAAGGAAGAGGAAGGGATAGCAAGTGGGCTTTACTAGAGAGTGCTGTGGAGCCAGGGTCATTGCTGTAAGAAGTCCCTAGTGACTAAGAGGGACATAAGAGCCCACTGGCTTTGTTTGTTTTGTGGGCCATAGTTCTTCCATTAAACCTTATTCACGTTACGCTATCTGGCTTCTGTGAACTTTCATGCCCCTCCAGATCCTGACCCATACCCCAGGCAAAATAGCCTCTTGCAAAACGTAACCCTCTTCATGTTCTGAGTTCAAGGGAGACCCTGCACAACAAAGTACTTCACTTTCTACCAACTCAAGCTTGCAGCCTGTTTCAGTTTCTCTCTGTTCTTCACTCCAGAGTGTTGTTTTTACAGATGCACTCATATAACCTTTCGTATCAGCTGGGAGGAGAGAGATTGCTGTGTCTGAATTCTGGTGGGCCACTGAACAAAAGAAATATTTACAGACCATCTCCTGACAATTACCTCTGATCAAGCAAACATCTACATCTATTAAGGAGATTAATATTCTTTTGTCTTGGGTCCAGACTCCTATTGAGGGTGTCGTTCCATGCCATACTGTAGTGATAGAACCATTCAGTTTATCCTTGCTTACAGACTACCTCTAAAGCTGTTGATCAGCAGCAATAAGAGAACGTCTCATAAAGATCTACGTGTAAGGAGTGGGCCCTGCTGCAGGTTGTGTCTGCTTAGAGAACACCATTACATACAGGCCAAATAACATCAGCTGTGGCATCAGGGACTCATCTTCCAATCATGCCTTTCTGCTGTCTACTGCTGTTGATGTAGGCAAAAGAGATCAGTCTGTATACAGAAGATTAAATGGACATTTTTCTGACAGTAAAGATAGTAGTGTTGTTATGGCGAAGGGAACTTTTTTCTAAAGTTCACTTTTTTCTATATGGCCGTTGCTTGACTTCTTTCTCTTTTAAAAGAGATATATTTCATTTCTCTTCTATTTACTTTTTTGCAGTCTTTCGGAATTTCAGCCCTTGCCGTTGTTTTATGGTACACACCAGCAGAAGAATAGGAAGGTTTGGGTAGACATTCCCTGCGTTTGAGCATCTACAGAATGAAAGTCTGAAATTTTGCAGAACCTCCCTTTAGGGATGCACATAATAGAAAAATGAGATGAAATTACACACAACCCCCCACTGCTTCAGCTTGTTAAAGCAGCTTCTGGAACGCTGAACCAAATCCAGGAAAATAAATTCCAACGAGTCTTTCCCACTAAAAAGTTTGTGTGTTCCATTTGGGTTCATGTCTTCCAGCACTTTTCCTGAACAGCACTATCAGATCCCAATGGGGGAGAGACTTTACATTATTAATTAACTCTGTTTGCTGGAAGGAGGAACAAAACCAATGTGTGTGGCATGAGTCCATCTCCCCACCCTTCACCATAACTACTCGGAATGGATCTCACTCCATACCAATCCAGGGAGCCCCCTCCCCTCCTGTCAACTTTAGGAACTTTTGGAAAGAATAGACTACATTGCAATTCAAAAAACACTTCCCTGGGAGTAAGCACTATTTAAAACATGGGATTTATGTCTGAGTAGACCTCCTTGTATTGGCTTGTTTTGCATTGCTACCCAGGCTTTATCTGTCTCCTCCCTCCCTAAATCAGGGCACGTGGAATTGCTGTGAGAAAAAACACTGTGAGGAGAGGAGGTCTGTTCAATCAATCAAACTTGATAGAAGTCCTGGAAGACTTCAGTCATATGCTGCAATTCTAAAGAAACTTCCCTGGGAGTAATCACTATTGAATAACATGGGACTTACATCTGAGTAGACCTGTTTAGGCTTGCTTCCGTAATCTCTCAGGGCTCTCTCTTTTTCTGAATCAGTTGGCAGATGGGTAACTCCTCCCTTTCAAAACAATCCTGCCTGCCTTCACAGCAAAAGGTAATCTTAGATGTGTTGCAGGTGGGGGGATTCATCCAATCATTCTGTCTGCTTCCTTGCCTGCACTTGGGTGGCAGAGAAAAATGGCAGCAAGAATGCCTCGTTTTGCATTGGAACATTGAGCATCAAAAGGAAGGATTTGGATTCGCCCCTCATTGTGGGAGAAAAGCACAGGGAAACATGAAACCAACAGCAACAGCAGAATGCAAAGGCAATAAGTTATTGGCACTACAGAAAAAGAAAAAAGTGAACATGAAGCAAGATTATTTTTAATGTTGCTATACTGCACTTGTTGAAGCACTCTTTTGCTTAGCAATGCCCCACTGCTGCACCCACCAACATTCACCTTTTACAGGTCCATTGTTGTGTGTGTGTTATTGTGCTTGAGGAAAAACTCAGTGGATCAATGATTTAGCCTAGGAGGGGGACTAATAGTTGATACTGTTTCAATAAAGTGTGAAAACGGAGCCTCATTTCCTCCCCTGAAAAGAACAGCGTGCGTTTGCACATGTGCGAGTGCAACAGGTTGAAATGGAAAAAAACAAATGGATCAGTTCCAAGCTGGGACTAGGTGAATCAAAACAAAACTAGTAATGAAACGGGGTTATTCCAGACTCCTGGAACCAAAACTAAAACAGAATCTTTCTTGATGCACACTCCTATCTCCCTTCCTGCCCTTCCTCTCTTTGAATTTCTCTTTGATAATAATTGAATTGATTTGACCCAGACTCCAAATACCTAAAATCAGGGGGAAACAGATAGTTGAAATCAGGGAGAAATTGGGTAAAGAGGAAATAAGAGAATTTCTCCTGAAAACCCTAAAAGATGGCAACTGAATTTAAACTGTGGCTCAAAGTTCAAGAATTGGATACAAGGATTTACACAAAGCAAAAAGCCAAGATTTTAATTAATGGGGTATTAAAAGAAGAATTACAAATTGAAAAGGGAACAAGACAAGGCTGCCCACTGTCACCACAATTATTTATCTTAGCAATGGAAATTTTTGCCTCTTTAAGACAGGACTCTAAAATTAAAGGATTGAAAGCTGATGACGAAGAATTTAAATTTAAATGTTATGCAGATGATGTTGTTTTGATGATTTTGAATCCACATGAGACGCTGCACCACGTTACAGAACATCATGTAAGGTTTGGAAAGTTTTCAAGATTTAAAGTTAATAGGAAAAAAACTAAAATAATCCCTAAGTGGTTAACAAGGCAAGAGGAAGAAAAAATTGAGGAATTGTCAGGATGCGAAATAGCAGTGAATCCAGTGAAATGTCTGGGCATATATATAACAGGACAAAAAGAAATGTTATTTAAAGATAATTATGAAGTATTATGGAGAAAGATTCAAAAAGGTCTTGAATGGTGGTCAAAATTTAAGTTATCTTGGATAGGAAAAATTCCTGCAATCAAAATGAATATCTTACTGAAAATTAATTTTTTATTTCAAATGTTACCAATTAGTATAAAAGAAAAGACACTTCAAAATTAGCAAAGACAGATAAACCAATTTATTTGGGATGGCAAAAAAACAAGAATAAGATTTAAGGTACTACAAGATGAAAAAAAAAGAGGAGGACTGGCGGTGCCAAACAAAGTTATATCACAAAGCAGCTGCTTTGGCTTGGATTATAGACAGGATAAAAAATCCAAAAGACAGATAAATATGACTAGAAGTGGCTGATCTACCAGAAGGATTACATAATTACCTCTGACGAAGAGAACTGTGATTCTCGAAAGCTTATGCTACAGTAAAGTTGGTTAGTCTTAAAGGTGCTACTGGACTCTTTTCTATTTTGCTACTACAGACTAACATGGCTAACTCCTCTGGATCTATAATTACCTCTGGGTGAAGAGAAGTGCAAGGTCAAAACAAGAAAGTCATGTGATAAAAGACAGCTTGATTCAAATCTGGGATTTGGTAAGAACAAGGATAAGCCACCGATATCACTGATATTGTCACCGATTGATGCCTTTTGTGATAAGACTCAAAGAAAAGTTAATGACTATAACTTAACCAAGGCATATGATAAATTCCCAAGGAAAGCTAAAATCATGGCAAGAAATTTGCGACGAAGGAAAGAAAATACAATGGTTGATATATCTTCAGGCGGTCTCCAGACTCTCAAAGATTATAGAGGTCAATTGAGGGACCTTACTGATTTCGAGAAGATAAATTACACAGGAAAAGAACCATGTTTTGGGCCACATTTACAAACTCTTACTTCAATATGATATAGAAACAGAACAAGTTAAAACTTGTATGATAAAATGGATGCAAAATTTTGGAGAAAAAATAACATTTCAACAATGGGAAAATTTATGGATTAAGGGCATATAATTTACAGCAAGCCAAACACTCAGAGAAAATTGGTATAAAATGTTTTTAGATGGTACATTACACCAAAAGATATTTTAAAAATGGACAAGAAATACATATGGTCATGCTGGATATGTAAGGATGCAGAGGGTTCTTTCTTTCATATGTGGTGGATATGTAAGAAAAGTTTTAAAAAATTAGATAGATATACATGCTGAGATTCAGAAGATTTTAAAAACTAACTTCACTATGAAACCCCAGACTATGCTATTGGGAATTATGCCAGACAATGTGGGCAGAACATTACATGAACTGCTTTGATATTTGCTGATGGCAGCAAGAGTGACAATGACAAGTAAATGGAAAGAAGGAGAATGCCCAACCAGGGAAATTTGGAAGGACAAAGTGTCAGAATACACAGTGATGGCAAAATTGACAAACTACATCAATAGGAGGCCAATTAAAGAATTTGAAGAGAATTGGGGAAAATATTTTGCTTATAATGGATAAAATTTATAAGATGTTTTAGCCCTGCAGATTTGAAAATGATTGTATTGAGATATACTTGACAACCTGATTGTAAGATAATTAGTTATATAAAGATAATAGACTTTATAATGTTGAAATATGGGCAAAAGGTCAGCATTGTTACAGGTATGTAAAGTACAAGTAAAATGTAATGAAATATGGAGTAGAAATAGATTAGATTTTTAATAGCATTTTATCTTAAGGCTCTTAAAGGTTATGATAATCAGTTATATTAAGTAAGAAGCAGTGTTAGTGTTAATAATTGGGTTTTTCTCTCTCTTTCTTTATTACTACTAAAATAATGAGTAGAAATAGGTTTGAATTTTGTATGTGTTGTTCTTTTGGAAAAATATTTAATCACTATTTTAATATCTATAAAGGTTAAGACTTTGGTACCTGGTATTTTAATTGTCCTTGGAGCACATAGTTTTACAGAGTTTTACATCTGCTTTGCTTGACCCCCTTTTCTCCCTTCCCTTTCTGTACCCCTTTTTTGTTTAATAAAAATAAAAATTCAGGAAAAAACTGAACTGGTTGCTGTTCAACAAATCAGGATGCAGAGGAATAAAGGAGAGAGTGAAAGGCAGGGCCAGGGCCAGGCCTAGCCCTGAAGAAAGCATTCCTCACTTCAAAAAAGCCCTGTTTTGACTTTCCTGGAAAAAAATTGAAGTATATGTGCAGTGAGAAAGGCTTCAGAGAAAGAATGATTCTACAACAGTTGCAGCCTTTCTCCGTGCGGAATGCAGAAAAGTCTGGGAAGCAGTTTGGAGACTAAATTGGGGTATTTTGACTGTGTGCGCGGAAGTCTGTGTGCGCGGAAGTCTGGGCTCTGAGGAGAAGGAAAGAGACCTGCAGCTAGAAGAGTACTCTTGGAATATACTTGGAAGGTGATGATGTTGACTGAAGGCCCCTTTGTAGCCACTTGGTGTGTGCCATATTTATTTTTCTCCTGAAAGAGGACTTCACTTGTTAGAAGTGTAAGCTGGTCAGGCTTTTGGAGGAGAAGGTTCAGAGCCTAGAGGAGAGGATCACCACCCTTCAGGAAATCAAGGAAGGGGAGGATTTTATTGAGAGGAGCCTGGGGGCTCTGTACAGGCATGAAGAAATAAGTCCAAGAGAAGAAGGAAGAGTCGATCTCTCTTCTGAGCCTCCTCTCAGTTCTGCAGTACAAACCAGAAGATGTGGACTAAGGCGACGCTCTGGTCCACTGGAGCTCAAGAATCATTTTGAGGTGCTTGAGATGGCGACAGAGACACGGGTGGAAAGAGAACCACAAGAACCTGGAGGACGGAGTGAAGAGGGTATGGGGCCACACAGAAGTGGAAAAAAATGGAAGGTGGTGGTCATCGGGGACTCTCTGCTCAGGGCCATGGAATGTCATATGTCCAGGTCAGATCGCCTAATCTGAGAGATGTGTTGCTTGCCAGGAGCCAGAATTAAGGATATTACAGATTGATTGCCAAAACTGATCAGACCGACTGATCAGGACCCATTTGTTCTGGTTCACGTGGGAACGAATGACACGGTGGTGAATACCATCACAAGAATTAAAGAGGACTATGAAGCTCTTGGAAGGCAGTTGAAGACAGTGGGGGCATAGGTGGTATTCTCTTCTATCTTTCCTGTCAAAGGAAGAGGAATGCAAAGGGAGCAGACCATACTGGAGGTGAATTGTTGGCTGAGGTGGTGGTGCCAGCAGAAGTGCTTTGGGTTCTGGGACAACAAGATCAGAAGGCCTTCTAGCACATGATGGGCTTCACCTCTCAAAGTCAGGGAAGAAAATGTTTGGAAAGAACCTGGAGAGCTTCATCAGGAGAGCTTTAAACTGATGCAACAAGGGGAAGGGGATGATCAACAAGAGGATTTCAATGAAGAAGTGATCATAGCGGAGGCCCACCTGAGTAGGACAGATCAAACAAAGGTACAAGGCTACAAGTGCCTATATACCAATGCCCGGAGTATGGGTAATAAGAAGGATGAGCTTGAGCTTCTCTTGCAAACCGAGGGCTATGATATAATAGGAATTACTGAGACTTGGTGGGATGATTCCCATGACTGGAATGTGGTAGTGGATGGGTACAAGTTGTTCAAGAAAAACCAGAAGGGTAGTAGAGGAGGCAGAGCGGCATTGTATGTGAAGAGAGGGCTTGATTATCAGCAAGTTCTGGAGAATGTGGTTGACAGCCTGGTGGAAGGTATATGGGTGGAAATAAGGGGAGGAAGGACAAAGGGTATTGTTGTTGAAGTCTGCTACAGACCGCCTGACCAGGGAGGGGAAATGGATGCTGCCTTCCTTGAACAGATTGGTAGAGTATCCAGACATCAGAACCTTATAATTACAGGTGACTTCAACTTCCCCGATGTGTGCTGAGAGACAAGCTCAGCAAAGCAACAAGACTCACGCAACTTCCTGACCTGCCTGGCTGATTACTTCCTTTTTCAAATGGTGGAGAAAGCTACAAAGGGCTCAGCCATACTAGACTTAATATTAACCAACAGGGAAGAATTGATAGATGGAGTGAAGGTGGTGGAGACCTTAGGGGGAAGTGACCATGTCCTCCTTGAATTCCAGTTGCTGTGAGGGGCCAAGGAAGTTCATAGCCAGACTCATAGGTTAGATTTTCGAAGCGCCGATGGCAATAAACTCAGAGACTTGATGAGAGTCATTCCGTGGGGGAGTGTGCTGGAAGGGAAAGGAGCGAGTGAAGGGTGGGCTCTTCTCAAACATGAGCTTTTGCAAGCTCAAGCCCTCACTATTCCAGCAAGACGGAAACATGGTAAGGGCTCCAAGAAACCGATGTGGATGCACAGAGAGCTCCAGAATAAGCTAAGGGAGAAAAAGGAAATGTTCAGGAAATGCAGAGAACGACAGACCTCTAAAGAGGAATATATGAGGGTTCCTAGGTACTGCAGATCAGCCATCAGAGAAGCCAAAGCTCAGTATGAGCTGTGTCTGGCCAGAGGGGCTCGCTACAATAAGAAATACAGATATGTGAGAAGCAAACGCAAGGTAGAAGAGGCAATTGGACCATTGTTGGGAGTGGAAGGAGAAACTCTGATGGAGGACAGAGAAAAAGCAGACAGGCTTAATGACTTTTTTGCCTCTGTTTTCTCCCTGAAGAACTTGAGCCCATCTAGAGATGGTAGGAGACTTGACAGGACACCTGGGGGGCTAGTTGACATTGACAGAGAAGTTGTGGAGAGGCACCTGGCTGCACAGGATGAATACAAATCCCCTGGGCCAGATGATGTGCACCCAAGAGTGCTCAAAGAACTTTCTAGAGAACTTGGAGAGCCTCTGTCCATCATCTTCAAGGCCTCCTAGAGGACTGGGGATGTGCCACAAGATTGGAGAAGAGCAAATGTTATCCCAATCTTTAAGAAAGGGAGGAAGGATGACCTGGGAAACTACAGGCTGGTCAGTCTGACTTCTGTCGCTGGGAAGATATTAGAGCAGATTTTAAAGGGATCGATCTGTAAGCATCGGAAGGACCACTTAGTGATCCAGGGCAGTCAACATGGTTTTGTCCCCAACAGATCTTGTCAGATCAACCTGGTTTCCTTCTTTGATGGAGTGACAAGCTTACTGGATCGGGGGAACTCTGTTGACGTGATTTACCAGGATTTCAGTAAAGCTTTTGATAAGGTCCCCCATGACATTCTAATGAGTAAACTGGAAAACTGCTGACTGGATTATAGGACAGCTCGGTGGATAGGGAACTGGTTAGAAGACCGCACCCCAAGAGTGGTGGTCAGTGGCATTTCAACAGATTGGAGGGAGGTGTCCAGTGGGGTGCCACAGGGCTCGGTTTTGGGCCTAATACTTTTCAATGATCTGGATGAAGGGGAAAACGGGCTACTCGTTAAATTTGCTGATGATACCAAATTGGGAGGAATGGCAAACACCCAAGAAGATAGAGTTAAAACTCAACAAGACCTGAATTCTCTGAAGTGGGCGGTTGTGAACAGAATGCAATTCAACATAGATAAGTGCACAGTATTACATCTGATCCACAAAAATGTGAAGCACAAATTAAGGCTGGGGGATAGACTTCTAGGTAGTAGTGTATGTGAAAGAGATATTGGAGTAAGAGTGGACTGTAAACTAAATGTGAGCAGTCAGTGTGATGCGGTGGCAAAAAAGGCAAACTCAGTCAGGTTGTATCAAAAGCGCCATTGTATCGAAATCGCAGGAGGTCATAGCCTCTCTCTATACTGCCTTGGTCAGGCCGCACCTGGAGTCCTGTGTGCAGTTCTGGAGGCCTCACTTCAAAAAGGATGTGGACAAAATCGAGAGAGTGCAGAGGAGATTGACGAGGATGATCAGGGGTCTGGAGACTGAGCCCTACGAGGAAAGGCTGAGGGCCTTGGGAATGTTTAGTTTGGAGAAAAGGAGATTGAGGGGGAACATGATTGCTCTCTTTAAGTATTTGAAAGGCTGTCATTTGGAGGAGGGCAAGGAGCTGTTCCAGTTGGCAGCAGAGGATAGTAGTCTTGAAGCAACAGGCTTAAATTACATGCAGAAAGGTACCGGCTGGATATTAGGAAGAACTTTTTCACGGTCAGAGTAGTTCTAAGGTGGAATCAGCTGCCTAGGGAGGTGGTGAGCTCCCCTTCACTGGCAGTTTTCAAGAAGAGGCTGGATGAATATTTGTCAGGGATGCTTTAGGCTGATCCTGCACTGGGCAGGGGGTCGGATTAGAAGGTGTGTATGGCCCCTTTCAACTCTGTGATTCTGTGAAAGGAAGGTTAATTTACACACACACACAAATCCTAGTCCAATGTTGTATGCACTGCACCATACAGGATCTCTTAATGTTAGGGCTTGTAGAAGACCCCAGAGATTACCTCCAATTAGCAAGAACACCTGTTACATGAAAAAATACAACAGGTTCTAGAAAACTGATTTGGTGAGCCCCCTCCCAATGGCAAGTGAGCACAGCGGCCTGGAGGCCAGAGAGGGAGGGTGCTGAGGGGAGTTGTGAGGAGGAGTGCTTAGACCATTGATTCAGCGGGCCTTCTCCTGGCGGCAAGCGGGTGCTTCACAGCGGCCTTGAGACCAGAGTCATCGGCAATGCTCCTGTGCGAGGATAAAAAATGAGTTGTCACCAATACAGCTTTCCTTTTATATAGCAGGACGGTGGGTAAACAAGGAATAAGGCAGTTATAAAAATTCCGTGGCCCAGTAACTAATAATTTTAGTTGTGCTTGGAAACAAGCAGGCAACCAAATGCAGGACTTTCAATACAGGCCAATTGTGTCCTCGATGCTGGTTCATCATCCAAGTGTTGTTTTTGTTCCAGCTGGGGGTTAGAAGGGTGGAACGATGTTTAGGATCGCACTGTTTGATGTGTTATACATCTGGAGTAACATGTAACTGTGGGTTGGCTTGTTTTAGGGAGGAAAGGCAAATGTTACTTGATATATACTACTTTTATTGCATTGTATACTTTACTCATTCTCCAAGGAGGACAGAAAAGCATTTTAACCTCCAGGAGTTCTATTAGGGAGGTCTGGTGAGAAAGAAGGTTAATTGCTCAGACTGCAGAATGAGTTTCATAGCAGAACAGTTGTTTCTCACGCCCAAGCCCAACTCTGAGGATGAGTGACGGTCAGTTTCTTTAGTCTGAAGGTAGAACTTAGACTAAGAACTTCCTGACAGTTAGAGCCCTCCCTCAATGGAACAGGCTTCGTCGGGAGGTGGTGGGCTTGCCTTCTTGGGAGGTTTTTAAGCAGAGGCAAGATGGCCATCTGACAGAAATGCTTACTCTGTGAACCTAGGCAGATCATGAGATGGAGGCAGGAAGGGTTGCATCAGAGCTTCGTGCTCATGGTCCCTTACACCCGAGTCATGCCAATTGCCACTTTGTGATCAGTTTAGCTAGGAGTTTTGCCATCTTCTGGGCGTGGAGCAGGGGTCACTGGGGTGTGGGGGAGAGGTAGTTGAGAATTTCCTGCATTGTGCAGGGGGTTGGATTAGATGACCCTGGAGGTCCCTTCCAAGTCTGGGATTCTATGATTTTCCGTGGTCAGCTGCTGAAAGTAATGGGTGTCATCTTCAGAGACACCTGAAGCCCCCAGGCTGAATAAGCTAGCTGGTCTCTTTTTCCTATGCCCGTTTCCTGCTCAGCGGAACAGCTGCCATGTGAGAAAAGTGGCATCTCTTGAACCAGCTTTGCCACAGGGAAAGGAGGGGGCTACATCAATAGCAGTGGGGACCAGATGGGGCCCATGGGCATCTACTCAGCCATCCTATTCTAGATACTGTTGTTGGTCTGATGTTTTCCTGCTTTCTGGAGATGTAAAAAATATATTTTTATAGCAGGGGCAGACATTGAAACTCGTAATAATGGAGTTGCTTTGTAAGGTATTTCTCAACAAAATGAAGAGAAAAAACAATTACATATGCTTGCAGCAGTTGCACTGTTTGCATTCTAGAATGGTGGAAATAAAAGGTTTATGAAACTAGAAAGTATTAATTAAGAAAGGATATTTGCATTTTTCAGCAAAATGTTAATTAAGGAAAAGAAGAAATCCAGCTTGCCTAATGAAAGCATTTTCTTTATTAGGTCCTAAATAATCCCTTTGCGTTGCTTTGCTTTGCTTTTGCGTCTCTCTGTCCCCATCATCTACTCCTCTGTGGTCATTTGTACAACAAAAGATGCTCCATTGTTCCTTTGGCAGCATAACTTTGCATGGTGTCTACGTCCTGATGTATGTTGTACCTTAAATGTGGATAGCAGTTAGGAAGTCTCTTAAGGTGTTTTCTGGACAAACAGTATTCATTACAACTTGCAAAAAATTTTGAGGCCTGTTGGATACAAATAGAATTAGCAGTTTTCCTAGGTCTGTGGCCAGGAGTAATATGATAAAATGGTCTACAATTACACAGAGTCATCAATGAATGCATCAGTAAACTGCAACCAGTACAGAAGATTGATTAGGTTGAGTAGGATGCCTCACCCAAACCTGATAATCCTGGCAGAAGTACAGAAGGTCTGGGAGAACCAAGCGTACTTGTTTGTTTTCTCCCATAGGGCAGATAGACATGGAGTCTGTCTGTACAATTTAAATTTGTCTTAATTCTGAATTCAGACTTTGGAAAACATTTTGCAAAAATTGGATTGTGATTGCAGCACTATAACTTTAAAGTAGGATACCAGCTCAGCAACCCAGATTGGTGTCAGGCGACTTTTCTCCAGCTTTGTTGGAGGTGGCCACATTTGCAGAGTGCATCAGTTTGCTTACGGTTAGGGGCTTTGTTTTCACAGAGGAGTATTACCTGTGTCTGGCTGGAAGCACTTCGGTCTTCGGGCAGAAACTCTTAATGATAGAATGTGCCTACACAGAAAAAAAGTTCTCCCTACATTGAAAACCAGAAGTAAGAAAGAAAGCTTTTAGGCTACCCTCCTTTATTGTGTGTAGGGAACATGTTGGTGTGAAGCAGGGCTTTTTTTCAGGGGGAACGTGGGGGAACGGAGTTCCGGAACCTCTTGAAAATGGTCACATGGCTGGTGGCCCCGCCCCCTGATCTCCAGACAGAGGGGAGTTGAGATTGCCCTCCGCGCCGCTGAGTGGCGCTGAGGGCCATCTCAACTCCCCTCTGTCTGGAGATCAGGGGGCGGGGCCACCAGCCATGTGACCATTTTCTCTGAGGGCAACCCTCTGAGTTCCACCACCTCTTTTCCCAGAAAAAAAGCCCTGGTGTGAAGGATCATTCTGTCTAACCCCCCCCCACCTGCAGGTTCGAGTGGTGGAGCCCAGAGGCTCATCTGTTACGGTAGATTGCATCTGCATTTTGCTGGATGCTGTGCTGTTGTTGCTCTACAGCAGTAATTCCCAAATGGATTTTCCTCTGTGGACGAGGCAATCCCGTTACAAATTATTGCTATAGCAAATATTGACCCAATGCCTGGATGCTGCCTGAGTGTAAAGGGCCCTTATTGTAGGGACCTGGCTGTGGCTGACCTCTCGGAAAGTCTGAAATGTAGTGAACAACAACACACACACAAAGAAACACTTTTTATATGAAGATATTTTAAAGAAGCAAAACTAATTATATAGTTGATGTATGGCATTACTTTATACTCTCGTAGGAAATAACTAGATGAATCACACTTACTGAAGGCAGGTGATTCTTATCTTTCTCTATCCCTTGCTTCTTTCCTCATATCTGATTCTGCTTCATTCTAAATAATACATTGGGTTTTTATTAAAGAGATAAAGACTTGTTTTTTGTGTGTGTTTCCAAAGACAAGATGTAAATTCTACATTGAAAAGAGCATTAGCTTACTTTTGCTTAGGGATTTTTTCCCCCTGCTGGAAGCGTGGGATCATAAACTTACAATATTTGGCACTCTCATTTTTAAGCATTGCATGTCATCTGTGAATGGGTCTTTTGATATCAGCTTTGTGATGCTGCATGATGGCTTATGCTTCCCAAATGGTAACCTGAGTGGGAATGGCTAAGAGCCTGCTGGTATTAGGGTTGGGAGCAAGATGGAGGAAGCTGCAGGTATTGTGTTGTTCACAGCATCATAATCATGGCTGCTTGTGTATTGGGAAATTGTCAAAAGTCACAGATCTGATGCAGCAAGAGAAACTCCAAGGTACACAATGTTTATCTCTAGCAGACAAAAACAGAAGAAACTATGCAAGTTGTGTGTCTGTGTGCGTCTGATGTACAAGCATCTAACACAGATTTAGGCATGAGAGGCAGTGGAGTGTGAATGGATTCTAGCTGTAGGTACAAAATGTGGTACTGGCTTTTTGAAAGTTTTTACTGGCTGGACCACAATGATAAGAAAAAAATCAGAGTTATAAACAATGCTATCTTCTGGTTCTGTTTGCATGGCAGGACTATGACACAGGTAGGCCAAAGTGCTCTGTGTCCAGTTCGCTGTTGGCAATAGAGATGGGCACAAACCAGGAAAAAAATGAACCGTGCAGTTCATGGTTCGTTGCATTTCACGAACCACGAACTTTCACGAACCTGCCCTGGTTCACGAACCAGTTCGTTTGGTTCGTGAAAACGTCACATTCAGGTCAGCAAATTATCACTTCTGGGCCAGCAGAAGGCCACTTCTGGGTAAGCAGAAGGTCTGCAGGAAGTCCACCCCCTGTTGCCTAGGAAACTGATTGATTGGCACCGCACCAGGCTGTCTATGGTGACGAACTAAAAAAATGAACCAAACGAACCAGCCTAAAGTTCGTGGTGGTTTGTCAGAAATGGGCTCTGATGAACCGCCGGTTCGCAAACTACAAACGGCCTGGTTTGTCACGAACTTTGGTTCGTATTTTGGTTCATGCCCATGTCTAGTTAGCAACTCCTATTTGACTGGAATTGGTTGTCATCCAAATAACTGTGTTCAGTTGGTTACAGGAAGTGCTAATCTTCACACTTATGCAGTGCGGCCTCTGACACTAGAAGAACTATCTGATTGTTTCACTTCATCTGTAAGCTGAACTGAAAAGCTGTCAGTTCAGATTAAATTAAAATAGGATGAGGTCTTGGAAGGGGAAAACAGGTATCTGGAGGCAGAGAATCTGCAGAGCCTAGCGGCAAGATAGCTAAAGAAAAAGTGCAGATAATTAGTAGGATCCTGAGGTGTATGTAGGTCGAGACTCGAGAGAAAGAATAGTGGGGAAAGACCTTTGTGGCAAGAGAGGGGCTTTGAAGAACTGAAAGTCAGAAGTTATACTGTTCAACTCATTGAAGGAAGACACAGATGCTTGTTGTTGACACATGGAAAAATAGGACTAGGACAAAATCACATGTATGGCTTAGAACAGAGGTCCCTACATGGTGCCTGGGGGCATCATAGCACCCACTGACAGCTTTCCTGGCACCTGCCAATTGTTTTAGAAAGTGGGCTATGTGAGTCTTTTGCCCAGGAGGGCTTCTAATTGGCTGTGAAGATTACAATAATATTTTGGCAGCAGCTGCTACAATAGTGTTGGTTTTATTCCCTCTCTCCTTTTTACCAGTATATGTTTCTGCCTTCTCTTCTGCATTTGGGGCTCCTCTCTATTTGTGTGCATGGCTCCACCTTACATAGCAGCCATTTTGTGGTTGTGCCTATCACCTAATGTCAGAGTTCCAAAGGTGCCCACATACTTAAGCAGCAGAGGTAAGGCAGGAGACATATGATGTTCTGGCATTGTGGACCAGAGAGGTTTAGGGGTAGGATTGCTGGGTCTAGACTGATTGGGCTATTGTATCTTCAAGCATTTTGTGTAAAAGGAGGTTCTGCTGTTGTAGCTTCTAATGTTACCTAAGGGTCAACTAGGCCATGAAGTGTTGGTGGTAGGGGCAACATTGACTAGAACACATCAGCTAAATCTGTGGCTGCAGGTATCGGGTGATTGGGAATTGGAGATGGAGCCCCTTGCTCTGAAATGTTGAAATGGCAGGTAGCCAGTGTAGACTGTGTGGTGTAGTTGTTAGACTGGAACTAGGGAAAACCATGTGACTGACCTTGCCCTAGTTCAGGGGTCCGTAGCCTTTCTGATCCTATGGTCATGTTTGGAATTCTGACACAGCATGGTGGGCACAGCAAAAAAAAGGGCTACCACAGGAGGCAGAGCCTGTCACAAAATGGCTGTCGTAGCTTACATTCCATCACAAAGTGAAGATCCTTGTGTTGTGGTGGCAGCTGTTGCCAAAGCAATATTTGTACAGACCTGCATGGCCAATCAGTCTTCATTGACCAATCAGAAGTCTTGCTGGGAAAAAAACCCACCTAGCCCTGCTCACTTTCTAAAACCACTTGGTGGATGCTGGGAAAGATGTTGGTGGGCACCATGGCACCTATGGGCACCACGTTGGGAACACCTACACTAGTCTAGCCTAACTTGACACAGGGTGGTCACAGAATATATACTAAAACTGGAAATGATACACAGAAAATAAAACATGGAAGAATCATATACTCTGCTTTGATTTTCTTGGACAAACAATAGGATAAAAATGTAATAGTAAGCTGATGGCTTAATAACATGGATACAAAGCAGGCAAGGTGTACCACATCTATGATAAATAAAGACAACCATCAGAAAACTCTCTTGCAAAATTTGATTTTTGCAGCAGGGTGTCTGGATCAGAAATGAAAACAACCATCTACTTAATCTTTGAGGCAATGGTAAAGTAAAGTCAGGTGTGTATGAATTATGTACAAGATCATAATTTACAAATATATGTGGACATAGATGTCTTGGACTTCTTCAAAACTTGTAGTAGGGTTGCCAGCTCCAACCTGAGAAATACCTAGAGATTTTGGGGGTGGAGCCTGGAGAGGAGGTGAGTTTGTGGAAGGACCTCACTGCCATAGAGTCTGCCCTCCAAAGTAGCTATTTTCTTCAGAGGAACTGATCTCGGTGGCCTGGAGATAACTTGTAATTCCAGATCTCCAGCCACCACCTCAAGGTTGGCAAGTCTAACTTGCAGGTAATTGGCATGAGGGGTGTACTTCTAGAAAGTTTCTATTTCTGTTTCAGTTCTAGGGGTTACGGAACAATTGCGGCTCATTACTGGTTTGTGCTCGCTGGGGTAGGGCTGGCTTGGAATTGATCAGTTTGGTTTTTTTTTTCTCCATTTCATGAGTTTCAGCCCCTTGTGCACATGTTGACCATGTATGCACAAATGCATGCTCTTCTTTTCAAGGGAGTGAGGTTCTGGGGCAGCTGTTTTTGCACACAATGGTATCAAAATTGCACAGAAAATGCAGTCTTCTCTCTCAGCCATCGACTCACTAAGTTTGAGAGCAAACAACAATGGGGTCCTGTGTTTATGGATGCCGAGAAATGCTTGGAGAAGGCCCACACCAAGGTGAGCGTTGGGCAGCTGTGCATGCATGCACACACTTTTCTTTTTGCATCTTCCTCAAACCTGTCAATCCAATGAGTTTCTCCTCAAGCCCAAGAAAACTAATGGACCTCAAAGAAGTCAAGCCAGTGATCAGGTGCACACACAACGGCAGGAAAGAAACGGCGTCAGCACAGCACGAGCAGGAGAGCATTCCATTGCCAACTGATCTGGCACAACGGCTCAGTGAAATTAAAAAAAGAATCCTGCTTTAGTGACAAAACCAATAAATGTTACCTTTGAGGCATGTTGCTTTGCCTTGTTTCCTTGTGCTTTCTAGTTTTGTTTCTACGATGTGGGGCCCATTCAGATTAATCCTCTTTCCTAGTCTGTTGCAGGAGGCCATGTCAGGACTCCTGGCCAATGGCATGTCCTTGAATTGTGCATACAAGCGCACCCAAAGGGAGGGCTAGGGGGTTTTCTTCATGGGAAGGGAGGTAGAGGGAGGATGGCCCTCTTTTTTTCCTAGTAAAAGTGGGAGACTGAACAGGTTGCTGGCTGCCAGTCTCCCTTTCCCACTAAAACCATTAACCCAGAGTTGAATGAAAAGGAAGAAGGAGAAATCACAGAAGGATGAGCAACAAGAGTCCCGTTGCTGAGGCAGAAAATAAAAAATCTGACAAGATGGGTACTTCCATATGGAATACTGATCTGGAAAGACTTGGGTATGTGTGCATGTGTGAGTACGCATGTGCAGTGCACACCTGCTACTTCCCTGTCATTGAATGCTAGGTTAACAGCTTTAATCAGAGAAGCCCAAGGAGCTGCAAGGCTTTCTGGGCAAAGTGAAACTCCTCCTTCTGCTCCTTGACCCACTATCTTTGAAGATCCAGAGGAGTTAGCCGTGTTAGTCTGTAGTAGCAAAATCAAAAAGAGTCCAGTAGCACCTTTAAGACTAACCAATTTTATTGCAGCATAAGCTTTCGAGAATCAAGTTCTCTTCGTCAGATGCATGATACAAACTGGTCAAATACAGAAGAGGAGGGGGAGAAGGAGAGGAGGGACAAGATGCAATTAGGGGGGAGGCAACCAAAACATTCCTTTGCTAGTAAATGTAAACATCTCCTTTTGGTGTGTAGTCAGTTTGCCGTGTTAGTTTGCAGCAGTAAAAGCATCCAATTTCTATGTAGTATAAGCCCTCGATAACCACAGCTCTCCCTGCCAGATGCATCTGACAAAGAGAACTGTGGTCCCCGAAAGCCCACACCAGGCATCACTGGGCTCCCCCAGACCATGCCGCTGTAAAGGAAATCTGTTACCTGTGATAATGTGATAACCATTCATAGTCTCTATTCAGTCCCAGCTTGACAGCGTCAAATTTGCATATGAATTCCAATTCAGCAGCCTCCCGTTGGATTTTGTTTTTGAAAGGTTTCTGTTGAACCACAGCGACCTTTAAGTCCTTGATGGAATGTCCTGGTAGATTGAAGTGTTCTCCCACTGGTTTCTGGACGTTGCCATTTCTAATGTCAGATTTGTGTCCATTTATTCTTTTGCGTAGAGGTTGGCTGGTTTGTCCAATGTACAGAGCAGAAGGACATTGTTGGCACATGAGGGCATATATCAGATTGGAGGATGAGCAGCTGTAAGAGCTGTAAGTCACAGTGAGTGGCCTGGCACCATGGCACCCCAGCGAAGGACAGCAGCAGCACAAGACAACTTAATGGGCATGCGCCAACCAGCTCCACGTTCCTGGAACCTTCTGGCTCCCCTTTAATAATAGCTTTTTCTTTCTAGTTTTAACCCTAATCTGCATCACTTGAGCCTTTGCGGCACCTTGGGGCTCAGAAGCTGCCAGAGACCCCTTTCCCCTCAAACCCATGTGTGTTTGTGCAGGCCCTCATGGATGTTGCTGGGCTGTCCTTTCCTTACATTGTGCATAAAAGCGCACAGAAAGGGATGGTGATGGCAACACTGGAGCTGATGGCACCATGTCATCTGCTGCACCCCTCCCTGGTGCAAAGCAAACCTTTGATCCCTATGCGTCACTCAGTGCTGATGCCATAACCCCATTCCCCAGGAAGTGCTGAAAAAATGCGCTCGTGCTCCATGTGCATCTCCTTCCAGTCAACAGGGCTCATTCTCTCCCCTTTGGAGCCAGTTGGTTGCATGTGAAGACAGACTTTCTGTTAAGGAAAAAAAAAATCCTGTCAAAAATGCTGTCAAAAAATGCAGGCCAACTGCCTGGCCTGCTTATGTGGCCTCTTTGCCCCATAAACATACAAACTTTTTGATGGGGGGTGGAGTTGTTACAGCTTGATTCTCCAGTTTGGTTCAGTGTTCCAGAAACTACTATAACGAGCTGAACCACTGAGATCTGTCAGTCCCTGGCAGTTAGGTCCCTCAAGCCCTCCACAGTTAACACGCAGGTGTTCCAGTTGAAGTAGCTTTATTGAGATCCATACAGTTCAGGGTGTTTACACAAAGGTGGCAATTGGCAGAAGTGACAATTCAAACAAAGGCATTACTAATTATAGGGAAACTTCCCGCCCTTCGGGGTCCATTGACATTCTGCTGCAAAACCCCAAAGAAGTTACATGGGAATGGATTAGTTTAGTTTAGACTAAATGAAGTACAAAGGAAAATATCGCAGTCTCTGGGAAAAGATACAATGTTCGCTGCTAGCAGCTCGCCTTCAAGAACATTTGCTGGAAAAGTGGAAGTACATATTTTCAAAAGATAACGGAGAGGCCCCACTGGCTCTCCTGCAGTTTATGTTAGCAGTTAAGACACTCTCAGATGACCTACACAGTATACAGAGTATAACCCTGGCAAGCAGCCATGACCAGTACAAAATGCAGAATATAATAATGGCAGGTATGCTGGCATACATGACAGTAATTTCGGCTTGTTTTTCCAATATGCACATCCCTGGTTCGCACTGTTTTCTTAAACTGTTATAATAATAATAATACTTTTTGTGAAGTACAACAACAGATATTAGAGTGTATTTAGAAATCTTTTGGAGACACAATGAGAGCTGTGAAATATGGTAAAAGGATTGTTTGATTTAAAATTTTAATATATGATATTTGTAAAAGAAAATGTTAAAGAACAAGGAAAATAGGTAGTATTTATTTATTGTAAGTAAATAAATCAACATTTCAAAATAGTTAAGCTCAACCAGTCTGTCTTGCGAAAAGTTCTATTTTATCATCAAGATTGCTTCTGGCTTCCATCATGCAAGCTGGTGATGATTCTTGTGCCTAAAGAATGGTGTGTACACACAACAGGCAGTGCACAATCTTGCCTGAGCAACTTCTCAACTGCAGCCCTTATAGCAAGTTGTCCCCAGACAAGAATTCTGATGCGCAGTTTGAAACTTGCAGTTCATCGGCGGTCTTCCTGTGCAGTCCCACATGGGACTGCGCATGCACAGGCCTGCCGTTTCTGGAGGTTTTTTATAGGTTAATACCACTAGGGGGCGCCCACGCCTCCCTGCATGTGTGCATGGCCCTCTTCCCACCAGAAATGACCCCGAAGAGGCAGGGCGCCCCCGGCATACCCTCAGTTCCTCTTTTGCTGCTGATGAAAGAGGTTCATAGCTCTTCTGCTCATTCAAAGTTTGTCGACAATGTCAGAAGCAGCTCTTTTCAAGTGATATGTGTCTTGTGACAGGAAGATGACTAGATCGGATGGCCATTCAAGTTGCCTTTACTGTTTGGGTGAGACCCACAATATGCAATATGCAGAGCCTTCACTTCGAAGGCTCAGAGCAGAGCAGGCAGGTAGACTACAAGCTTCCCTTTGGAAATGTGCTATGGAGGCTACAGATCCGCTGGCTAAGGCACGATCTGCTACCTCGCTCGGTTCCACTACCCAACCTGGCCCCACTTCAACAGATTCGAAGATGCTGCTTTCCCGGTCGTCTCCTACCATGTTGAGTGCAACACCATCGGGCTCGAAGACTCCTCGGAGTCGAATGCCCTCGACGTTGATGGTGGTTGTCACGTCCCCTTGAGTTCGGTGAGATGATGCTCCTATGAAGGCCTCCGATCCGAAGACTCCCTGAAGTGGAACACCTTCAGCTCCAGTTAACATTTTGGACCGACCTTCACCATGTCAACATGGGGACGCTGCTTTAGTTCCAACACTTTCGGATCTGACGTCAGTTCTGGGATCGGTTTCAATCATCGAAACAAGACAAAGCTATCTTGGAGAGTGTGCTATTGCCCTCGGATCCTTCCAAACTACCAGAGGATGTCAGTTCCAAACCCCCTGGAAAGAAACAGGGGATCAGGGGACCACCCATCACCCCAGTGTTCCCCACTCCAGGAGTAGCCATGGGGAGGATTTTATTCTTGTGAAGAAACCTCTCACCCCAACGGGACATCTTAGATCACTATCTCAGGGCTCCTGGTCCTCTCAATCATCTCAAGAATGCAGGGGACGTTCCAGAAACAGGGTGAGCCCCTGTTCCTATAGGAGCTACTAGAGAGAGCACCATCTACATGATGAACAAGTCCCTCATCACCACAACAGGGAGGGCTCTTGTTATTCAGATCTCTTGTTATTCAGAATCCAGATCTCCTTCTGTACGAGCTCATTCTTATACTGGCTCAAGACGGACTCCGCACCTGTCAGACCCTGATGTGGAGGCTGGCACTGAACAATGTAGGTCCAGCAATTCTTCTCTGTCAGATTCTCTGGATTTGTCAGATTTGTCCTATGTCAGATTTGTCCTATCCAGATTCTCTGGATTTGTCAGATTTGTCCTATGGAGGATGAGTCTCCTACAGATGACTTTAGAGCATACAACGAACTGCTTCAGCATATGACGAAGGCCTTGGAAATTGAGGTGACTTCTACGGAACCGAAGTTCACAGATAAAATTTTACAGCACATCTACTCTGGGTTGACTTCGGCTGTCTCCTTCCCTGTTATTGAAGGGTTTGTGAAACTACTGAAAGACCTGAATCTGAAACTAGCTTCCACCCCGGCCACGAATAGGAAGGTCGAGAAACTTTATAGAGTAAAAGATGAACTCAGTCCCTTCCTCTCTGTCCACCCCCCACTTTCATCTTTGGTAACTGAAGAGATGCAAGCAAAGCCCAAACAAGGGTCTCTGTTGGTCCCGTCTGACAAGGAGAGTAGATGCCTGGATGCGATGGGATGCAAGTTCTATACTTCTGTGGCCTTTGGAGTGAAAATTGCTAATTATTCTGCGATGATGGCTGCCTATTAACTCCTCCTTTGGAATAAAGTGGTCACCTTTATACCTAAACTGCCAGAAGACCAAAAGGTATTCCTTAGAGTCATTCAGGAGGAAGCGGTTCGCCTTTCCCGCCACCAAATCAATGCCAGCTGTAATATGACAGACACGTCGGCTAGATCCTTATTATCGGCTGTTGTCCTTCACCATTACACATGGCTGAGAACCACAGCTCTGCCTATGGACACAAGGAATAGGGTAGAGGATCTCCCCTTTGAAGGCTCCACCTTGTTCTCCGACAAGACGGATGAGTACCTTTCAAAGAAACAGACGGATCGGCTCATCACTCATTCATATGGTGTACTTCCGCAACACCAGCAACAAGGTGCAGCTCGTTCACACTACAGGTCCTTCCAAAGAGGCCAACAACAACAACGTTTTCAGCCTTACCAAGGGTACGCTTATCGGAGCCAACAAACCTATCAGAGTCCACAGTCCTCTTTATCTAGGAGGAGGCCAGGCCAGAAGTCCAAATGGGGCACGCTTCAACAGCATGCCAAGGACCAGCCGCAACCACATAAGCAATTCTGAGAATTACAGGGCCCTGACCCGTGTTTTGGCATCAGGTTGAGTGGGTTTTTCACTGAATGGTGTTCTATTACTGAATGGTGTTCTGTTACCCTCCTGGCTATTACTTTGGCCCGGAGGGTGGGGGAATTAGCTGCTTTGTCTTGTGAGCCCCCTTTTTTGAAGATCCATGCTGATAAGGTAGTTGTGCAAATTAAGATTGAATTTCTACCTAAGGTAGTCTCTAGTTTCCATCTCTCTCAGGAGATATCTTTGCCAGTATTTTTTCATACACAAAATTCAGATGCAGAGAAGGCTATGCACTCACTGGATGTGCGTAGGACGCTTTTTTTTTTACTTAGGCCGTGTTAGATCTTTTAGGATAGATTCTCGCCTATTTGTATGTTTTTCAGGCCAAAAGAAGGGAAGGAGGGCGACCCCCCCAAACCCTGGCTCGTTGGGTGGTTCAGGCTATTCTGATGTGCTGTAAGACTGCTAACCTACCTTGTCCACTAGGAGTTCACGCTCATTCTGCCAGGTCCCAGGCATCATCAGCAGCTCTTCTGAAATGAATTCCACTCCGGGACATCTGCAGGGCAACGACGTGGGCCTCGGCTGACATGTTTGTTAAGTGCTATGCGTTGGACATCTTAGACAGAAAAGAGACGACAGTCGGCACAGTGGTCTTGCAGCGGATATTTTTGTGACTGATCCTTCTGCCTCCACCCAGGTAGTTAAGCTTTACAATATCCCATGTGGGACTTCACAGGAAGACCGCTGATGAAAAACAGTGTTACACTTACCAGTAACTGTTGTTCATGTAGGTTTTCCACGCAGGCACACATCCCCTCCCTCCTGCCCCGCTAACACTCTTGAAACTTACCTTGCAGTACGGCAGCGAAAGAGGACTGAGGGTATGTTGGGGGCGCCCCTCCTCTTCAGGGCCGTTTCTTGCAGGAAGACAGTTGCGCACGTGCGCAGAGAGACAAGGGCGCCCCGCAGTGGTATTAAGCTGTACAAAACCGCTGGAATCGGCAGGCCTGCTCGTGCGCAGTCCCATGTGTGCCTGCACAGAAGACCTAGATGAACAACAGTTACCGCTAAGTGTAACACTGTTTTTCACATTTTGGGAAGGACAGCTGACAGGTCATTTGTGAAGAGTGGTTGGATAATGTTGGTCAGAAATATTTTTTATTTAAAAAAGTAATACAGAGTTTCATTGTGAAAACAGGTTTATTATTTCCTATTAAGATTAAGTGCATTTAATATCAATATTAA
Source organism: Eublepharis macularius (assembly GCF_028583425.1). Classification (NCBI taxonomy): domain Eukaryota; kingdom Metazoa; phylum Chordata; class Lepidosauria; order Squamata; family Eublepharidae; genus Eublepharis; species Eublepharis macularius. The sequence goes on from NC_072793.1 coordinate 5,897,059, forward strand.
TCAATAGTAACTGCAGATAGTTAAATAAATGTTATGTTTTCCCCAAGAACAAAATCTGAGGAAAGTCTTGAGGAAATCTGGGTGTGCTTGTGATTATTATTTGTAAACTATTCTGGAGACAGTGATTTGCATACAAATTAACATCAGTATTGTCTCTCTTTGAAAGATCAGATAATGTTAACTTGGTGAGGGTTAGAAAGTTAAAGAACAGAAGCTCATGGGGGGGGGTGATTCTGATCACTGTTTTATGCATTCTCACCATTTACCACGATGGGTCCATGGTTGAAGATATGCATGAGTGTGGAAGGCCATTGCATGTGGAGTGTGGGAGGCAGCATCATACATCTGCCGTGTGTTGGCATTACTGCACAGTGCACACACAGCCAAACAAGCTGCTTGGTCTGACAGTCCTTATCATCTATTTTGGGGGAGTCAGGTCTGAATCTAGGCAGTCCCTTTATGCCATTGCATGATTGGCACTAGTCCAATTCAGTTGTAAGGGCAGGAGGTCGTGGTATGCAGTCCTCTCAATAAATGTGGTTAACATTTTTTTTTTTATAATATGCATGTATTTTCCAACATCAGTATGCGCAATCAGAAGCTCAGTTTTTTGAGGTTACATATTTGGACATACAAAAGCAGGAAAATAAGTGCATTGCCCTGTTCTCACTAATTAGCAAATGGATGTATTGGAAGGATTGCCGAAAGCATCCTTTCCCATTATTTAAGGCTGGAGCACCAAAATAATAACAACTGAACATATATTTGATATGGGATTGCGGTTAGGAGCTGCTTTGATGCAATATAGGCCAGTAGTTTTCTAGCGTTCAAGAGCATCTCTGGACCAAGATAATTATACTGATTTAAATTATAGGTCTGTTGGATGAATTGCTGAATCAATGTGTGTTAAGTGCTTTGAAAACTTATGCTCTATATAAATTTTATTACATGGGTATCTGGATTTCACGAGGTTTGTTTACCTCCAACATAATGTAAAGTGATTGTGAATAAATGGTGTCCAGCAGAAATGTACTTTATATAAGGCTCTTCAGAAACACTAGCCTGTTTTATTTCAGCCTCTTTTCAGCTTGGGACTGGTTTACTGTAAACCACCAATGATAGATTTTGTTTGCTTCATTAGTAGTAAGGGTTGCCAACTCTGTGTGGGGAAATTCCTTGAGATTTGGGGATGGAGTCTAGAGATGGTAGATTTTGGAGAGGAGAGGGACCTCAGCAGAGTATAATGCCATAGAGGCTACACCCTGAAGTCTTCATTTTCTCCAGGGGGAACTGATCTCTGTTGTCTGGAAATCAGATGTAATTCTGGGAGATCTCCAGGCCTCACCTGGAGGCTGTCAACCCTATTAGCAGTCCACTATCAAAACATGCACCACATTAGCAGGAGCAGGTTACACCAGCAGATAATCACAGAATCACAACTTGTGAAAGCAGAGAAATTAATTAAAATACAATAAAGTAGGAGGGCAAGTCAATAATATAAAAATAAAATATTAGCAGAGTAAATAGAGGAAGTATGAAAGGGGGGAAAGATTTGATGGGGAGAATAACTTCTTCCATAACATTGGCAGGGGTGGGGGAACTGTAACTGCCATACTACAAGTTGTGTTGACATCTTTATCTAGAGCTGAGACTTTCCACCACAAGATAATTTGGTCTGTATAAATTTGGTCCTGGACCATTTTGATGGTTTGAGGTGACAAATCCAAATGGTACCACCTCTTCAGTAATGATCATGGAATACAATCTACTGTGCATTTCCTCTGTACAGTCTTCATTTAATTGAATGGGAAATATTTCATTTCACCAGGGTTGCCAAAAGTCCTGGAGCAAAAAATGCCCAGTACCTTTAATAGAGGACCACAGCGATGTTATTCACCAAAGGATACTGTTTACCTCCATACCATGAAACACTTCAGCTGCTCCGTTTTGTGAGAGTTAAATTACTATATTTTTCTGGAATTATATTTTTCTGATTTTTTGTAAGACACGTTGGGTGCCCAGTGTGGAGAAAGGTTACACAGAAATGCCTAAATAAGTATTTTCTCAGTAATGATTTTGGAGAACGGTTTAGTTAAAGAAGAGAGAGCTTCTCTGGCAGAATTCTTATTGTGGTGAGAGTTTCAGACCATGAAGCTATGGTGATAGGGTTACCAGGTGCCCGCCAGTGGTGGGCAAACTCCCGGGGATTTGCCTCCTTATCTGCTGATCACTGAGCGATCGGTGGGAGGGGGCAAACTCCCGGAACGTGCCCGCCATTGGCACGCACCTCAGTAGCACGCACCGTGCACGCGCTCCTACCCCTCCTGTTGGCCGTGGAAGCATCCCTGCACTCCAAACCAGCCAAATCTGAGCGTGGGAGTGCTCCCGCAGCCAGTGCAATGACATCACTTACAGAAGAGATGTTGCCACGTACTTGGTGTAGTGACATCACTTCCGGAAGTGACGTCATCATGCTGCCGCCGGACCGCATGCGTGCTGATGGCGCGTGTGCGAGGGTAAGTTCCAGGCCCCTATCCCCCCGCTGAGAGGATAGAGGGGCCTGGCAATCCTGCAAGTACTTCCGTTTGAGCTTGTGCTTTGTGACCAGTGCTGTTAGTTAACTGATGCAGGGGCACTAACTATAATCCCCGTAATACCGAGAGACCTGAAGCTTGGCTGTTGGTGATCAGGTAGATTTTGCTGCTTTCATTAATGCACTGGTGCCAGACAATTTATTGTTAGGAGTAGCAGTTGCTGTCTTTGTAAAAACTGTGGGTATATAATCATTCTCGTTCCTCATTTAAGTATTCTTGGAGGAACGTAGTGAGCAAGAGGTCATACTCATTAAGCTGTTCTCTGTATTAAGAAGCTAAATAATAGTTACTAATTTTGCATATGAATCAGGAGGCCTGCATTTATGGCCAGAGTTGCAGATTCAGGGCCTATTTGCCTGTGCTTCTGAATGCAGCCATAAGGCTCACTTGCATTTAAAGGAACGTGTTAGCTTGGTTATGAAGCCCATTTGGCGTAATTTGTTGGCACTAATTGATTAGTGATGAATCTTGGACATTCAGATTACCCCAAGAACCCTTCTTGGCCATAGCAACCTCCCTGACCTCCAATGTCTGTTACATTCTTTTTGAATAGTGGCAGTTTGAATAAGCTGGCAATTAAAAATATATATATTTGGGAGAATGGACTTCCCAATCTCTTGAGCTATATGACATACTTTTTTGAAGGGCCTCCAATCTTCAACATTGACTTTTGAGTGCCACAGGGGACTGTTGAAGTTTATTTGGAAACAAACACAGAACTGAGGTAAGTACATCTGTTTATGAACCGTATGTGAAGCATTATGTCCCTTTCAAACTGAAGTGCTTTTTCTGGTGCCAGAAGTAGACACCCCCCTCCCCTGGTAACCAGGACTTTTATAATTTAAAAAATTGGCACTAGAATAGTGTTATAGTGATATACCATTGTAGTGATAGGTGTAGCAGGTTCTCTTAATTTAGCGGGGGGGGGGTTAAATAAAAGGAAGTCTCTATCCCCTTTTCCCTTATATATATGCAAGAGAAGGGGCTAGAGACTTACTTTTTAAAAAATGGTAATGAGAATTCAGAGAACTTGCTACACTTATCGCTACAATGGTATATTGATATAACAGTATTCTAGTACTGATATACTAGAATAATTGCAAAGGCCCTGGTGGCCCAGGGAGATGGCCACTTCTGGGGGCTTGGGAAAGGGAAACTGGGGAAACTGGAAAAAAGCATGCCGAAAATGGGCGGGAAAATAAAAAGGCAGCACTTTCAGAAGTGCCACAGACATTTCAAGCAGCACTCTGAAGCGAACCAGAAACAAGCAGCACTTGAAGAATGGGAGATAGTTTTTTTAAAAATACAACCCCGAGAGTTGCGAACAAGTAACAAACGGTTTTGTGTGAAAGTATTTTTAAGAAATCCATTAGTAACCAGCAGCCAAAACAGTTTATAAAGGCTGTGTGAAAGTAGCCTTAGTTCTCCCTCTGAGGCGGAGGACATCTTGGGTGATTCCCACCGTCCAATCGGGGAGGCAGGAAGTTGAATCTTCTTCCTCTTTCTTGGCATGTGGGACCACCCCTTAGATTCTCCAGTTCTTTTCCTGCCTCCAGGGAGAGCCGTTGGTTTTGTAGGCTAGCTAAGCTACCTCCATCTTAGTTCTCACTATTTTTTTCCTTCTCAATTCTTCTCTTTTCTTCTCAATACTCTCATCCTTACCCTCTCCTTCTTTGCCTTGAACTCCTCTTCTCCACCATATTTAAAAAGAGACATGCTTGCCAATCTCCCAGCGGGAGATTGTCAGCAGAATAAAGACCCACTTGCATCGCGCTACAATCAGATGCTTCTGGAGGCTCAAGTAAGTGCCCAGCAGCCACCTTTCCCTCCAGAGTTTCTGTTGGTCATCAGGCAGACTATGAGGGAAGATACGCAACCTAGAAATACCTTCCTCTGTTAATGCCCCGTCCTCAGCATTGCCTGGGACTTCTAGAGGAGGAAGAGATCAAGGTGAGCCATGGCCAACTAAAGAAGCCAGAAAGAATCCCCAGCCTTTTTGCCTTGATAAGCCACCCAGATGGGCCCAGAGGGATTCCTCACCGAGTGAGGACTCAGATGCAGGGGAGTTCTTTCCAGAAGAGGTAGAGGAAGAAGAGACCCCCAGTCCTGAGCACTCTGATAGATTATTTCAGGCTGAGGATTATCAATATCTCCTAGCTAAGACACTTTCAGCTCTAGACCTCCAGGAGGTTTGTCGGGGAGACGAGGATGAACCCAAAGCAGAGGGTTCAAAGAGCAGGCCCAAGGACAATAGGGAGTTTTTTCCCAGAGCGGAGGAGAAAGCTAAAGTATTCCCATTTCCAGAATACTTTGAACGCCAACTCAAGGCGGAGTAGGGGACACCAGCTGCATGCAAACTCTTTCCTAACGCGCTTAAAAAACTGTATAACCTCCCTAACTTTGCCAGTGAGCTCTTACAGGTGCCGGTCATCGATGCTCCAGTTGCAGCACTGCAATCTCAAGGTCTACTGTTGGAGGATGGCCAGGGGACCATCAAAGACAGCCTGGATAAGAAAGGGGACGTCGCCCTCAAGAGAGCCCATGAAGCGATGGCCACGGCAGTCAAAACTTCAGCTATTTCATCAATAGTATCCAGAGCATCAGTAGTCTGGACCAGAAGGCTGATCCAGTTACTCCCAAGGAACAACAGGAGGCTTTGGAAGGGGCCAACAGAATTCTAAAAGCCAGTGCCTTTACAGCTGATGCTACCTTGGACACTCTTTCATTCATCTCCAGAGCTATGGCAGCAAACACTGTGACCAGACGTCTATTATAGCTACACACCTGGCTAGCTGATCTCCAAGCAAAGGTCATCCTCATGTCGTACCCATTCCAAGGAAGGAAGCTATTCGGAGATCAGCTACACAAGATCTTGACTGAAACAAAGGACAAGAAAAAAGCAATGCCAACGTTACTCAAAAGACCAGAGAGACTTCCTTTTGGATCACAAACATTCAAATCCCAGCATACGTTCCCAAGAGCTCGACAAGACATTGAATGCTCCTGGAACTATATTAGAACACAACCACGCAAGGGGTCCTTTCACCCTAGAGCTCAGCATCAACCAGCAAGTCGCAACAGCAGGTTTGACGTAGATGACAAAAGACAGAAACCCTGACTCTCAACAGGCTCCAGTGAGGGGATGACTACTTCTCTTTCAAAAAGCATGGATGAACTCACAGGCGGATGCCTGGGCCAGGGAAGTAGTGTCCAACAGCTGCTCTATAGAATTCATCTCCTTTCCACCAGAGTGGTTCCTGAAGTCACATCTCAAAAAGGATCGACACAGACAGGCAATAACCATCAGAGCCATACGTCATTTATTAGACATCAATGCCATAGAACTGGTTCCTCCCAACGAAAAGGGGAGGGGTGTCTATTCAATATTCTTCACAGTTCCCAAGAGGAACAGGGACTGGAGATTGATCCTCGACCTAAAATATGTAAATCACTTCATCAAACTGCGTCACTTCAGAATGGAGACTCTCGGTCAATCGCGGAGTCCCGTCAACCAGGGGAGTTCCTAACCTCGATAGACTTGACAGAGGCATATGATCATGTTCCCGTGGCGGCAGCCCATCGACAGTTTCTGTGATTCTGCATGGAGAATGAGCATTTTCAATTCCGTGCAATGCTCTTTGGGCTCTCAACGGCCCCGAGGGTGTTTACTAAGCTCCTTGTGGTACCAGTAGTCAAGCTTCGAGAAATGAGTCTACATCTCCATCCTTACTTGGATGATTTATTAATAAGATCAGATACTAGAGAAGCAACACTGCGGAACACTTTGTTTATAATCCAATTCCTGAAGAATCATGGATTTCTAATCAACATAACCAAGTGCTCGCTACAACCATCCCAACAGCTGGAACACCTTGGTCTCATAATAGACACCAAGAGGGGACTCTTCGTGCTGCCCAAGGACAAGGCTCTCAAAACCAAACGCCTAGTGTCCATAATCATCAAACAGCTGTCCTCCCTCCTCATGGACCTGTCAAAGATCCTAGGTCTACTGGTAGTGAATACAGAAGCCATCTACTGTGGTTGTTTTCGCATCAGATCGTTACAGTCCCTCCTCAGACCGTTCTAGTTCCAGATAGCATGCAGACAGGTCAAAAGATTTCAGGTCTCACACCCGGTAAAGGAGAGCTTATGGGGGTGGACGGTCAATTCCAATCTTCTACAGGGGAAAAGTTTCCTCACTCTACAGCTAACACAAATCTTCACGGACACCAGCCTGGTAGGATGGGGAGCCACCATGAATGGGATCCCGGTCCAAGATCCGTGGTCCAGGGAGGAAAAGCTACTCCCGATCAATGTGCTAGACATGCGGGCAATTTACCTGGCATTACTACACTTCGAGCAGCAGCTGTTACAAACCCATGTTCTCATCCGCACAAACAATGTGATGGCAAAGACGTACATCAACAAACAGGGAGGCACCAGGTCCTCATGACTGCAACGGGAGTCTCACAAGATCCTCCCCTGGGCAGAACTTCATCTTCATTTGATCTAGGCAGAACATATCAGAGGAGTGTACAATGTCCAGGCAGACTGGTTGAGTCGGGAGCTCCTCCATTCAGGGGAATCGTCTCTTACCAAACCGCTTCGGGATTCCGGAGGTGGACTTGTTCATCTCTCACTTGAATCATCAGGTCCCACGCTTCTTTTCAAGGTACTTCCACCCAACGGCAACAGGCATGGACACATTAACCTCACAATGGTCTCCAGGACTACTGTACGCCTTCCTGCCCCTGCCGACAATCTCCAGATTGCTGCGGAACATACAAGATCAAGCGGTGAAAGTAATCCTAGTAGCTCCGTGGTGGCCCAGAAGACCGGTTTTCGATGTTACAGCTGATGTCCGTTGAACCTCCATTACAACTTCCAGTCCGACCAGATCTGCTATGCCAGGGTCCTATTTGGAATCCACACCCAGAATGGCTAGCTCTGACAGGTTGGAGATTGAGCGGCTACATCTGCAGCAGAGAGGATACTCGAAGGAGATCATAGACACTATCCTAGCCTCCAGGAAGAGCTCCACTATCAAAATATATAATTCTACATGGAAGGCTTCTATCAGATGGTGCCGACGTAAAAGATTGGAACCACTGGAAGCTTCTTTAGGAAGTATCCTAGGGTTTCTGCAGGATGGTCTCAAGAGGTTTCTGCAGGAGGGTCTCAACCAGCTATACTGGAAAAACAAGTAGCAGCTATTAGCACGGTGCTACCCTTTGTGGAGAAGGAGCCTTTAGCCCTTCATCCCCATTTCAAGATGTTCCTGAGAGGAGCCTCGTTACTGAACCCTTTGTCAATTCACCGTTTTCCTACATGGCACCTGCAGGTTGTACTATCAGCACTCACCAAAGCTCCTTTCTAGCCGATAAGAGGCATTCCGTTACGTTGGCTAAAGCTGAAGGTAATATTCTTAATTGTGATTACTTTGGCTCGCTGCATCTTGGAGCTTGGAGCTCTATCCATTCGATCAGATCTATGCGTCTTCCATAAGAACGAAGTTGTTCTGAGAACAGACCCAATTTTCTTACCAAAAGTACCTTCCAGATTTCATCAATCTCAGGAAATCATCTTACCCTCCTTCTGTCCGACACCGAGACATCCAAAGGAGAGGGAATGGCATACCCTAGATGTGAGAAGAGCCTTAAAGGCCTATCTCATCAGGACAGAGACTATTCATAAGACAGATGCACTGTTCATAAATGTCACTCCTCTAAAAACCGGACAGCATATGTCATCAACGGCAATCACTTATAGCATCAAGTCATGTATCATAGAGGCCTACAAGGCTCGCAAGCTTACCATTCCATCAGGCATCACGGCGTATTCTGCCAGAAGTGCTGCAACCAATGTAGCACTCCGCAACAATGCAACAGCGGCAGACATTTGCAGAGCAGCCACATGGTCATCCGTGTCTACTTTCATTAGGCATTACCACATTCAAACCTATGCTTCTGCAGATGCAGCCTTCTGCAGAAGAGTTCTCCAGTACATTGTGGAAGATGAAGACTATAACCCACCCAGACCTTAACAAACTGCTTTGGGAGCTCCCAAGATGTCCTCCACCTCAGAGGGAGAATGGAGCTTTAGATACTTACCGTGAAGGGTCCTTCTCCTCTGAGGTCAGGAGGATATCTTGCCCTCCCTAGATCTTCATCTCTCAGCTCTTCTGCCTACACTGTCTGCTATAATCTATTTTTTCCCTATGTCTTGGTTATTTCTTCAGTGGTTCATTCCACTTAGGGATCTGTTTTTTCCAAGTTGTTGTTATAGTTCCAGGTTCAGTTTTCAGGTTCATGGATGACACTGCTGTGGGGATTCACCCGAACGGAGAGTCTAAGGGGTGGTCCCACACGCCAAGGAAGAGGAAGAAGATTCAACTTCCTGTCTCCCTGATTGGACAGTGGGAATCACCCAAGATGTCCTCCTGACCTCAGAGGAGAAGGACCCTTCACGGTAAGTGGCCAAAGGTCCATTCCACACCAAGCCCAGCAAGCCCTGCAGGAATACACGATTTGATTAAACTCATTTACCCTGACAGGAACAACTACAAACATGATATTTTTTACAGATCTTGAATTCACACTCCCATTAAACTAACTGCTTTCTCTCTCTTCCAACTTCTCTGTCCATCCTCTAATTGACTAGACAGCCAATACTCAGATTTTAACCTGTCTCCAAGTACGCAGTTCCTAACGGCTGGTTCCGAGGGCCAGTCTCAGTGCCTCTTTTATTGTTGGGGTAAGTTTCTGTGCTCTACTTGTCACAGGGAGGGTGGCAAAAGCTGCTCCAAAGAATATGCCCATTTACTGGAGGCCTTGGCAGAGTACTATATATCTTGGTGCCGAATTAATGATAGGCATCCTTCCTTACATTGAATGTGAAAAAAGAACATCCAGCCTGTGGTAGAGCTCTGTGTAACTTGAAAGCTTGTGTAATCAATTTTAAATATTAGTACTTCTTAAGCCAAGATTATTATTTACTTGGCACCTGGTTTAATTATACATGGACTTTTTTCTGATGGTGGCAGACTAGAAAATTCCAGGGTCACAGACTGAGAACATGTGGAAACAAGATGGTTTTCTTTTCCACAGGTGTATTGTTCAATCCAAATAATTTTGCATAGCGTTTTCAAGTCCTTTTCTGCTCCTTGTTCGCGAACTATTCTGCTAATGTTAGGATCAACCTTTAGGTAGTGATACAGTGCACCCCTGCAGACGGGTAGGGTTCATTACTTGTGTATTATTACATACAGGATTGCTCTCTTAGGGTGATCCTTGGTGTTCTTGTTGGAAATGAGGCAGAATTTCTCATATCTTTTCTACATATTAAACCGTATGTTGGTACCACTTGGAAGTTAGATTGAAATAGGTAAAGGAGTCCTTAAGAGAGTCAGAAGCATTGCAAAAATCCATCACAGAAAACCTGCTTTAGTTTTGTTTGCTGTTTTGCGTGCATAAAACAGAACTGCTGGGGTGATGGTTCCTCTGATCAATAATATGCTCAGTCTCCCATTGACAGCTAAAGTGGGGAAGGTGGAGGGCTAACACAGCAAATAAACAACCTTGCTTAAGTAGAATGGGCAGCAGAGTTGGAGGAATCTCTTAAGCAGAAGTAATTATTTTATGGAATTTTTATGAATAAAGGGTTATCTAAATCCTAGTCATAGAATCATAGAATCATAGAGTTGGAAGGAGCCATACAGACCATCTAGTCCAACCCCCTGCCCAGTGCAGGATCAGCCTAAAGCATCCCTGACAAGTATTCATCCAGCCTCTTCTTGAAAACTGCCAGTGAGGGGGAGCTCACCACCATCCGAGGCAGCTGATCCCACTTTTGAACTACTCTGACCATGAAAAAGTTTTTCCTAATATCCAGCCGGTACCTTTGTGCATGTAATTTAAGCCCATTACTTCGGGTCCTAGCCTCTGCTGCCAACTGGAACAGCTCCTTGCCCTCCTCCAAATGACAGCCTTTCAAATATTTAAAGAGAGCAATCATGCCCCCTCCACCTCCTCTTCTCCAAACTAAACATTCCCAAGGCCCTCAGCCTTTCCTCGTAGGGCTCAGTCTCCAGACCCCTGATCATTCTCGTCGCTCTCCTCTGCACCCTCTCAATTTTGTCCACATCCTTTTTGAAGTGAGGCCTCCAGAACTGCACACAATACTCCAGGTGTGGCCTGACCAAGGCAGTATAGAGAGGGGCTATGACCTCCTGCGATTTCGATGCTATGGCCCCTTTGATACAACCCAGGATTGAATTAGCCTTTTTTGCCACTGCATCACACTGACTGCTTATATTTAGTTTACAGTCCACTTTTACCCCAAGATCCCTTTCACATATACTACTGCCCAGAATTGTATCCCCCATCCAGTATTTGTGCTTCCCATTTTTGTGGCCCAGATGTAATACTGTGCACTTGTCTTTGTTGAATTGCATCCTATTGCATCCTAGTCAAGCACAAGGGAAGTTTCTTGTTAGAAAAGGGGACAGTTGTGCAAACATTCATAATTCGAAATATTCATAATTCAAATGGCCTTTCTTAAAAGGTTTTGAGAGAGAGAAAATATAACTTAGCCCCCTTTTCACTTTGTTTGCGGCACATACACGAATTATGTTTTTGCCATGGCCCTGAATCTTTCCCTCTCCCTCTGTATGCTACATCAAAAGGAAAGCTGCCACCATCTTATTTTGTAAATAATCTGAGGAGGCTAATACAGCTTGCACTCTGCACTTCATCCTTTGTATCATCATTTGTGCCACAAGTTCGTTTCTTTGTATAAAAGTTAGTATCCTATTAAAGAAGTACTAACCTTCCAGCAATCAAATACTGACTTTCCCACCGTCTCTCTTGCTTATATCTATATGAACACCTCATCATGTTTTATCCCTGCATTTTGTTTCTCATTGTTGGAATCTTTCTCCTTTTTAAAAAGCATTAAAAATAATTAAAGATACTGAGGACTTCCGGTTTGGGATCTATGGAGGTCTAACGCAGCTCCATTTGCGGAGCTGACCGGACTGCCGTTTTAAGCGGCCGGCGGGGTGAAAATAGCCCGCGGCTGACTGCTCTCAGGCGGAGAGCAGGCAAAGAACGCTCAAGACCCTAGGGTGAGTTAGATCTCGGACGAGGGGGGGCTCTACATAACGGGTCCCCTCCCGATCCTTGAGGTCCCACCTTGCGACGGGTCGGCTACAATCTCTGCGGCAGTTTTGGGGCCAATTCGGCTGGCATAAGACCTACATACCCAAGCTTCGATTGGGGGAAGAAGTGGAAAGGAGAACTTGAAATCGAAACAGCGATTACAACCCGAGAAAAGTGAAGGGAAGGTAAAGATCACTATCTTCCGATACGGGACAGATTGATAAAAACAGAGAGGGAAAAAAAGTAGACTTTTAAACTGCAACAGACTAGCGAAAAGGAGGGGAAGCTTTGGCAGGAGTTGTATTAGAAAAGAGACTAAGTTTAAAGAAGTTATTAAAGAAATCGGATTATTGTTTTGAATACCTGTGGCTTTGGAGCTGTGAGAAAAAGACACCATCGCGAGACCTGCTGTGGGAAGACGGGAGACAGGAAGTGCGTAACAACAATAGAGCGGCTGGAGAGAAGTGGCCCTTGCTGGAGGGCAGGAAGAAGGGAATCGCCATCTTTGAGAGGGGAAGGGTCGCGGCTTCAGCGGAAAAGGAAGTAGGCCATATTGGATTATAAAATCATAGAGAGACCATAGAGAAAAGACGCCCGACATTTTGGACCCTTTAAAATTAATTTATGCAAGAAGACCGGGACATTTGAAATAAAAAAGGTACTAAATTTAACGCCACGGAGCTAAGGAAGAGAGCGGACTCGTGGGAGCGAGCCAAAGCAAGCCCCACGATGTCGAAGAAAGAGTGGCAATCGGCAATAGAAAACCTGCATAAAAAACTTTTGGAGGTGATTAAAGAATTTAAAGACATGAAATTGGAGCTGATCAAAGAGGTTAAACAGACAGTAAAATCGGAGCTGTCAGAAGTAAAATCGGAGCTGTCAGAAGTGAAGAAAGGTATGGAAACAATACAAAGTGAATTACAAGGGACGCAGCAGAGAGTTAAAACAGTAGAAGGAGCGATGGAGAACTTAGCAGATACGCAACAAACAGAGATGAGGCTGATGAGGGGAAGGATGGCGGTTGCGGAAAGTAGACATATGGAGAAGCAGCTGAGATTTCGCGGCCTGCCGGAAATGGAAGGAAAGACAGCGCAAGAGCAGATGACGGAGGTGTTAGCTGAATACCTGGGGAAGGAGGAGGAGGATGTAGTGGCTATCCTAGATGTGGCATATCGTGTGAATTCGAGAATTGCAACCCAGAGAAAAGTACCAAGAGACGTGATTGTACAATTTACAACAAGAAACATGAAAGAGAAGATTGTGACTAAACAGTTCCAAGATCCATTGGAGATCGATGGCAAGACAATCATTATAATGAAGGAACTACCCAGATCAGTGTTACTAGATCGGAAAAAATATAAAGCGCTAATCCAGATGCTGAAGGACATGAAAATCAGGTACAGATGGGAGCTCCCAGAGGGTTTGTGCTTCGAATTTGGAGGTGCCAAAAAGCGTATCAGATCTGAGCGGGAGATGGAGCGATTTATAAGGGACAATGAAAAAGACTTACCAACAAGATTATGAATATGGAGTGTAAAGTATTATCTTGGAATGTAAATGGACTAAATTCACCGAACAAGAGAAAAAATATTTTTCACTGGCTACTAAAACAAAAATGTGATATTGTTTGTTTGCAAGAGACTCATATTCGAAAACAGGATGTAAAATATCTAAAACTGGGAAAATTGGGCAAAGACTTTGTAGCGGCCTCAAGTAAGAAAAAAAGAGGAGTGGTGTTGTATGTAAAAGAGGAGCTACAACCAAAATTCATAATGAAAGATGTGGAAGCCAGATTTGTAGCAGTGGAATGTACTTGGAATTTAAAGAGAGTGTTGGTAGTCGGAATCTATGCACCCAACGGTGCAAAAGAGAGCTTCTTTGAGGATTTGAGGAAGCATTTAGATGATCTTTCATATGACCAGATAATTCTTGCTGGAGACTTCAATGGAGTGACAGACTTGGAACTGGATAAAAAGACTACAATGGCACAAAAGAAAAGAGGACTATTACCAAAGCTCTTTTTTGAGTTGATTCAACAAGAGACTCTTGAAGATGTATGGAGGAGAGAATATCCTAAAAGTAGGCAGTTTACTTTTTATTCTGCAAGGCAACTCCACATTATCAAGAATTGACATGATCTGGGCCTCAAAAGATTTGGCGTTATGGACTAAAGATGTAGAAATAATGCCGATGGTAGGCTCAGATCACAACCCAATTATGTGGAAGCTAGGGAAAAGGAGAAAAAGGAAAGCATGGAGAATAAATGAGGATTTGTTACAGGAAAAAGAGAATATGGAAATATTGAGAAGAGAGACAAAGTTTTTCATACAATACAACGTGAATAAAGAAGTACCAACTGATAAAGTTTGGGATGCTTATAAGGCGGTTATAAGGGGCATACTAATGGACTTAAATGGTAGAGCAAGAAAGAAGAAAGAGGAGAAGAGACAAGAGATTGAGGAGAAAATAAAAACTAAGGAAATACAGTTAAAAAAGAGACCAGGGAAAAAGAAATTATACCAGGAAATTAAAATACTGCAAGAACAGCTAACAGCAATGAGTAATAAAGAATTGGAGTGGAATCTCAAAAGGCTGAATCAGAAAGTGTTTGAGGGTGCAAATAAACCTGGGAAGTACCTGGCATGGCAACTGAAGAAGAGAAGGGAAAAGAAAACAATAAATAAAATTTGTGAAGATGACAAAACGTATTTGGAACAGAATACCATTAGTAGAGCCTTTTATAAATTCTACGCTAAACTGTATAATAAGAAAGAAGTAAATAAAGATTCAATAGCGTCATATTTGGAGAAAATGACACTTCCAGAAATCTCGGACGCTTGGAGAAATAAACTGAACAGTGAAGTAACGGATGAGGAAATAAGTAAGGCAATACAATCTGCAAATCTAGGAAAGGCGCCAGGGCCAGATGGACTTACAGCTAAATTTTATAAGACTATGGCCAACGAGCTGGCACCATTCCTAAAGGAGGTGATCAATGGAGTTCTAAGGGATCAAAGGATTCCAGACACTTGGTCTGAAGCGAACATATCATTGATCCCAAAAGAGGGCCAAGACTTGACTAGTGTGAAAAATTACAGACCTATATCGTTACTCAACAATGACTATAAAATCTTTGCGAAGATACTGGCGGAGAGACTGAAGGGGTGGCTTTCGGAAGCTATAGAGGAGGAGCAAGCAGGCTTTCTGCCAGACAGACAAATAAGAGACAATTTAAGGACAGTGATTGATGCTATTGAATATTATGATAAGCGTTGTGATAAAGAGGTTGGTTTCTTCTTTTTTTTTTGAAAAATTTTTTATTGGGTTAGAATCCGTTATTTTTACATTACATTCAATTTTCCCCAAATTTTTCATTTCTAACCCCCTCCCTTCCCCCCCCTTTTGCTGACTTCCAACAGCTTTCCCACCCTTTGCCCCTTTTCCCTTACTTCTATTAAATTCCTCTATCTAAAACAAATATGCATTCTCCATTATACTAAGCAGTACATCCTTAACTACTTTTCTTGTTATATACCCAAACTGTAAGTCCTTGTTTCCATCTTGGATAAACAATTTATCCCATTTTCCAGTTTTAAATATTTCTATATATCATAAACCTATATATCATAAACCATAAAAATCTTACATTTAAATCAAACAATTTGACTTATTCTCTATAAATTACTCATTGTATCTTTTTATGGTAATTCTATATAGCTCATCACATAGTCAATCAATTTGACTCTTCTGTACATTCAGTTTGGTGCATTATACAAATCTTATCAAAGAAAGAAAATATTGTTAGTTACTCAATCCTTATATTTAAACCTTATCATTAATTATTTTCTATCAATATTCTATCTATTAACCTATATATATCTATATATATATCAATCTGTTAATCTAACTGCTTATAAATTCACATTTCACATCCCCCCCCGGTAAAGTCACCCCCCTCTACATTTTATTATACTTCAGTAGTTCTCAAACTGCCACAGTTTTCCTCCCACCTCCCATTTCTTCTCCAGATATTGTTTCAGCTTCTCCCAATCTGTGTTAAACTGCCCTGAGTCCAGATTTCTCAGTTTTCTTGTCATCTTGTCCATTTCTGCCATGTACAGCAATTTGTAGATCCAATCTTCAATAGTTGGCACTTCTTGTACTTTCCATTTTTGCGCATACAAAAGTCTGGCTGCTGCTGTCATATAAAATATCAACGTCCTATGATGGGCTGGAATTCCCTCCATTCCCAAGTTTAGTAGCAGGAGTTCTGGGTTCTTATTTATTTGAAATTGTAAAATTTCACTCATTTCTCTTATTATTTCCCCCCAGTACTGCCTAGCTACCTCACACGACCACCACATGTGATAGAGGGAGCCCTCATGCTTCCTACATTTCCAGCATTTATTAGAAGTGTTCAAGTTCCCTAGCGCAATCTTCTTTGGTGTCATGTACCAACGATAGATCATTTTGTAAATATTCTCTTTAATATTTGTACATGTCGTTATCTTCATTGTAGTTTTCCACAAGTATTCCCATGCCTCCATTGTTATCTCTTTATTAAAATTTATAGCCCATTTCACCATTTGTGTTTTAACTGTCTCATCCTCAGTATACCATTTCAACAGTACTTGGTATACCTTGGATATTCTTTTCTTGTCCTCTTTAAAAAGGGTCTGCTCTAGTTCCGAGTTCTCTGTTCGTATACCTCCCTTTACAGAGTCCGAGTTATACAAATCTCTGATCTGTCTGTACTGGAACCAATCGTAGTTCGGTGATAGTTCCTTTTGCGTCTTTATTCTAAGTTTAGATGCTTCTATTTTAGTTATTTCTTTGTATGTCAAACATTGTCGTTCGTTGTCAACAGCTCTCGGGTCTATCACCTCATATGGAACCACCCACCAAGGTGTTCCTTCTTGTAGGTAAATTCTGTACTTCTTCCAGATTGTGTATAGACTTCTCCGTACAAAATGGTGCAGGAACATCGAGTTGACCTTTACTTTGTCATGCCATAGGTATGCATGCCATCCAAATATTTTTTTATGTCCCTCTAGGGCTAATAGTTTCTTGTTCTTTAATGTCATCCACTCTTTCAGCCAAACTAGGCAGATTGCATCATGATAAAGTCTCAGATTGGGCAGTTGCATTCCGCCTCTTTCCTTTGCATCTTGTAAAACTTTCATTTTCACTCGAGGCTTCTTGCCTGCCCATACAAAATCTGATATTTTCCTCTGCCATTTTTCAAATTGTTTAGAGTCTCTGATGATTGGTATTGTCTGTAGCAAAAACATCACTCTTGGTAACACATTCATCTTAACTGCTGCAATCCTACCCAACCATGACAGATTGAGCCCATTCCATTTAATCAAATCTCTCTCAATCTGAATCCACAATTTTTCATAATTATTCTTGAACAAATCTATATTCTTTGCAGTCAGTTCAATTCCCAAATATTTCACCTTACTTGTTACTTCACAATCCGTTGTTTCCATTAACAATTGTTGTTTCTGCTTAGTCATGTTTTTACATAGTATCTTTGACTTCTTTTTGTTAATGAAGAAACCTGCCAAGTCTCCAAACTCCTTGATCTTATCTATCACTTTTGGCATGTTCTCCAGTGGGTCCTCTACAATTAACATTATGTCATCCGCAAATGCTCTGACCTTGTATGAATAGTCCTTTATTTTTATTCCTCGAATTTCTTCGTCTTGTCGTATTTGTATCATCAGAATCTCCAATACTAAAATGAACAACAGTGGAGACAACGGGCAACCTTGTCTTGTTCCTTTGCTTATAGTCAATTTCTTGGTCAATTCATCATTTACCACAATTGCTGCAGTCTGGTCTCTATAAATTTCCTTAATTGCTCTGATGAATTCTTCTCCTCATTGTAGCTTTTCCATAGTGGCAAACATAAAGTCCCAGTTTAAGTTGTCAAATGCCTTTTCAGCGTCAACAAAGAAGAAACCAACCTCTTTATCACAACGCTTATCATAGTATTCAATAGCATCAATCACTGTCCTTAAATTGTCTCTTATTTGTCTGTCTGGCAGAAAGCCTGCTTGCTCCTCCTCTATAACTTCCGAAAGCCACCCCTTCAGTCTCTCCGCCAGTATCTTCGCAAAGATTTTATAGTCATTGTTGAGTAACGATATAGGTCTGTAATTTTTCACACTAGTCAAGTCTTGGCCCTCTTTTGGGATCAATGATATGTTCGCTTCAGACCAAGTGTCTGGAATCCTTTGGTCCCTTAAGACTCCATTGATCACCTCCTTTAGGAATGGTGCCAGCTCGTTGGCCATAGTCTTATAAAATTTAGCTGTAAATCCATCTGGCCCTGGCGCCTTTCCTAGATTTGCAGATTGTATTGCCTTACTTATTTCCTCATCCGTTACTTCACTGTTCAATTTATTTCTCCAAGGGTCCGAGATTTCTGGAAGTGTCATTTTCTCCAAATATGACGCTATTGAGTCTTTATTTACTTCTTTCTTATTATACAGTTTAGCGTAGAATTTATAAAAGGCTCTACTAATGGTATTCTGTTCCAAATACGTTTTGTCATCTTCACAAATTTTATTTATTGTTTTCTTTTCCCTTCTTTTCTTCAGTTGCCATGCCAGGTACTTCCCAGGTTTATTTGCACCCTCAAACACTTTCTGATTCAGCCTTTTGAGATTCCACTCCATTTCTTTATTACTCATTGCTGTTAGCTGTTCTTGCAATATTTTAATTTCCTGGTATAATTTCTTTTTCCCTGGTCTCTTTTTTAACTGTATTTCCTTAGTTTTTATTTTCTCCTCAATCTCTTGTCTCTTCTCCTCTTTCTTCTTTCTTGCTCTACCATTTAAGTCCATTAGTATGCCCCTTATAACCGCCTTGTAAGCATCCCAAACTTTATCAGTTGGTACTTCTTTATTCACGTTATATTGAATGAAAAACTTTGTCTCTCTTCTCAATATTTCCATATTCTCTTTTTCCTGTAACAAATCCTCATTTATTCTCCATGCTTTCCTTTTCCTCCTTTTCCCCAGCTTCCACATAATTGGGTTGTGATCTGAGCCTACCATCGGCATTATTTCTACATCTTTAGTCCATAACGCCAAATCTTTTGAGGCCCAGATCATGTCAATTCTTGATAACGTGGAATGCCTTGCAGAATAAAAAGTAAACTGCCTACTTTTAGGATATTCTCTCCTCCATACATCTTCAAGAGTCTCTTGTTGAATCAACTCAAAAAAGAGCTTTGGTAATAGTCCTCTTTTCTTTTGTGTCATTGTAGTCTTTTTATCCAATTCCAAGTCTGTCACTCCATTGAAGTCTCCAGCAAGTATTATTTGGTCATATGAAAGATCATCTAAATGCTTCCTCAAATCCTCAAAGAAGCTCTCTTTTGCGCCATTGGGTGCATAGATTCCGACTACCAACACTCTCTTTAAATTACAAGTACATTCCACTGCTACAAATCTGGCTTCCACATCTTTCATTATAAATTTTGGTTGTAGCTCCTCTTTTACATACAACACCACTCCTCTTTTTTTCTTACTTGAGGCCGCTACAAAGTCTTTGCCCAATTTTCCCAGTTTTAGATATTTTACATCCTGTTTTCGAATATGAGTCTCTTGCAAACAAACAATGTCACATTTTTGTTTTAATAGCCAGTGAAAAATATTTTTTCTCTTATTCGGTGAATTTAGTCCATTTACATTCCAAGATAATACTTTACACTCCATATTCATAATCTTGTTGGTAAGTCTTTTTCATTGTCCCTTATAAATCGCTCCATCTCCCGCTCAGACCTGATACGCTTTTTAGCTCCTCCAAATTCGAAGGACAGACCCTCTGGGAGCTCCCATCTGTACCTGATTTTCATGTCCTTCAGCATCTGGATTAGCCCTTTATATTTTTTCCGATCTAGTAACACTGATCTGGGTAGTTCCTTCATTATGATAATTGTCTTGCCATCGATCTCCAATGGATCTTGAAACTGTTTAGTCACAATCTTCTCTTTCATGTTTCTTGTTGTAAATTGTACAATCACGTCTCTTGGTAGTTTCCTCTGGGTTGCAAATCTCGAATTCACACGATATGCCACATCTAGGATAGCCACAACATCCTCCTCCTCCTTCCCCAGGTATTCAGCTAACACCTCCGTCATCTGTTCTTGCGCTGTCTTTCCTTCCACTTCCGGCAGGCCGCGAAATCTGAGCTGCTTCTCCATATGTCTACTTTCCGCAACCGCCATCCTTCCCCTCATCTGCCTCATCTCTGTTTGTTGCATATCTGCTAGGTTCTCCATCGCTCCTTCTACTGTTTTGACTCTCTGCTGCGTCCCTTGTAATTCACTTTGTATTGTTTCCATACCTTTCTTCACTTCTGACAGCTCCGATTTTACTTCTGACAGCTCCGATTTTACTTCTGACAGCTCCGATTTTACTGTCTGTTTAACCTCTTTAATCAGCTCCAATTTCATGTCTTTAAATTCTTTAATCACCTCCAAAAGTTTTTTATCCAGGTTTTCTATTGCCGATTGCCACTCTTTCTTCGACATCGTGGGGCTTGCTTTAGCTCGCTCCCACGAGTCCGCTCTCTTCCTTAACTCCGTGGCGTTAAATTTAGTACCTTTTTTATTTCAAATGTCCCGGTCTTCTTGCATTAATTAATTTTGAAGGGTCCAAAATGTCGGGTGTCTTTTCTCTATGGTCTCTCTATGATTTTATAATCCAATATGGCCTACTTCCTTTTCCGCTGAGGCCGCGGCCCTTCCCCTCTCAAAGATGGCGATTCCCTTCTTCCTGCCCTCCAGCCAGGGCCGCTTCTCTCCAGCCGCTCTATTGCCGTTACGCACTTCCTGTCTCCCGTCTTCCCACAGCAGATCTCGCGATGGTGTCTTTTTCTCACAGCTCCAAAGCCACAGGTATTCAAAACAATAGTCCGATTTCTTTAATAACTTCTTTAAACTTAGTCTCTTTTCTAATACAACTCCTGCCGAAGCTTCCCCTCCTTTTCACTAGTCTGTTGCAGTTTAAAAGTCTACTTTTTTTCCTCTCTGTTTTTATCAATCTGTCCCGTATCGGAAGATAGTGATCTTTACCTTCCCTTCACTTTTCTCGGGTTGTAATCGCTGTTTTGATTTCAGATTCTCCTTTCCACTTCTTCCCCCAATCGAAGCTTGGGTATGTAGGTCTTATGCCAGCCGAGTTGGCCCCAAAACTGCCGCAGAGATTGTAGCCGACCCGTCTCAGGGTGGGACCTCAAGGATCGGGAGGGGACCCGTTGTGTAGAGCCCCCCCTCGTCCGAGATCAACGCGCCCTAGGTTCTCGAGCGTTCTTTGCCTGCTCTCCGCCTGAGAGCAGTCGGCCGCGGGCTATTTTCACCCCGCCGGCCGCTTAAAACGGCAGTCCGGTCAGCTCCGCAAATGGAGCTGCGTTAGACCTCCATAGATCCCAAACCGGAAGTCGCTCGTTTCTTCTTTGTTGACGCTGAAAAGGCATTTGACAATTTAAACTGGGACTTTATGTTTGCCACTATGGAAAAGCTACAATTAGGAGAAAGATTCATCAGAGCAATTAAGGAAATCTACAGAGACCCGACTGCAGCAATTGTGGTAAATGATGAATTGACCAAGAAATTGACTATAAGCAAAGGAACAAGACAAGGTTGCCCGTTGTCTCCACTGTTGTTCATTTTAGTATTGGAGATTCTGATGATACAAATACGACAAGACGAGGAAATTCGAGGAATAAAAATAAAGGACTATTCATACAAGGTCAGAGCATTTGCGGATGACATAATGTTAATTGTAGAGGACCCACTGGAGAACATGCCAAAAGTGATAGATAAGATCAAGGAGTTTGGAGACTTGGCAGGTTTCTTTATTAACAAAAAGAAGTCAAAGATACTATGCAAAAATATGACTAAGCAGAAACAACAATTGTTAATGGAAACAACGGATTGTGAAGTAACAAGTAAGGTGAAATATTTGGGAATTGAACTGACTGCAAAGAATATAGATTTGTTCAAGAATAATTATGAAAAACTATGGATTCAGATTGAGAGAGACTTGATTAAATGGAATAGGCTCAATCTGTCATGGTTGGGTAGGATTGCAGCGGTTAAAATGAATGTGTTACCAAGAGTAATGTTTTTGCTACAGACAATACCAATCATCAGAGACTCTAAACAATTTGAAAAATGGCAGAGGAAAATATCAGATTTTGTATGGGCAGGCAAGAAGCCTCGAGTGAAAATGAAAGTTTTACAAGATGCAAAGGAAAGAGGTGGAATGCAACTGCCCAACCTGAGACTTTACCACGATGCAATCTGCCTAGTTTGGCTGAAAGAGTGGATGACATTAAAGAACAAGAAACTATTAGCCCTAGAGGGATATAAAAAAATATTTGGATGGCATGCATACCTATGGCATGACAAAGTAAAGGTCAACTCGATGTTCCTGCACCATTTTGTACGGAGAAGTCTATACACAATCTGGAAGAAGTACAGAATTTACCTACAAGAAGGAACTCCTTGGTGGGTGGTTCCATATGAGGTGATAGACCCGAGAGCTGTTGATAACGAAAGTCAATGTTTGACTTACAAAGAAATAACTAAAATAGAAGCATCTAAACTTAGAATAAAGACGCAAGAGGAACTATCACCGAACTACGATTGGTTCCAGTATAGACAGATCAGAGATTTGTATAACTCGGACTCTGTAAAGGGAGGTATACGAATAGAGAATTCGGAACTAGAGCAGACCCTTCTTAAAGAGGACAAGAAAAGAATATCCAAGGTATACCAAGTACTGTTGAAATGGTATACTGAGGATGAGACAGTTAAAACACAAATGGTGAAATGGGCTATAAATTTTAACAAAGAGATAACAATGGAGGCATGGGAATACTTGTGGAAGACTACAATGAAGACAACGACATGTACAAATATTAAAGAGAATATCTACAAAATGATCTATCGTCGGTACATGACACCAAAGAAGATTGCGCTAGGGAATTTGAACACTTCTAATAAATGCTGGAAATGTAGGAAGCATGAGGGCTCCCTCTATCATATGTGGTGGTCGTGTGAGGTAGCTAGGCAGTACTGGGGGGAAATAATAAGAGAAATGAGTGAAATTTTACAATTTCAAATAAATAAGAACCCAGAACTCCTGCTACTAAACTTGGGAATGGAGGGAATTCCAGCCCATCATAGGACGTTGATATTTTATATGACAGCAGCAGCCAGACTTTTGTATGCGCAAAAATGGAAAGTACAAGAAGTGCCAACTATTGAAGATTGGATCTACAAATTGCTGTACATGGCAGAAATGGACAAGATGACAAGAAAACTGAGAAATCTGGACTCAGGGCAGTTTAACACAGATTGGGAGAAGCTGAAACAATATCTGGAGAAGAAATGGGAGGTGGGAGGAAAACTGGCAGTTTGAGAACTACTGAAGTATAATAAAATGTAGAGGGGGGTGACTTTACCGGGGGGGAAGAGATAAATGTGAATTTATAAGCAGTTAGATTAACAGATTGATATATATATAGATATATATTGGTTAATAAATAGAATATTGATAGAAAATAATTAATGATAAGGATTAAATATAAGGATTGAGTAACCAACAATATTTTCTTTCTTTGATAAGATTTGTATAATGCACCAAACTGAATGTACAGACGAGTCAAATTGATTGACTATGTGACGAGAGTTATATAGAATTACTATAAAAAGATAGAATGAGTAATATATAGAGAATAAGTCAAATTGTTTGATTTAAATGTGTAAGATTTTTATGGTTTATGATATATAGGTTTATGATATATAGAAATATTCAAAATTGGAAAAAGGGATAAATTGTTTATCTAAGATGGAAAACAAAGACCTACAGTTTGGGTATATAATAAGAAAAGTAGTTAAGGATGTACTGCTTAGTATAATGGAGAATATATATTTGTTTTAGATAGAGAAATTTAATAGAAGTAAGGGAAAAGGGACAAAGGGTTGGAAAACTGTTGGAAGTCAACAAAAGGGGGGGAAAGGGAGGGGGTTAGAAATGAAAAATTTGGGGAAAATTGAATGTAAATGTAAAAATAACGGATTCTAACCCAATAAAAATTTTTCAAAAAAAAATAATTAAAGATACTTCTTCTTATTATTATTATTTTATTATTTCTTCCAAATGTGGAACTCAAATGGCTTATCACATTGAGAGCCAGTTTGGTGTAGTGGTTAAGAGCGGCAGGACTCTAGAGAACTGGGTTTAATTACCCACTCCTCCACTTGAAGCCAGCTGGGTGACCTTGGGTCAATCACAGCTCTGTCAGAGCTCTCTCAGCTTCACCCACCTCACAGGGTGATTGTCATGAGGATAGTAACAGCACACTTTGTAAACCACTCTGAGCGGGTGTTAAGTTATCCTGAAGGGCGGTATATAAATTGAGTGTTGTTGTTATTGTTGTTATTATTTTCCATCCTCCACCCTATCTTCAGGTGCAAATTGGCTATTAAACTCACCAGAACATTTCCTGGTAGGCCACCAGCCTGAGCGGCCAGTGGCAAAGATTCCATCCATGCCTCCATTCAGTCAGAGTCTGACTATCAAGCACTCACATGCTGCTGCTCCTTCCCCTCCTGCTACACCTTCAGTGTCCCTCCTGCTGTCAGCCTATGGATGACAGGATACAGCAGACAGATCTCTGGCCCATTTGCAGTAAGACACAAGTACTTAGTCAAATGCATTTTTTTCAGAAATCAGATCTTTTCCATATACAGGTCCATAGGACTACTGAGAAGCAAGGCAGGCATCTAAGCAGCATGAGTAAAAGTTGACAGGAATGACATCATGTGAGAGAAACTTCTCTTTTACCATTCTGGTTTACTCCTCCCCCCCCTCCAATTGTAAACAGTACCTTGGTGCTTTCTTTGCGTGAGAACATTTCACATATTTGTGATATCACGATGAGTTACTAGGAGGCAAGACACAGCACTGTCTGGGAATGAGCACAAAGTCATAAACACTAGACGCTGCTACAGTTCAACAGATAACCACCTGTGAAAGCCTGAGAAAGAATAGTTATGACTCTAGCAAAGTAACATTGAGCTATATCTAGATACACTGCGTTCAGCAGAACAGAATCAAAATTGACATGGATGGGGCTCAGACATGACACCTGCCTCCGACTTCCCTGCAGTCCAGGCAAGTGAGTGAGCAGGTATCAAAGAGGGTGTGCCGAGGCTTGTGGGATGGGGAGAAGCTACCACAAGTTCTGCTGAGTCTCCCTCAGTGGAGCACAGAAAGGAAGAGAGTGAAGCATTGAAGGGGGAGGGTGTCAGGAGTAATAGGGAAGCTGGCCCATGAATGGCAAAACCAGGGACAAACTCCTGTGGTGGCTGGTGTGGGAGCTGAGAGCTCCGCCACTCCTAGCAGGCAGAATCTTTGGTTTCTGGGTCCTGGGAGGACACATACAGCACTAGTGAGTGGTTACTCACTAACCTCACCCCACATATGTATGATTTTGGGGGGGGGCATCTGATGAAGAGATCCTGTCTGTGACTAAGAAAAACAGAGCTCCTAAAACCTGGACTGGAACTTCTGGCAAGCCGAGGCCCTCCTGTATTGGATGTCTGTACCTTGTCTCCTTGAAAAGGAAGCTGTAATTCCCAGTCTCCCTAGTCGTATTAGAACAAGAAAAAAGGGCAGCAGGAGGTTAAAACAAAAATCCAGGCTGGAGCCACACAAGTCAGGTCAATTGGAGATAGAGGGGGAGGGGTTTAAAATATTAGGCTATGAACATTTGTTTTGGTGAACAATTAAAGATGTGGGCTGGGTGGGAGGGGCAGCTAGAGATGAAAAGGAGATCTCAAAAGTGGCAGGAGGTTGATCAGTTCTGGTGTGGAAGGAAGGTTAGAATCCCAGAACACGCTCGGCAAACCCCAAAGGTTCACTAGGGCCAATTCCAGACGACTAACCTGAAGGCGCTGCATGCCGCCATGTTCCGGATCGCGACGGGGAAAACGTGAAATATCGTGTTTTCTCGCGCGAGTTTGGCGTGATGTCACGCCAAACTCACACGAGAAAACACGATATTTCACGTTTTCCCCGTCGCGATCCGGAACATGGCGGCATGCAGCGCCTTCAGGTTAGTCGTCTGGAATCGGCCCAGAGCTCTTTGTCAGGTTACATATACAGTAAACAACAACTTGCTTTGGACGAAGCAAAGATGAATGTTGTAGATGACAAGTTTTCCTTTTGCTCTTCTTCTCTCTATCCTGCCTTGGGAATAATAAGAGAGAGGCGGGACTTGGTTGTGGCTGCATTTGGAATACTGTGTACAGTTGTTGTTGTTCAATCGAAAGAAAATATTGCAGAGCTACAAGTAAATGCTGAAAGGGGGCAGTGAAAATGATCAAGAGATTGGAGTACCTTTCCTACAAGGAAAGGCTAAAGAATTTGGGTTTGTCAGTTTTTTTAAAGAAGGTAATGGGGGATGATACAAGTTTGTAAAATTATGCATGGGTGGGATGGGTGGAGAGTTAATAAAGGACTTGTGCCCATCCAATGAAATTGATGAACGTTCCAGGCAGAAAAAAAAAATTAATGTTACTGCCACAGGATGTGGTCATGGCCAATATCACAGGTGCCTTTAAAGGGAGATTGGACAAATCCATGGTGAATAGATCATGATGTCAGGTGCTCAGGATCACTTGGCATGCCCCTACAGCTGATGCTGTTGTGGTGATTCTGTCTGTGATTCTGTCGCGGGGGGGGGGGGGGAAATGGAGAACGGGAAGCGGTGGTGGATTCCTGCTGTAATCTCTCCCTAGCCAGGGAATCGCCTGGCTTTCAGCAGTCTGTGAGTCCCACAGCCTGTTTTCCTGCTTGCAGAGTTGAGGACTGTTAGAAGGAGGGGGGTGGATTTAGGAGGAATCGTCAGGAACTTTTATCTGCTTTAGGCTTGTCTGTAGCCGCCAGTCCTAGCAAGGATGGCGTAAGAGCATGAAACTGGCATCTTATCAATAAAGAACTTTAACGCCTGCAGTGAAATCTTGTGAGAGTTGCCTAGCATCCTTCCACATTAGTGGCTGTGAGTTATGGTTTCTAAATGGTGCCTCCATGTTCAGGGGTAGTGTACCAGTGAAAGTTGCTGGAGGAACCCCCCAGAATTTTTGAAGCCCTTTGCTAAACTATTGATACCAAAACATGTAATTTTATTTTGACCCAAGGCAAACTGCCTCCATCATGGGGATAAGCTAACATTGTGATCATCTCTAAAGAAAATAAAGACCCTGAGGATCCAGCCTCATATAGGCCTATACTCCTTTTAAATTGTGATGCGAAACTGTTCTCAAAGATCCTCACAAACTGGTAACAATTTATAATCCCACATTATATTAACCCAGATCAAACAGGTTTTATTCCTAAATGGTTAATAACTGATAATATTAGATGGGTTCTTAATATCATCTCATTTTGTCAGCAACAACACACTGATAGTTTCAGTGAGGAGGGCAAGAAAGGCAGACGCCCAGCTACTAAGCTGAGGGGACAACACAGCTGATTTGTCATGTGGGGTTTTTTTCACTCGACTATCTGCTTGGATCAAAAGACAGATTGTGAGTTTATCCCATCTGCATTCCTAAGACTGCTTGCCAGCGGGGGGGCTTTTTTGCTGAGACGGAGGTTTTGGCATTGGTCCCTGCCGTAGCATTTGGAATCTGGGAAAGTCATCTTCACTCATAGCAGTGCTGGAGCCGATAATCAACACCAAGCTTTCCGCTGCTCATTTCTTGATGTTAGAAGAGACTAATTTAAGTTAACGAAGAGAGATTTTCTCCAAGACAATGAGATAACATCCTTTGAGGAGAGAGCCTTTTTTAAAGGAAATATAAAGGACATTTGAATAAATCTTTTATATTCAGCTTTTTGGAAGATTTATAGACCTGGGAAGTGAAAAGTCTAAAGACTGAATGTTTTTTCAAGATTTATTAATGTAGATTTGGACATTTTATGGGGGGAAGTACTTTTGTGATTAAGAGCATTGCCTAGTAAAGTAACAGTTAAGCTGGGAAAGTGAAACTGGGAAAACAACTGTTTGTTTTGGCTATCCAAGATAAGAGCACCTGGACTGTGTTATTGTTTTCTTTCTGTTGCTATGGCAATGGGACTTGGAAGAGATATGGTTGCTATAGTGAAGGAGAGACACTACTAAGAGAATTTTAGATGTCTACTGCCACTCTGTGCCCCCTTCTGGCAACTACAGAAATATCTACAAAGTCATGATAACTACCAAAAAAGCTCGCCATGGATCTCCAAATCTTCCAGAAATGGAACAATTTCAGAAATATTTTCAACAAATGACTGATAAGATGGATGAATTGGGGAAGAATTTGGGGGCCAAAATGGACTCCCTTGAGAAACAAATAGACAAAAGGATTGTTGCTTCGAGAGATCAAATGACAGAGCAAGTTCAAAAATTGGACCAATCTATGAAACAAGTCTATGTAGAAGTGAATCAAATTAAGGAGAAAGAGGAGACAATACAAAACGAAGTAGATTCTCATGATAGTCTGATTGAAAAACACTTAGACAGCCTGGCACTGTTAGAAATGCAAGAAAGAGAATTTGCCCTGAGGTTTAGATCCATCCCAGAAGAAGATGGTAAGGACATTCTAGATAAAATGACTGTGGCTTTGGCGGAGTTTTTGGACTGGAATCAGGATGCAATGCAAATGAAAATTGATTGCATATATAGAATTAACTCTAAATTTGTTAAAATGAGAAAACTCCCAAGGGATGTGGTGGTTTACTTTGTAAGAAGAAGAGTGAAGGAGCGAATTCTACAACAGCACTATACCACAAAATTAATAATTGGTGGTGCCCAGATTATAGTTTTGAAAGAAATCCCCATCCGATTTCTTTGTAAACGCAAGGATTATAGCTTTCTGGTGGAAAAGCTAAAACAGAAAAATACTGTTTTTCGATGAGATACCCCAGAAGATGTGGTTTTTATATTTCAAGGGCAAAGATTTAGACTGAACTCAGTAAATAAAGCCAGAGACTTTTTTGAAAAATATAGGCATCAATTGGAGCAAAGAAAAAGGAGGAAGAAGTGGAGGCCCATATTTAACTCTGCTCTTTTCCATATATTGGGACCCCCCCCCATTTTATTAAATTTTAAAATTTCACGGCACTATGGATTACAAAGGTTTAACATGGAATATCAATGGAGCAAATTCAGCCCAAAAAAGGAAGAAATTTGTTCACTACTTAAAGAAACTAAAATATGATATGGTTTGTTTGCAAGAAACCCATATTAGGAGAAAAGATAAAAAAAATTGATGTCTAAAATTTTGGGTGAAGAATTTATAGCAGCAGATACCAAAAAGAAGAATGGAATTGCTTTATACATTAAGCCACATTTAAAGCCTAAATTGATAATGAGTGATGAGCATGAAAGATATGTGATGGTAGAAATTGATGTACAGGGGACAAAAACATTGGTGGTGGGTCTTTACGCTCCAAATGAGAATAAAACTGGATTTTGTTTAAAAATTGGGGATTGTTTAACAGATCTAGCATATGAAAACTATTGTTTGATGGGGGATTGGAATGGAGTGATTGATCCAAAGATAGATAGATGCTCTGAGTAACATATTAAGATGAACCAGGGTAAACTACCTAAAGCCTTTTTTGATCTAATGGACAATTTGGATCTGATTGATTTGTGGAGACAGAAAAATGGTAACACAAGAGAGTATACTTTTTAAGGGACATTGCCACCAAGGTGGTTAAAATAGAGGTCCTACCTAAGACATTTTCAGACCATGACCCAGTATCCATGACTTATAGGGGGGAAAGGGGTACCTTTAGCTGGAAATTAAATGAAGCTCTATTACAAAATGAAGGGACTATCAAAGACTTTAAAAATAAACTAAAAGATTATTTGGAATTAAACTTAAACAAAGGCACAGTTATGAGAATGGTCTGGAATGCCTCCAATATATATAATTCCAAAACAATTGTCACCAAGATACAAACTTACAAGATATTATATAGATGGTATCTAACTCCAAAGAAACTTTCTCAGTTCTCGTCTGCACAGTCCCCAAACTGCTGGAAAAATTGCGGTGAAATAGGTAGTTTTGATCACAGTTGGTGGAAATGTAAATACATAGAAAAATTCTGGAAGGAGTTTCTTAATGAAATACACCAAATCTCAAACTTTCATATTGCATTATTGCCTGAACTCATTTTTTTTAGATATCTGGGACAATTGTCAAGTTAGTATACCCGCAATAAGGAAAGACCTCATTGAAACCCTGCTAGTGGCTGCTAAGAGTACAATTGCCGAACTCTGGAAGTCAAATGCCAACCCTACAATCAACAGTTGGTATATGAAAATCTGGGATCACTTCATCTCAGAGAAATTACATGATAAAATCCTCCAGATGGAGTACTTCCCAAGAACCACAAATTTTCTAGAAAAGTGGCTTCCCTTCCTTGAATATCTTGAAATTAACAGACCCCATCCAGGCTTAAAACAATTTTATTTACATTCATAAATTTAAGGGTTTTTATGTAAAAAAAAAATGGTCTGGGATGCAAGTAAAGCATATATTAGCGGTTACCTAATTCAATATAATGCTCAACTGAGAACAAAGAACCAAGAGAAAAAGCAATGTATTTTGGAGGAGATAAAGAGCAAAGAAGAAGAACTCAAGAGAGCTCCTGGAAATACTAATATATTGCAACATATTGAGATCTTACAACAACTATCGATGTTAATGTCAAGAAAAATGGAAATTAAATTGAATTATGCTAAACAAAGAATATTTGAATATGCAAATAAGCCAGGAAAATGGTTGGCTTATAAATTGAGAAAGGAGAGAGAAAAGAATGATATTGAACATACAAAAGGCGGATAAGGCATTAACAGACACTGCAGATAGACATAAGGCATTTTATCAGTACTATACAAATCTGTATAAGAGTTGTGATGTGTCAGTGGAAAAAATAGATGAATATATTAGTAAACAGAAGTTACCTAAGATCACAGAACAACAAAGACAAATTATGAATGGACCTATAACAGTAAGTGAAGTGGGAGAAGCCATAAAAAAGAGTAAGTTGGGAAAAGCTCCTGGACCAGATGGCCTCCTAAGTAACTACTATAACAGTGCAATCCTATGGAGAGTTACTCCAGTCTAAGCCCATTGAGGTCAATGGCTTTAGACTGGAGTAACCCTCCCATAGGATTGCACTGTAAGTCGTCCCTCATGACATAATCAGAATAGAGAAATGGTGAGACATTTGGAGCCCCCCAATAGGGTAACACCTATGCCTTATCTCCAGGAGTACAGACGAATTTTTACACTAATGCGACTGGATGTTTTTCCCTCGGCTGTCCTCGAAGGGAAGTTCAAAAAAATCCCTTATGAGGAAAGGATCTGTCCCTGCTGTGGGGAAGGGATAGAATCATTAGAACATATTATATTTGATTGCAAGGTGTATAGTAATCTTCGCAGATCTCTTCCTCTCTTTTCAACTTTGCCCCTTACCCGTAGCCAAAGGATATGCATTCTGAGGGGTTTCTTTTCAGATAGACACCCTAAGATCACACATCAGGTAGCCAGATTTGGTTGGTTTGCTTCAAGGATCAGGAAATACTTAGTGGCTAAGTGAATGGTTTTATTGTACCACCGAGAATTTTAAAGCTTATACTATTGTATTATGAATGATTTTACCCATTATAGCATGTTACAGCATGAAACCTTGGTTCAGGACAATAAGTTTGCATTAGAATCAGCATTGCAGACAACAGCATTGATATTGGCATGGCTGATATGTGGCTCAGACATGACATTCTGCCTCCCCAAAGATGGCTCCTCCCTCCAAGGGCCAGGTTTGTCAGGATAACGTTTATGGAAGTTTGAAATAAGTCTAGGTGCATTCATATGGGATTGTTCTACCCATTCTCAGTAAGTTTCATCAAAGTCCTTCCACCTGACTAGGTAGAAAAGTTCATTGTGTTTTATTTTAGAATCCAGGATTTCTTCCACTTCGTAATGAATATGTCCATCGACCAGCATAGGGTGTGGGGGGTCCCCGTTCTGGATGCCACTGGTCAGGTGGGGAAGCCTTTTTCAGGAGACTGAAGTGATATACGGGTGGATTTGTTGAAGGTTCTTCGGGAGCTCAATTTCTACAGTTACTTCGTTGATCAATTTCTTTATAAGAAAAGGTCCTAGGTACCTCCACCCCATTTTTTTTTGCAAGGTTGTTCTTCTTTAATGTTTTTGTTAGAAATGTATACAAAGTCTCCTGGTTGTAATTTCCATTGTTCAGAGTGTTTTCTATCTGCAAAGTTCTTTTGCTTTGTCCAAAGTCTTTTGTATGATTCCTCATTGGGAAGTTAAATTAGTCCACCATTCCTCTAGATCTCCTGGTGGTTGGGATCCAGGAGTTGTAGCAAAAGGTAATACTATCTATGTAGTCTTTTAAAAGGGGTGGCTCCTGTAGAGCTGTGTATCGAGTTGTTGTATGCATATTCGGCAAAATCAAGAAAATCAATCCAATCATCCTGTTGGTAGTTAATGTAGCATCTTAGGAACTGTTCCAGCACTTGATTTGCGTTCTGATTGTCTGTCGCTCTCAGGATGGTAGGCGGAGATAAGACCCTGTTCAATTCCAGTAACTTTGAGAAGCTCCCGCCAGAAGTTGGCAACGAACTGTGACCCTCGGTCAGATATTACCTTATTAGGAAAGGAATGCAGTTTGACCACGTGTTTTATGAACAGGCTGGCCAGTTTCTGGGCTGTAGGGATTGTAGTACAAGTAATGAAATGAGCCTGTTTTGAAAACAGATCCACTACTACTAAAATGACTGTGTGTCCTTTCGAGGGGGGAAGATCAGTGATAAAGTCCATTGAAATCACAGCCCACAGTCTAGGAGGGGTTTCTAAGGGTTGCAAGAGTCCAGGGGTTTTTCCCCTCCTAGATTTCCCCATTATACACCCTGGGCAGGAGGATACATATTGTGTAATATCTTTCCTCATCCCTGGCCACCAAAATTGTCTTTGTACTAAGTGTAGGCTTTTAAGATACCCAAAATGACCAGCTGTTTTGGCATCATGACATATTTGTAAAATTTCTTTTCTAAACTGGCTGGGACGTGTAGTTTGTCCATTCTGTACCACTGGCTATCTTTCTCCTGTTTCAGTTCAGCTGTGGGCACATTTCCCCCCTCCCTTTCTGTTTCAGGTTTTAGTCTATCTCCCCATTCTGAGAGATCAGGTTAAATGCTGCTCTGTGTTTTCGCAGCTTGGCTGTGTTTCATCACCGCTCCTCCCAATTGAGCTGGTGAGAAAACTGTATCAATTATCTCCTCCTCCTGGCTGTCATGTTGGGGCATGCGAGAAAGTGCATCCACTAGGAGATCTGATTGGCCAGGGAGGTACTTCAATGTGAAGTTGAATTTGGAAAAGAATTATGCCCACTTTAACTGTTTGGCGTTCAGTCTATGGGGCGTATGTAATGCACCTAAGTTTTTGTGATCAGTCCATACTTCAAAAGGAATTGTGGCCCCCTCTAACCAATGTCGCCAGGTGGTGAGTGCAAATTTCACTGTGAAAGATTCCTTCTCCCACACGCTCCAATTGTGTTCTTTCTCAGAGAATTTTTTAGAAATGTATGCACAGGGGCACAATTTCCCTTCATTATTTACTTGTAATAAAATGCCTCCCATGACAGAATCACTCACGTCTACTTGGACCACAAATTTTTGGTTCTTGTCTGGGTGCTTTAGAACCATCTCTGAAATAAACAACTTTTTTAGCTTTTCAAAAGTGTCTTGGCATTCTGCAGCCCAATTCAATTTAGTGCTAGGTTTTTCCCCTTGCGTTCCCCTCCCCTTGGTTTTTAGTAAGTCTGTTAGGGGGAGAGCGATTTGCGCAAAGTTCTTTAAGAAGGGTTGGTAAAAGTTAGCAAACCCTAGAAACTATTGCAACTGCCTTTTGGTTTTGGGTGGTTCTCACCCCACTACAGCATGGATTTTTGCCATGTCCATTTTGAGTCCTTGATGTGAGACCCGGTACCCCAAGAAATCCAGTTCCTCCTTGTGGAACTCACATTTAGATAATTTTACTGGCAGCCTGTGCTTTTTTAAAGCGGTCATCACCTTTCTGACCAATTCCACATGGGATTCTTTATCAGCAGAATAAATCAACATGTCATCTAACAACCACACCTTTGTACAGGTGCTCATGTAGCACTTCATTGATTAAATTTATAAACACACCTGGGGCCCTTTGGAGGCCGAAAGGCATTACGAGGTATTTGAACTGCCCCAGGTGGGTATCGAAGGCAGTCTTCCATTCATCTCCCTCCCTTATTCTTACCTGGAAGTAAGCATCTTTTAAGTCCAACTTTGAGAAGATTTTCCCTTGTCCCATCACACTGAGCAAGTCTCTGATTAGAGGGAGGGGGTAAGCATTTGACGTAGACACAGCATTTATTCCTCGATAGTCAGTACACAGTCTCAGCCCCCCATCTTTCTTTTTGTGAAATAACACAGGCGCTGCATGGGCGGAGATGGCACGGTGGATGAATCCCCGCTCCAGGTTTTTATCAATGAACTCTCTCAGCTCCTTTCTTTCTGCTGGGCACATAGAGTATAATTTTCCTTTAGGCAACTTTTCCCCTGGAATGAGTTCAATAGCATAGTCTAGATAAGGAGGCCCTTGAAGAGAAATTAGGGGAAAGAATACCCTGGTTTCGTTTTCTACTTCTGATGTGGTCCGTTCAACTGGTTGACACTTTTGGGAAGCCCATTGCAGAGTTTGAGTGTTTATTAGGAATGTTTATTATTAGGAGTGTTTATTAGGAATACTGATGGTAATAAAAAAAGGTCTTATATCCCGTATTTGTAAAATCCTGGTGAAGCAGAAAACAGATAAAGAATTAATTGCAACGTGCTTTGGCAAATCGACTGCCAACACAGAATCCCGGAATGGCCAAAAATTATGAATGCTCCAAATTATAAATCAATTTTTTAATCATATGTTTTAATTCATTTAATGTTTTAAACAGGTGTTACTTACCCCCAACCTGGCTTCATAGAATCCATCCAACTGTTAGCTCTAAATGTTGGAAGGACTGTGGTCCGGTGGGTGATTTTTCACATTGCTGGTGGCACTGCCCGATTATCCAACTATTTGGGGGATAAATTTTAATGGAGATAAAGAAAATTACAGGATGTAATTTGTTGGCCTTACCTGAAATGGTTTTGCTATCTTACTTTCCAACGGTCAATTGCTACAAAATAAAAGTTGCATTAATTACAATTCTCCTAGCCATTGCTAGAATCGCAGTTGCGAAAAAAATGGTAGGAGAAACAGGGCCTAACACTACAAATTTGGCATAGTAGCTTGTGGGAGCATTTCATTCAAAGCAGAATTATGAGTAGTTCAACTAGGCCAAATTTGGAAACATATCAAAGGTCTTTCCAAGAATTTTGGCTCCTAGTGGTGGATTATCTTGCTGAACAAGAAGTGGTGCCAGCAAATCCATACTTTCAAG
Source organism: Eublepharis macularius (assembly GCF_028583425.1). Lineage (NCBI taxonomy): Eukaryota > Metazoa > Chordata > Lepidosauria > Squamata > Eublepharidae > Eublepharis > Eublepharis macularius. The sequence goes on from NC_072793.1 coordinate 5,932,393, forward strand.
ATCTGATTTTTTTTTAAAAAATCTGGGAATTCCCTAAATGCCTGTCCAATGTTTATTTAGCAACGATGAGAGTCTGAAGGGATTCAGTAGGTTGTACATGTTGCTTATTTTGTTATTGTCAGTTTTTGTATCAAGCACCGTGTTGTACAATTTTTATTAATGCATTTGCGGGGGCGGGGGGGGGGAGTTGCTGGAGGAAAACAACAGGGGAGAGGATTTGGCCCTCTTTGTGGGCCTTCCAGAACAACTGAGACAGGATGCCAGTCTAGACGGAACGTTGGTCTGACCAAGCTACTCTGCCGTTCAGAAGCTGTTAGTGAATGACAGAAAAGTCAAAGCTTTGTAGTTTGTAGCAATTTTAAGATGGAGTTCAGGGAATGTTGCAGACATAATAAGGATAGACTGTGCTGGGTGAAAAAAAGAATGTCAGAAAAGAGCCTCCTCTGATCTTGTAGGTCAAGAAAATGAGTTCGGTTTTGGAGAGATTGGCACTCTGCATGTCATCAGAGGTGCTCTTTGCTATATTACAACAACCACAGCAACAGCAACAACAACAATTGCACTTATAGACTGCCCTTCTAGACAAATTAGTGCCCCACTCAGAGCGGTGAACAAGGTCATTGTTATTATTATCCCCACAACACAGCTGGGGAGCTGGGGCTGCGAGGACCCAAGGCCACCCGCTGAACTCATGGCAGTAGTGGGTTTCAAACCAGCAGAGTGCTGATTCACAGCCCAATCACTTAACCACTGTGCTACAGCTCTTCGTCTGTGAACTAGCTAGGGGCTGGCCCTTGCCCTAAACCAGGCTTGTGACACCAAGGAAGAGCTGCTATGGGTTTCCGTTGCTGCGCAGCCAAACCTTGAGTCCTCCCTTGCCTAGCCTTCCTCAAGGATTTCTTCACTGAGACAGGTGAAGTTTTTGAATGTCCACAGCCCAACTGATCATAGTGGGACTTACTTCCAAACAAACATGCGTATGATTTTCCTGAACAAGAGCCCTGTATTGGGCTGAGAAGTGGAGAACAGAGAGAGTCAGCCCCCCGCCCCCACCCCACTTGCCCCTGGCTGTCTTCACTGCATTGCCCTGTGAGGTTAAGTTAGGCTGAGAGATTATGAAGGGTCTGCAGTCGCCTGGTGAGTTTCCATGGCAGTGCAGGGATTAAAACCTGGTTGTCTCAGGTCCTAGTGCAGCACTAACCACTGTGCCAGACTAGATGAATAGGTGAGCGCCTATTCACCCGTAAAGTTCAGTTTTATTGAGGTGCTCTGTTGCTAAATAATTATGTATGGTCAGCTCAAGAGCAAGACGCAGTGCATTATCCAGTAGTCAAAGAAGCATCAATGCTACTGATTTGGCGGCAGCAGCTGTTGCCAGAGTCAAGGTACCACTTGCATGCCAAGCCTATTACATGGCAGGAAGCCAGGACTGCAGACGAGTCCTCCACCTGCCACGGTGAATGACTTTTGGCCACAATGGACTTACCAGTTCAGTCCAGTTCCTTGTGCCTGATGCATTTCTGTAAGCAACTCGAATGAGAGCGCAGTTTATGGCATCACACGAGGGACTTACTCTGGTGGTTAAAACAGGATCCCTCGGATAACAGTCACACCAATATACTTCTGTAGGACTGGCATTTTTTTTAAAAAAAGAATTGTGGTATGAGCATTGTTGTTTAGTCGATCTGATTTTAAAGCCTTTCTTGGTAACCCGTTTGTAAGGTCAGGCTGACTTTGGAGGGAGCCAGGCATAATGCCATCTTATCAGATGGGCATGAGATTAGATAGCGCAGGCACACTGTGTGTGCGTGGGCATCAGACAGGCTGCCCAGCGAGGAGCATTCATATGCTTGTCCCATTTTGATTTCACAGCCCTGTGTTTTTGAGACTTCTGTTACTAATCCAGCTTTAATGCGGATTAAGGTTTTTAAAAATACCCGGCTTCCTTGCTCATCTTCTGAGACCCCTTGGCCTTTTGCATCAGACTGGTTGGAAGAATGGGCTGAGGCAAGGCTTCAGCATCAGCACCATGCCTCCCCCCCCCCACTGGTTTGTGTACAAATAAGAAGTTCCGCTTTCATTTCACAGAGAAGGGGGAATGCTGCGCGGTGGAATTCGGAGTGTGTTTGAGATGCACAGCAGAATCCTGTCTGCCACATTCTTTGGGTGCAGTCGGCTCAATAGTGTTTTCCCAGAGCCGGTGCCAAATGTAGAGGTTTTAAAGTCCACAGGTGAATACGGCCCCAGGCAACCACTGTCCAGCTTGCTTGCCAGGTAGCATGAATGTTGTGTTTGCTTCCCTTTCGTTCCAGCCCCTAGAATTCTGGCTTCATTCCAACGGGGTTTTTGTCCTCCCTCTGTTATTTTAAATGACCCATACACAGTATCTTTGGCACCTTAATCCTTGGGCGCTTGTGCTAGCGTATCTAGCTTCAGTGTAATCCCAACAGAATATTAGCACAGCTCCTCTGAACTTCTTAGTTGCTGATGCAGCATGAGATCTGGATTGGATTATTAGTATTGCCTCCCTTGAGCTTCTTTTTAGCATACTTAACTTGATGCTTGTTGACCCGATAAGGATTTCATAAATGTCGAGTAATAACAGCCTTGCCAGGTGTTTGCCTCCTACAACTAATACAGTTCCACTATCAGCTAGTGATTTAAGTACAAAACCATGATTATCTGTTAGAAACTCATCTGCTAGAAACTCATAAAAATTATTTTTTTTCACGTTGACCTTAATCTTTCCTGCATAAATTAACAATAAATAATGGAGTTAGTGTGTGTGTGTGTAAATATAACTAATGCTTAGGCTTGCAAGCCTCCAGGTGGTAGCTGGAGATCTCCCAGAATTACGTCTGATTTAATGCTACAAAAAGGGGTGTGTCAGACTCTGGACGCTAGACTACAGCAGACAGATCCCTGGTTCATTGCAACAAGACACTGGTTCTTGATTTAATGACTTTTATTCAGAAATCAGTTCTTTCTATAATCAGACCCAAAGGTCTACTTAGGAGCAAGGTAAGCAGCTAAGCAGTACTAGAAAGTTGACCAGCATGACTACATAGGAAAATGACATCTCTCTTCTACCCTCTGTTCCATCCCCTCTCCCAAATCCCAAACAAGTTTGATCCCTGAGAACGGCATGCATGTTTGGGTTATCACGCTGCACAGAGAATAGACGTATCACAAGCAAAGGAGAAGTCAGCCTGAAACTGATAAACACCCGGCCACCTGGGAACGGATGAGAACTTATTGGCATGTTAGCAACAAGGATATCTCCTGACAGAAGAAAGCATGCTTTTGACAGCAAACTCTATGGCATGACAAAATGGGTACAGTCAGTCGTGATGACAGGGTGGGGACAGTGTTCGTTCTTTTAGATATTCAAATTTTGCTTTTCTTTCAAATCCAAAACAGCTTAAAACACTCTTGCCTCCTCGTTTTTTATCCTCACAACAACCTTGTTAGGGTGCGAGAGAATGACTGGCCCAAGGTCACATAGTGAGTTCCCAGGGCAGAGAGGGAATTTGCATGTGGGTCTCCCCATTTCTAGTTCTCTAACATTTGACTGACTACAATATCCTCTCCTTCCTTGGAATTTCATTTATATATTCCCATATTTCTTCCCTGGTGGAAACCGACTTGCCTGGGGCTCCCCGGAGGTCTCCCACTTGATCAGACTCAGATCTGTGCAGCTTCAGCAAAGTTGCTGATCACGTGCTTGGTTGGGACTCAGTCTGTAGAAAAGACCACAGTTCAAGATTGTAGGCCTTAAAAGACTAAGTGGGCTGTCTTGGGTTATTGGCACTGTGACATCTGAAGCTATTTTGGGAGTGTCCCGAAGTTGAAAAAGCTCTTTGTATACCTGTCTATAGGTACATAGATATAGATAGGTACTTATTTCACAGAATCACAGAGTTGGAAGGGGCCATACAGACCATCTAGTCCAACCCCCTGCCCCAGGGCTTTTTTTATGGAAAAAGAGGTGGTGGAACTCAGTGGGTTGCCCTCGGAGAAAATGGTCACATGGCTGGTGGCCCCACCCCCTGATCTCCAGACAGAGGGGAGTTTAGATTGCCCTCCGCGCCGCTCAGCAGCACAGAGGGCAATCTAAACTCCCCTCTGTCTGGAGATCAGGGGGCGGGCCCACCAGCCATGTGACCATTTTCAAGAGGTTCCAGAACTCTGTTCCCCCGCGTTCCCCCTGAAAAAAAGCCCTGCCCTGCCCAATGCAGGATGAGCCTAAAGCATTTAAAAATATGTACCTTGCTTTTCAGGACACTATAATACTATCTAACAAAGCATTAAAATACATAAAATTATCAAATACCACAATTATCAGAAAAGGTATATAACTGCCCAGCAATAATCTCTGTGTTGTAGAGGTTAGAGTTTCAGACCAGGGTTCGTATCACCATTCTACTGTAAAAAAAGAGAAAAAAGAAAGTTCCCTGGGTCATCTTGGGCTAATAATTCTCTGTCAACCTGATCTACCTCACAGGGTTGTTGTGAAGATAAAACAGGAAAGGAAGAGCCTTGTATGCTACTCTGGGCTGCTTGGAGGAAAGGTAAATTGCTCTAGATAAAATAGTCCAAAGTATTACTATGTGAATAACTAAAATGTTCTTTGCAATGGACAATGCACATAAATCTATCAGACTTCTAATGGGAGAGGATTCAACTAGTCTTGTAACTAGCCTTACCAAACTATGGTGGTACATGTGAAACTCATTTCACTTGTGAGATTTCCACCAATCCCCCATTGAACAGCTACGGAGTCTCCTGAGGAAGGTACGATGTGTTGGCCTGTACTGGAAAAAAGGCCTAGATCCGATTAGGCCTAGATCCGAAAGGCCTAGATCCGATTAGCCTGCAGATACTTAGATAGACCTTAGGTCAGACCAGACTAGCAGACAGGTGATGTGTACATAGGTTTAGCAAAGGCTTGTGAGGGCATGCATTTGAAAAGGGCCACCATGACTAGAAGAAGTGGTATAAACTGGACTAACTGAAAGGACAAGGGAGGAAGAGAGAGAGAGATGCTGAAGGTAGTGCTCTCGGACAGTCAAAAGATTTTTTAAAAAAGACAGAGAGCTGAAACTGCTAGCTGGGAAGAATTGAACACTTCCTAGCCAAGCTAGTGGTGGCTAAGAAGAATGAAAGAAGCTGGGAGGAGCAGAGAGCAGGAGTTCCTGACAGCTGAACTCTTCATTGACTGCCTGAGGTCAACCCCCTAGTACAGAGCTGCCCCACTCCATCTTACCAGTTGGAAAGGGGAACTGCTGCTTGGGCAACGAGCGAGCTTGAGGATTGATCCAGTGCCTTCACAAGAAGAGTTCCTGCTCTTGCAAGAAGGCCTCCCGGATATCTTCTGGAACTCTCTTCCCAGCATAGCCTCTGGATGAACCCACAGTTCTGTCTGCACCCTCTACACAGTGGATTGTGAGTAGGACTCTGCTCTGAGGACACTGGTTAGTGAACCTCTATTGATAGCTTTGGGAACGTTCCTCACACTTGCTTTCTGTTACATTGAAGTGAATTGGACTTACATTTCAAATTTGGGAACATTAGAATTTGAACCTGGCCCTCAGAACTCAGGAGGCTACATATGCGTGTCCCGGTTTATAGTCAATGGGCTGTACTTCCAGGAGAGAAGCTGCGGCATGGATGGGCTCAGCAACCAGAAGCCACCAGCTCAGGAAGACGGAGGAGAGAGTGGAAGATTAATATCTAGGTCACTCGTCCGGCCGTTATCTCTACCAACTGTCAGCTCCAGCTTGTTAGTGCCGTGCTGTGTCCAACAGATGGGCTTGTATTTAGTGAAGCTTCTTTGTGTAATACTCCCTACCATATACCCCTGATAACCTGGAGCTGTCAACCTTTCCACTAGTGTAAGAGCCAGCGTGGTGTAATGGTTGGAGAGTTGGATTAAGATCTGGGAGGGCCACGTTCAAACCAGCATTCTGCCGTGGGAGCTTGCTTCATGACCTTGGGCACACTGCCATCCCAAGCTACCTTCAAGGTCTTTGTTGTGAGGAGGAAATGGAACAGGGAAGAATGATGTTAGCTGTTATGGGGTGCCACAGGGCTCGGTTTTGGGCACGGTACTTTTCAATATTTTAATCAGTGATCTGGATGAAGGGGTAAACAGGCTACTCATTAAATTTGCTAATGATGCCAAATTGGGAGGAGTGGCAAACATCTCAGAAGATAGAGTTAAAATTCAACAAGACCTGGATACTCTGGAGAAGTGGGTGGTTGTGAACAGGATGCAATTCAACATAGATAAGTGCACAGTATTACATCTGGGCTCCACTTGATTAAGCACAAGTGAACGGCAAGTGAACGGCAAGTGAACAGGGAGGAATACACGTGAGTCTGTTCACTTGCCAGGCAAGTGTTATTCGTCACTTGTAGCTTGGCCCTAGGAGTCTCCAATTGGTGCAAAATGCTGCTGCTCAACTATTATCAGGAGCAAGCAGGAGCTTGAACATCACTCCCATCCTACAGTCACTCCATTGGCTACGTATCACTTACCGTGCTCAGTTCAAGGTATTGGTTATTACAGACAAAGCTTTTCATGGCCTTGGTCCAGCATACCTATGGGGTCCAGCATTCCTCCCTCCCTATGTCCCTCCACGGCAGCTTTGCTTTTCTGAGCAGGGTCTCTTGTAGGTGCCAGCCTGTACACGGGCGAAATCAACTGCAGCCCATACATGGGCTTTCTCTGTGGTGGCCCCTGTCCTATGGAACGGACTGCCTGAGGAGGTTAGGAGAGCCCCCACCCTCCTGGTTTTCTGCAAACAATGCAAAAACGAATTATTCAAAAAGTCTTTTTTCTCAACTAAGAGGGTGATATTGTAGGAAAGGGGTCCCAGATGTTTCCTCTAATGAGTTAGGAACCATAGATTTCACCATTATGTTGCCTTACATATTATCTGTTGCTTTAAATATGTACTCCTATGTACTACCTGTGCTTCATGTTGTTTAATGTTAGTCCTAGAATTGATTATGTCCTGTTTCAGCAATTCTTCAACCCCACATTAGATCCTTGCTAATACTATGTCTTTGTAAACATTTATTCACTTACCCTATGACATTGTTTATGAAAATTTTCTTGACACTGTATGGAAATGGCTGCCCTTGCACTTGCTACTGATTGTACTAATTTCATACTATGTAATCTGCCTTGAGTCTCAGTGAGAAAGGCGGAATATAAATGACATATAAATAAATAAATATACCCAAATGAATACATCAGGTTCTATGTTAGCTCCACTGGTTACTGGTTAAATTCCAGGTCAAGCTCAAGGTCTTGATTATGACATTTAGACCTCTAATCGGACTGGGACTGACATCTCTTCAGGACCGTCTCCTCCTTTGTGTCCCCTGGAGGACTTTGCATTCCTCTGGTCAGCTCTTGTTGGTCGTCCCTGGCCCAAAGAATGTCCTCCTGACCTCAACCAGAACCTGAGCATTTTCCGTTCTGGCACCAGCACGGTGGAACAGTCTTCCAGTTGAAATCCCAGTTGAGAGTTCCACAAGGCCTGTAAAATGGAGCCGTTCCAGCAGGTTTATGGCTGAGGCGAGCAGTTTCCTCATTTTGGGGCCTCCTCTGCTCTGTCTTTGCTGTGTTGATTCCTCTCTACCTATACTGTGAAGTTTTATTACAGTTGCTGCATTTAAATTGATTAGAGGCCATATTTGATATTTTGACTTGGTTTTAGATTGATTATGTGCTATTTTATATGATATTTATTATGTATTGTTGTTGTTGTAATCTGCCCTGAGCCTACTTGTGGGTTGGATATTCTAAATACCTAATAAAATAAATAAAATATAAATAAAATAAATTAGGGCCTCCGTCAAACATTAAAAAAAAACCTCATGCATTCTACCTTATCTTTGTAACTGTGTGACCACTCCACCCTGTTTCCTGTATCCTGCCCTCTCTTTACAGTTACTACAGTGTGAGAGCTTTAAACGCAGGTCCATGGGATTTGCCTCTATGGTTTCCCTGCAATTCCAGTGTTAGCTGTTGATGGTGCCTTCATTTAACCCGTTAACTGCTCCTTGGCACTGAGTACTTTGACTAAATTAAAGGAAACCGTGACCATATGTAAAGAATGGGAAAGTGGTGATTTCTGCAGTGGGTAAAAGTTGTATCTATCTGTATGTATTTTAATGGGCTGTGCATGATCTGCACAGAGGTATATTGTTAATTCCTTCTGGGATGAAGCAAATATAGAGAAATTACAATCATGGAGGCGGGATTTTCTGCTATATGAAAGGGCACCTTTCATACAGTGTGAAGTTCTGCATGTCTGCAGACCAATATTTTGCTATTTCATCTAGGATTTCATAATTGTATAATTGGCATTGCCATTCTAAGCTCATTGACTTCAGAAGGGTGTAAGTGTACTTTTGATCATTAGTTTAGGAAAATAACATATATTTCTTACCTTTTTTTTTTTTAGCCTTCGTGTCATTGTTGTAGATATGTACTTACTTCTTTTGATAATCATAACGGCCTGTGCTTTTAGGAAGCAATCCTAAGCAAACCTACTCAAAACTATTATATTCAGTGGGACTTAGGCCGCCGTCACACAGCCATAAATTTAGCGCCAAACTAGCACCATCTCCCGCTGAATTCTCACCTTATTCTGTCTCTCTTGCAATTTTGCCATTCTCCCCAATTCACGCTTTGTGACTCTTTATGTCGTCTTTATCCACTTCCATGTGAATGCCCTGGATCGACTATGAATGCTTTGCAACACCAAAACGCTCACTCTCCCTGATCATCTGTCTCACCTAACACTGGTTCTCCTGCCCTACACTCCCACAAGCCCCAGTGCGACCCACAATTATGCCTCAAAGTAAATTTTTTTAAAATGTCAGCCTTATAGCGCTATAACGCTATAGCGCTATAGCACTATTCTGCCATGGGTGGGAAACCTCTGCTACCTATCATGGTTGGCTTTTGGGTTGGCCCAGCACAACATTATAATAGAAGAGTGATATAACGCAAAAATGTGGGGAAAAAATTTTTTAAAAGAGGGCGGGATTTTTAGGGCCCCATTTCTGGAGACACTTTGACTGACCGTTGAATTGCGCTTTTCCTTTTTAATGTGACTGACTGGAAGCGCAAGCAGTTGTCAAAAGATGGGAGAATCCGTTCTAATAACGATAACAAAAGAAACAATTTCTAGTGCAAAACTGATGAAATAAGGGCCTGTGAGATGACGGCCTTACTCCTAGGAAAGTGTTGTTAGGATTTCAGCCAATGTTATGGTAACATCTTATTTTCAATTCAATTTGGGTGGCTTTTTAGTATTTCTTCTCCTCACATAGAAAGCCTCCCTTGGTTCATGCTAACTATGGTATTAAGGACATGTGAAGATATATTGTTTAAAATAAAGGATGGAATCTGTGTTGAAATAATGTATGGAAACTTGTGTTGGGAATTGATCCAGATGGCTACATCTGCATATCAAAGTCCTTAAAAAACAGTTTCCATAGGTACAGAAATAGACAATCTTTTGACAAACAAAAGTGAAGTGTTTCCTTGTGTCAATGAAAGACTGCCCACTGCATTTGAAAACATACGTGGTTGTGAGGAGGCAAAAACAAAAGTAGAAATGAAAAGCATGCTGGGATGCATTCAGAGCTGCTGGAAGACTGCTGGAGGACATGAGTCTAAGCTTCTCTCAAAACCGGGGTGTGTGACTGCTCTTCCCCTTATCTTAGAGGAACAGAAAGCAAACATGAGTTTGTAGGAACCTTTAATACATGAAAAATATGCAAGAGGTCTTAAAAATTTTAATTCTAAACTATTCTCTCTCTTTTTTGGCATTATTGATGAACAGGGCTTGCCGTGCAGGGGCAATCCATTGACAGCCATCATTGTTGTGGGGCTGGGCACAAGACAATTATCCTTTGGGGGCATGGTGAATGAAATCTGGCATTGTTGAAGGATGAGGAACGTCTGTTGCTCCAGTTTTATTTTTCCTTTTTCTTCTTGTAGCTCAGCAGAATTCACCAAAAATCCATGAAGGCTGGTGGGCTTATAAGGAGGTGGTCCAGGGAAGCTTTGTTCCGGGTAAGTGCAACTGTGTGGATCCAGTTGCTTTTTCTACCTTCCTTGCGTATATATGTCAACACATCTAATTTTTTCTTATGATGCACACTTGAGGTACTGTTCAGTGTAAATGTCTGCATTGCAACAAAAATAAGCACGGAGAACTTCACCAGCATCCTGTTTCCTACTTTACCAAAAGATACATAATTGATGAAGACCTCGTAGCTTTTTGTGTTCATTTTTTTCAAACCATACATCTTAAGCTTACTAATTCTTTTTCCTAATGTGAAGGCAGAGTCAGGACAAACACTGCCTATGGATGTAATACCAAAAAAATGAGCAGGAACCTAGTAAGGACCTTTGGTTCTTCTGAGAATTTCCAGAAAACTCTAACCTCAAGATCAGAAATAAAGAGCAGTAAAGAAGACGGAAGCAATCCTAAATTGAGTTAGAAGGGTGTAAGCCCATTTAAGTAAGTGGGCTTAGAAGGATGTAACTGTGATTAGGATGACACTAATAAATGGAGAAACTTCTGACTCTGTACAGAAGAAGGATAGCAGGCAGTGTTTGGGTTGCAGAAACTTTATGAAGTAGTAATCAACATACTGGTTATCAGCGGGATTTGAGTCCATTGGCACCTAAAAACCAACAAGATTTTCAGGGTATACGTTTTCGATAGTCAAAGCTGAAGGGAGCTTTTTTTCTCTTTAACCTCTTCTACCCTTCTGGTTTTCCTTGATCAACTTGTACCCATCCACTACCACCTTCCAGTCATGGGAATCATTCCACCAAGTCTCAGTAATTCCTACTATATCGTAGCCCTCTCTTTGCAAGAGAAGCTCATACTCCGGGCATTGGTATATAGGCGCTTGTAGCCTTGTACCTTTATTTGATCTGCCGTACCCAGGTGGGTCCCCACTGTGTTCACTTCATCATTGAAGTCGCCATGTCGATCGTCCCCTTCCCTTTGCAGCATCAGTTTAAAGCTCTCCTGATGAAGATCTCCAGGCTCCTTCTAAACGTTTTCTTCCCTGACCTTGAGAGGTGAAGCCCCTCATGTGCTAGAAGGCCTTCTCTAAGGAAACTTATCCCGTGGGCCCAGAACCCAAAGCGCTCCTGCCGGCACCACCACCTCAGCCAACGATTCACCACCAGTATGGTCTGCTCCCTTTGCATTCCTCTTCTTTTGACAGGAAGGATAAAAGAGAATACCACCTCTGCCCCCACTGTCTTCAACTGCCTTCCAAGAGATTCATAGTCCTCTTTAATTCTTGTGATGGTATTCGCGGCCATGTCATTTATTCCCACGTGAACTAGCACAAATGGGTACTGATCATTCGGTCTGATCAGTTTCGGCAGTCAGTCTGTAATATCCTTAATTCTGGCTCCTGGCAAGCAACACATCTCTCCGAGTAGGGGATCTGGCCTGGACACATGACGTTCCACACCCCTGAGCAGAGAGTCCCCAGTGACCACCAGTTTCCATTTTCTTCCACTTCCATGTGGCCCCATGCCCTCTTCACTCCCTCCTCCAGGTTTTTGTGGTTCTCCTTCCATTCTTGTCTCCGTCAACATCTGAAGCACCTCAAAACGATTCTTGAGCTCCAGTGGACCAGAGCATCGCCTTAGTCCACGTCTTCCGGTTTGTACTGCAGAACTGAGAGGAGGCTCAGAAGGGAGATCGACTCTTCCTTCTTCTCTTGGACTTATTTCTTCATGCTTGTGCAGAGCCCCCAGGCTCCTCTCAATAAAATCCCCCCCTTTCTTGATTTCCTGAAGGGTGGTGATCTCTAAGCGTCCTCTCAATTCTGCAGTACAAACTGGAGAGCCAGTTTGGTGTAGTGGTTAAGAGCGTGGGACTCTAATCTGGAGAGCCTGGTTTGATTCCCCACTCCTCCACTTGAAGCCAGCTGGGTGGCCTTGGGCTAGTCACGGCTCACTGGAGCTCTCTCAGCCCCACCCACCTCACAGGGTGTTTTGTTGTGGGGATAATTATAGCATACTTTGTAAACTGCTCTGAGTGGGCATTAAGTTGTCTTGAAGGGTGGTATATAAATTGAATGATGATGATGATGATGTTGTTATTGTTATGATGGAAGACAATACCACCTATAACAACAACAACAACAACAATCCTCCCCTTCCTTGATTTCCTGAAGGGGTGTGATCCTCTCCTCTAGGCTCTGAATCTTCTCCAAAAGCCTGGCCATCTTACACTTCTGACAAGTGAAGTCCGTCTTCTCTTCCGGGAGGAATACAAACATGCCACACTCCCTGCAGGTGACTGGAAAGGGGCCTTCTGTCGACATCTGTGCCTCCCAAGTATATTCCAAGAATAGTCTTCTAGCTGCAGCTCCCTTTCCTTCTCCTTCTCAGAGCCCGGATGGCTGTGATGTGCCTCTGGTGAGGAGGAGCCTAATTCAATTCAAGGCTCACTCAGTAGAGGGTGGGGCCAGCAGTTAGCCCCAGGCAAAACAGGCCCTCTCCAGTTAGTAACGACCCCCCTCTGCAATCAGCTCCAACTCAGGCAAAAAAGACAAACAGAAACACCAACTCCAACTGGCACCACTTTACAGCAGGCTCTACACACTCACACAGTCCCAAGCGCTGTCCTCCCACACTGTAACCTCAGCAAATTCCCCCAGCAGTTAAGGAAGGCAACCAAAAAAGACTCACCACTCTAGCCGCTCCCTTTCCTGCTCCTTGTTAGAGCCCAGGTGGCTGTAGTAGATGGCTGTTGAACAAGACCATGTAGAACAAGTGATAATGTTGTGTCAGGTAGCTGTGAGTACACCAGAGTTCTTTGGCTTGTGCCCCATATAGATCCTCTGGGTGAACTCGTATATCTCCACCCTTTATGGTGTTAAGCTCTTCCAATACCATTGTGCATAAATTATGTGCACACATCATGTGCACTTGCCTCATAAATTGTGGGCCAGCTCTTGGATCAGAGCATTGGTTATGCTGCATACATCTGTGCTGTGGATGATTTATTATATCAAACAAAAATGAGTCCTATTTTGATCGCAGTGACTCAATACCTTTTAAAATAATGATTTATTCTAGGACAGCAACCCTTGAATATGCGTCAGACTCTGATTTCCTTAGCCATCCATTGACTGATAATAGAATGTTGCAAAATTGCTGGCAAGATTAAAGACTACTTTTATGCCTGGGATAAGTGATCAGGTAAACAATAGGAGGGTAGTTATATCTGGTGCAAGCTTTTTGTGTAGAAACAAAGTGGCCCAAGTGAGAGGCTGTCTGGATAGATTATTTTTCCTCCTGTTTCATACAGGAGATGCCAGCGACTGAACCTCGGACCTTCCTTCTGGAATGTAAGACACGAGTTCTGCCCCTGAGCGTCTTGACTCTCCTATACAAAGAGTATATAATGTAATACTCAGTGATTTCTCAATAGACCCAAAAGCCACAGTTGTTAAATGTCACCACATAATATTGGCTTTTTGAACACACCTTAGGAGTGCTTGAAAGCAGCCACACAGCCCCATTTCTTTAAGTGTGCAGCACAGCTGCTAATCCGTCTCATCAACTGCAGGCCTGAAGTGCCCAGCAAACCTGAAACTATTATTCCCTAAACATCTAGGAGCATAAATAGAACTGAAAGTAGAACACGCTAAAGCGATTCTACATTCATGCTCCAGGTCCTGCAGAGATCTGTCTTTGGCTAGCACTTTGTAAGATGCAGCCATATGTTCTGTTTGGGTTTTTTTTACCATTTGTCTGAAGGATGACAGACCGTTTCAGCTGTTGCTGCCTTTTAGTTTTGTTTCTCCTTTTGCTAAAACATTACATGCATTTAGAATAAAATGGACAAGACAAAGGAGACGGCAAGAACATATCCAAAAGAAATGTGGGCTCCCTGTCTAATGTTGCTAGGCCATTCCTTATTAGTTGGCACCCTATATTTAAATATTTGCACTTGATACAGTAAAAAATAAAGCTTTCAAGAATCTGTTCTGTACATGCATCTTTAATGTTTCTTTTAAAATTAGATTTCTCTTGTCATTTTTCTGCCCTTTATTTCTGGGTTTAGAAAGAGATCAGTACAGTATCATTCAATACCCTGATCTCCCTATCCAGGCAAGTGTGTTTATATCCACAAGAAATCTACAAGAAATCCAAAGCTAACTTGATCCTGGCCTACAGTGGTACCCCACATCCCCTGCGTGCCCCCCCCAGTGCCTTTTACTTCCTTCAGCTGATATGCCAGCCATGCCCCTTCCTTGAAAAGTGTTAGTTGGCTACAATGAGCCATGATCTTATTACAGCCAAATTAGATTTCTGAGATGTGCTCTAGATGGGGCTGCTTTTGAAAAAGGTTCAGAAACTCAGTTTGTTGAGAATGCGGCAGGCAGTTTATTGTTGGGGGCTGGATATCACCCCTTTGCTGAGAAATCTGCACTGTTTCCGGGCACAATTCAAAGTGTTGATTCTTACCTCTAAATCCCTAGTTGGCTGAGAACTGGGAGGGGGGGGGACTTGAAGGAGCACCTCTTCCCATATTGTCCCGTTAAGATCTGCCGCAGAAGTCCTGCTCCCTGTGCCCCTGCCTTCAGAGGTGAAGTGGATGTCTACCAGAGACAGGGCTTTTTCAGTAGTGGCCCCTTACCTATGGAATGTCCTTCCTTGTCCTATGGTGCCTACACTACTCCTTTTGAAGCACTTTTTAATGTGTTGATCTTTTAACACCATTTTAGTGTGTCCTTTTTTGCCTGAAAATTATTACATTCATTTTAAGCTGCTTAATGCCTTTTGTTTTTATGATCTGTCTTAGTTTTAATAACTTTTAATGTTTTATGGTTTGGGGTTTTCTTTGGGTAAACCACCTTGGGCAAGTTCCCGGGAGTGGTGGCACAAAATTTTTCTAAGTAAATAAATAAATAAACAAACAAGCCAACTATGGCAGTTGCTCTGGGCACATTCACAGAAGTGTGTTGTTTTATCTGGAAGCATCTGGCCGCTTTTTGCCACAGGCTCACATAGCCATTTAAAACGGGCAGGTTGTCGTTCTTTCTGTGATGGTGCAGGCAGGTTGTCCCCCCTAGCTGTGAGGACCACGATGCCATGATTGTTCAGCTTATACATGATGTTAACTGCACGTATATGAACCAAGTGAAATCATGAGAAGACGGGGAGGATTCTCTAATACCAAGGCCAGAAATGTGTTGAGCAGTGGCATCCAGGTCAAGTTATTTGCATCGATGGGATGGGAAGTCCTTGATGATCAGGAGGCAGACCTTTGTATCCACATATTATAGCTATTGAAACCGTGATGGTAGTGAACACTCACGTAGGAATGTGTAAGCTTCCAGCAATGTCCTTACAGTTTCGCCACTGGAGGCAGATGAACAGATAGCTCATATAAGGCTGTGGAAATTGTGAACAGGTGCCTGGAGGCAGTTTTGGGAGGGATGAGGGCTCACAAGCAGAAACTTTAGCCTGATAAAATTGAGGTGTTACTTGTGTGGCAGGAACAGGGATATTTTCCGTTCTGGATGGGGTTGCACTCCCCTTAAAGGAGCAGGCTCATAGCTAGGGGCTGCTACTGGACCAGGCCTCCTGCTGAACGAACAGGTGCAGCAATGTCCAGAAGCACCTTTCTCCATCTTTGGTTGCTGAGCCAGCTCCTGTCTTCCTTGGGCAGAAAAGATCTTGCCAAGGCAGTGCATGTCCTGGTTACATCAAGATTAGATTACTGCAATGCACTCTAGGAGTAGGTCCCCTGCAAATTTGGTGGAGTTTGCCTGAAAAATGCCACCTCCAGTCCCCCAGATAGCTTTCCTCGGAGGAAGTCAATGGCAAACAACCTCTGTTAATCTCTTCTTGCCTTGAAAACCCCAAGATCCTGGGCTCACCATGAGTTGGTTTGTGATTTGATGTCACACCGTTATTAAGGAATCAGAAAAAAAATGGTTTCTGATTTCTTGCCTGCCTAAAAAAATCTGACGAAGAGAGCTCTGACTCTTAAAGGATCATACCCTGGAAATCTAGTAGGTCTTTAAGGCTACTGGACCTGAATCTTGCTCTTAAAAAATGCAGAAATGGATTCCTCCCAAACTACTTACTTGTTTTTCTGCATCAACTGAAATGTCTTTAACTATTTCATTTCAGACAGAAACACTATTTAAATGGGAAGCTCAAACTGGCTTACTTTTATAGATTAAATAATGCCAACTAAATGGATCTCTTTTGTGGCATATGGCTCACTTTCTTGGTTAGTCCAAGCTGCTCCTATGTGTATCCTGATGCCTCCTGATCTCTGATTGTAATGCACTGAATTTGTTTCCTTTTGATGGTTGGAACTGACTGATGATGGAACAAATGATTTTGTAAGTTAACTTTTTCTTGTAAGCACTGTGGTGTCGAGTATTGTGACACATGCTCTTATTTAAAAACTGAGGGTTTGATCCTACCACTCTTCTGCAGGGCAAAAAGGGTGGTGGGATCTATTTTGGTCATCTAAAAGGCTATGTGAGGGATAATGGGTCCCATGTGGACAAAAGCCATATGAGACATGTTCCGTGACAGAGAAGCTAATCAGACTCCTTGAGTGAAAAAGCTGGTAGGATCCAACCCACTGAGTACTGACGTCAGTCGCAGTTGTGGGTGCATAACACCTGCCTCCCCAAAGAAATCTCTTGCACTTCTCTCAGATTTCTCTGATGTTTTGCCTAAAGAGGAACTCTCACTTTCTTGCATATTGCTTTAGGCAAAATTTCACTGGCAATTCTAATGTTTGTTTAAAACTACAATAAAAGCAAAGCACAAACATTGTCAATATATATATAAAGGTTATGTCAGCTTCCGCCATGAGCACTACTATGCTGGGCGCTGGCACACCTGACCTTGATTCTGGGAAGCCATCAGGGACAGTGCAGGCTCTTGCTCTGTGGAAGGAGGGGGGGGGTATACATCTCAGTCGACTCGCAGGCCTGCTCAACCTGACAGAGTCCTGGCTGCTTCCCCCTTTTTCCTTGCCTTTCAAAGCCTCTGCCCTCCTCACCTCCTCTGGGCTTGCTCTTTCTCCTGTTCATCTCTCTCACTCCTACTTCTTCCAGTTTCTCTCTCACACTCTTTCCAAACTCCACCATGCTCCTACACAACCCACCCTGCCCTGTGGGTGGACTTCCCTTTTATCCCTTCATCTCTTCCCTGCTCCACCTGTCAGCCACGCCCCCCCTCCTGCCCCCCTGGCAGACTCAGGTAGTTGCACCTGGGCATATTCTGCTGGCTGATTGGGGCAGGTACACCTGTGCCTCCTTGGCTGGCTGCCAAGCTTTTCCTGCAGCTTGCCTCAGGCAGCTTCACCTGGGATTGTTTTGCTCCTGGCTTCTCCTGGACCAGGCTACTGCCTTCTAGCTGGTCTGCAGGCTGGGGCGTGGCTCTGTGTTGCTTTGGCTGCCTCTTCTCCCTGTCTGGTAAGGCTGATGGCTTACTGCCTTTGCTTCCTGCACCTCCTCCCTTGGGCCTACTCCCCTCCTGGGGATCCTCACTCTCCCTGCCTGGCCCCCTGCCTTCCCACCAGAGGGTAGGGCTAGCTGGTTTCCACCTGCCTCACCTGACTCTCTCAGGCTTGGGTGCTTCTTTGTCCTCCTGTGGCGGGGATGCCTCCTTCCCCCCTTCAGATGTTGGTCTGCTGTGATCCTGGGTGCCCATTGGGGTGGCTGTCCTCCAACTGCCTCCCGTCCCCTTCTCCCAGTAAGTCCGGGGGCTGAGCCTCAGTTCCCGGACAGAATACACGGACCCGTGCCCTTCTTCAGAAATGTATCTAGAAGTAATGGGAGTGATTTATGCCTGGTGTTTCCATAAAAAATAATTGTCGTTTACTACCAAAGCCTGGGAGGAGGATAAACTGTCAGTACAGTGTGACCAAAGTGGGAAGGGGGTGGGCATTTTTTGCTTCCTGTAAAAGGAACCAGATCCTACAGCATCCATATTTGGCGCACTGTTGGTTGCAAAACAACCTTTTGATAGTCTTATCACACACTCTTATGAATGGAGGGATGGGTGGGAAACATTGGCAACTGGATTGAAAATGTAAAATGGGCAACTTTTGTCTTTTTGGGACACGTGAATGAACTTCAGTCCCTGTTGCCAGTTTCTTACCAGGGATAAATGTTCCCTATTTTGTTTTTTATATTTGTTGGTATTTTGGTCAGTGAGTTCAGTACTCCTCTTTTCACTGTTGATTTTGCAGATTTGTTCATATTGCATACAAAAGCTACACAGTTTTTACACTGTATTCGGTATACATCATTTATATGTACATTATACAAACCGTATATTATGCTCATTTCGTGCTTTACAGAAATGCACACATTTTAAGAGAAAATTCAGTGCCCGGAAATAGGAAATAAAGATTCATGGGTTGTATTTGCATGAAAGAGAAGCAATATCTAAGTAGGACAGCAGGATTTGAGTCCAGTGGCACCTTAGAGACCAACAAGATTTTTCAAATGTATAAGCTTTCGAGGGCCAAAGCTCCATTCTTTAGATATCTGACATTTAGGAGCTACCCTCACCTAAGAGGTTCCAACATAACTGAGGGAACTGCTTCTTCTTTCATAAATGGGGGAGACATGTAGACATTGAACTTTGTAGAAATACAGTGTCATCCTGTTTTCTTTTTCTGTAGCACAGTCCTTCTGGCAAAGGTGCACAGTTTGTTTTTCTGTAGCACGAGTATATTTAACCCCAGGCTGTAAGAAGCCACATGAGGGACTATTCTTTGTAAGTTGCCTGATAGTCAGGTTTGAGATTCTTCAAGGCATTGCCTCACAGAGCCTGACCTTCTGGCCTCTTTTTGTAAAAAGCTTGTCCTTCAGCTTGAAAAGTGCTTTAGTGAAGTCTGTCAAAATACCTTGAGGAAGTAAATGCCTCTACTGACAATTTGGAAGAAATAATTCTCTTTATTTCCAAGATAAATCCAGGAGTCAGCTATGAACAGCACTAATTTTCTCACACAATCAAAAAGCAAACGTACTAGAATGTGGCCCCCCATGATACAAATTCCTCAGAGACCGTACGTTTGACCGATACGCTTTCTGTACACAATCAGTACACATGTAATCAGTTGACCTTTTCTGTTATAAGTCGGACACTGTGCGGACTGGTGGTTTCCTCACCTTTTGTCACATTGATATCCCCCCCCCCCCACACACACAAAAGGAACTCAGGACAGAGAGATTATAGAACAGGATCACTTTTTACCCGTATAAAAGCCTTCTATAGTAGGATAGGCTGAGAGAGAGTGGCTGATCTCAGATTGACCCAGTGACATTCACAGCAAACAGAGTGTGAGGTTTTTAAGTGTCAGAGCTACCTTATCTGAAGAAAGGAGCTCTGACTAAGCTCATACTCTGAAAATCTAGTTGGTCTCTAAGGTGCCACTGGACTCACATCCTGCTGTTCTACTGCAGACCACACATTAATTGTCCATATACCTATGACCCAGAGCTTGCTTGTGTACAGAGGTTACAGTGTTAAACTCTGGGGTTTGATTCCACAGAACATTTCCACTTGTGCCTGAGCAGAAACACACAAAAGTCATCACACTATATACCTCCTTGCACTTCTGCTTGTGCAACCCTTAGAGCAGGATAGGGTGAGATTTGTATTGGCAGTAGTACATGTGAAAAGGATCTAGGGGTTTAGCAGACCTTACACTGAGCATGAGTCAGCAGTGTGTTGCAGTGGCTAAAAAGGTGAATCAATAGATGTATAGCATCCTGATCACGTGATGTTCTGCTCTGGTTAGATCTCATTTGGAATGTTGTTTTCAGTTTCGGGCAGTGCAGTTTAAGAAGGATGTTAACAAGCTGGAATGGGTCCTATAAAGGACTGTAAAGATGGTGAATGGCTTGGAGAACAAGTCCTATCAGGAGAGGTAGAAGGAGTTGGGTATGTCTAGCCTGGGAAGATGACTGAGAGGTAATATGATAGTGTTGCCCAAACTGGGGTGTATGTGTGTCTCCTTTCGAGTTTGGGGAACTAGCATACAAGGAGATGAGGTGAGAGAGGGTAACTAGCAGGATTTCCACCAATGTATACCAGGATTGTTCCCTTTGAGAACTCTCTAAGGGTTGGATGACTAACAATAGCATCTTCAAGTATTTGAAAGGATGTCACTTAGAGGATGGAGTGGAGTTGTCTTCTGTTGTTCCAGAGGGTCAGACCAGAACCAATGAGTTAAAATTAAACCAGAAAAGTTTTGGGCTAAACATTAGGAAGAACTTCCTGATGGTTGGAGAAGTAGCTCAGTGGAACAGTCTTCCTTGGGAGGTGGCGGGCTCTCTTTTGGAGGCTTTTAAGCAGAAGCTATATGGCCATCTCTCAGCAATGCGGATTCTGTGACTCAGTATGAAATTAAGCAGTTTGTGAGAAGGCGGACAGGAAGAGATGATCCAGTGCTCAGATGTTTTTATGAACATAGGGTAATCCACTGATCTCCACTTTCCTTCAGGCTAGATTGGACAGGGATCCTGATTTTTTTTTAACCTTCCTCTAGGTCATTGGTGGCATATTGCAGAGTTCATTGGGGTCCCTTCCAGCTCTGTGATTCTCTGATCCTAGGACCTTCAATAAAGACTATAGAACTGAGTGACATCAGTACATTCATAACACCCAACCCCACATTCTAGATTATCTCATTCAGCAGTCTGACATAAATTTTACAGCATAAAGGGCAACACTGACCTTCTAAAGTTCCCCACAACTTGGATCCTGAACCACTGACTGTTTCCATCCAGACAGAAGAGACCAAAACCAGTGGACCTTCTTAATGCCAGATTCCAGATGGTGTAATAAAAAAAAGTGATCAACTGTGTCAAAGCCTGTCGACAGATCTAACAAAGAGCCAAAGTAAACATCATGGTGGCCATAGGTTTGATCCATGGCTGCCATCGCCATTTTAGGGGAAATTTTGAGCATTTAAAAAAGCCATGGGGGCCCAATTCTGATTGGGCCTGTGGTGGAGGGGGGGCAGGTGATCTTGTGCTCCCCTTCCCTGGGCCTTTTTAAATTTGAATGCAGGCTGTTTAAGTACTTGAAAAGGTGTGGGGGGGGGGGGCGAGATTGCCTGGTCTTCTGTACTTGCAGCTTTTTGTAAACGGTCAATTCCTTTCCTAAAATGGTAGTGGCCGTGGGTTGAACCCTTGACCATCATAACATCTAGCTTGGCCCAGAGATGATTAGTTTTATCAAGCTGTAAATGGAGATGGTTCATTGGAGCAGCTGAAACTGTGTCCATCCCATAGCTATGCCTGAAACCAGATGGGAATGTGTTAGGGGCACGTGTGTCATCCAGGTATACCATGCAGTTGCTCTGCCACTACTTGCTCAATCGCCTTACCCCAAAATGGTAGACTAGAAAATGCATCATAATGACCTGTGCGAATGTGCCGTCAAGTCACAATCGACTTACAGCAACCCCAGCAAGGGGCTTTCGATGCAAGCGAGAAGCAGAGGGGGTTTTCCAAGGCCTTCCTTTGCAGAGTCCTCTTTGGTGATCACCCATCCAAGTACTGACCCAGCTTATCTTCTGAGATCTGATGAGATCGGGCTTTACCATGCCACCTGCTCTCCCAATGACATGCACAATCATTGTTTAATTTTTATTGTTGCATTCTTAAAATGCTAATTCCCAAATATCTAGTTTCCAAGCTTAACTTTATTTTACTTGTTTAAATTTTTTTTGAAACTATGACGATTCCTGAATTCTCACTCTGTGTATTTCATAGCATGGTGTGTAAGTTTAAATAATATGCATTCAGATAGAGGCAGATTTATTGAAGCTACTTCTGAGCAGCAAAAATGCCATATTTTTAAAATATTCATTGCTAAGGAGAGGGACTAGAGTGAGAATAATTTAACCATTGTTGGATTAGTTCCGTGATGAAGACCTAATGCATTTGCCATGGTTGGTGCATGCTTCTTCATTATAAATTGTCAACTGAAGTCCACTGGGATGCTTTACAAAGCAGAAAGGTCTAAATTGGTCAGACTAGGAGAAAATATACTAAAATCGTTTTTTGAAAAAATGGCCACGTTGATTGGCTACAGCAGCCAATTGATACAGCAGTATGAATGATTTAGTTCAAGGTCCTTCACTGTTTCTATATTTTAGATGAAGAGACATGGATGATGTGGAATGGTACATAGTTTTGTGCAGGGCTTTTTTCTGGGGAAAGAGGTGGTGGAACTCAGTGGGGTTGCCCTCGGAGGAAATGGTCACATGGCTGGTGGCCCCGCTCCCTGATCTCCAGACAGAGGGGAGTTGAGATTGCCCTCCACGCTGCCCGGTGGCGCGGAGGGCAATCTCAACTCCCCTCTGTCTGGAGATCAGGGAGCGGGGCCACCAGCCACGTGACCATTTTCAAGAGGTTCCAGAACTCTGTTCCCCCGCGTTACCCCTGAAAAAAAGCCCTGGTTTTGTGTATGATTTCTCTCAAGCACATTCAAGGGCCATGTCTCGGAGCAGACATTCTTTTTTTTCTCCATTATTAAATGTGTACTTCTGTGTACTTCTTATTTACAAAGCTATCATAAATAATTCCATAGACTGTTTGGCAATGCAACAGAAGAGACTTGTTAAATAAATGGTAATGTGTGTTGTGTTCCAATAATGTATTAAATTCATCCATATCCAAGAAAATAAACCTAAATCACATTTGCTGATTAGGGCTTGTCTAATAAAAATTAATTTTTCCATTTCAGCTTCTTAAATGTTTACTGTATATTCCTTCAGTTCTTCCACTCCGTTTGATTTCTAAGACTTTGCATATGCCATCTTTGCTTCTGGCAGGAAATTCATCAGAAATAATCTCTCTTTTGTATTCAAGCAAAGCAAACATTCCTTGAATGAAAGAGGTGCAGTTGCTTCTGTTGCTTGTTAGTTATAGTAAGGCCATTTACGGTGCAATCCTAGGCAGAGTTACTCCACTTTGAGTCCATTGAATTAAGTGGTCTTAGATTAGAGGAGGTCTGCATAGTATTTTACCATAAACTGAGGTTAATTTTGGCATTTTCTAGTTGCCTACAGTGACATTGACTGGATTAACTGGAGTGATATAAAGCTGGTTATTATAAGCTACACTTGCTGATCCTACAGATTTCCTAGTGTACAAAATCCTTTTAAGATGTTCTCTGCTTCAACCTAGAACATTATGCTTACTGCCGTTTTGTAGACAAACCACTGAGTGTTGTTGAAAAACCACTCAATGGAGCCATGATTGAGCTGGGTTTTGAGGTTGTTGTCTCATTTAAAGATATTAGCCTTTTCTCCCATGGAAAAAGTGAAACGAGTTCAGAGAGCTTCTCTTCTAAGCATAGATCTAGAGGAGTTAGCCATGTTAGTCTGTAGTAGAGTTGGGCATGAACAGCAATACAAAAAAAAGAAAAAAGTCACGGACAGCCCGATCAGCTGTTCCCAAGCAAGCTGTTCATGAGGCCCCATTCCCGACGAACATGTGTTTGTTCCAAGCCCTGTTCGTGGTGTTCATCAGCCGTTCGTCAAGCCAGATAGTCTGGTGCCTTTCAATCAGTTCCCTTGGCAACAGTAGGCACGGACTTTCTGAGCTCTGTCTGAATTCCTGTTGCCCTGGAAACCTGAATCTAAGCCCAGGGGCACTTCACCCCCGACTCAGCCGCTTGTCAGGGAAAACCCTGATGGGTTTAAATTTCCCTCTCCCTGCTGCTGCGCAGTGCAGGAAGAGGGACATTTAAACCCCCCATTCACCTGCTTGTCAGGGAAACCCTGATGGTGCAAGGAACTTTCTTCCCTTCCAAGTCTCCCCCCCCCCCCTCCCATGAACAGCCAACCACGAACATGTTCGTGAACAGGGTCATGTTCGTGGTTGTTCATGATTCCCTGTTCATTGATGGCAATGAACAACGAACCTCGTGTTCGTTTTTTTCCCTGTTCGTGCCCACTTCTAGTCTATGTTTGCAAAATAGTAGAGTCCAGTAGCACCTTTAAGGCTAACCAACTTTATTGTAACATAAGCTTTCGAGAACCACAGCTCTCTTCGTCAGCATCTGATGAAGAGATCTGTGGTTCTCGAAAGCTTATGCTACAATAAAGTTAGTTAGTCTTAAAGGTGCTACTAGACTCTTTCCTATCTTCTAAGCATGTAATCATCTTACTCTGTTCAAGGAGACTGGCTAAACTTGAGACCATGCAACATGCAGGAATCTTGGGAACAGTCTTCTCTCTTTATTTTCTGTTGATGGCTACATGTTAATAGTTAATGAGTTAAGGGAATCTCAGCATATGAGGTAGATTTGATGTCATTTTGAACTGGGGAAACACTTTCTGTGCCATTTCTAATCAGTCATACCTTTTAAGGTTCTCACTTCGATAGAAGGTTACAGCTGTGCTTAGGATTACATTGTCTGTGTGCTGGTTGCTTTCAGTTATTTTCTAGGCATCAAATGTTTGCCCCCATATTGGTGTATTCAGAAGAAAGGCTTGCCGTATGGTAATGTCTAAAATGATGATACAAGTTCATCTCTCTGGACATACTGTAAATGAGTACTGAGCAATCCCATTTTTCTTGCCCATTCACCACTATCATCTGATCTGTGTGGAAGAGCAAAACAGCAAGCCATCTTGTATTTCTTCCCTTTCCTTATCTTTGCCCCAGAAATAATAAAGTAAGCTTACTTCTCTTCTTAGGAGCGATCAGTTACATGTGATATTTAGTGCAAAAGGATCACCTTATTCAGATGATTTAACTGTGCTAGTTGTAATTGGAATACAGACATTTGTGTAGATAGGGAAAGTTGTCGAGAAGGGACATCTGTATTCCTTTAGAGGGGCAGAGCACTGTATTAATAGAGGGGAGTTCCCACAACCCAGGTTGTCAGGCTGTTAAGATCTATTTGTAAGAAATATGTTACAAATAATTGAACTACATGGTGTTAATAACCCCGACATCTGTCATCGTCATCCTGATTTTCTGTGTGCATTAATGCATGAGAGGGGCTAGGATTTTCAGAATGCCAGATTGGTGCTCCAATGTATGTATTTCTAGCCAGCCTTGTGACCTAGTTAAACACAGAAAGTGTCTGACGACAAATATAGCAATAAAACGTTACACTCAAAGATCACAGAACCCCACTCTGTTCTATGTCTTTTCCTGCATGTAGTAAGGAAGTAGATTGCTCCAGCTGTCTCTTTCTACTAGTGCATTCTTTGCAGTCTTAGGAGTTGTGAAGTCTACATGGAGAACATCCTTCTCAATTTCCCCCTCCAAAATGTGTACAAAAGGAGGGCTTTGTTCAGAAAATAAATAGCAGCCAATGTAGTTGTACAGTGAGAGAGAAACTGCTAGGGTTGCCAACTTCTAGGTAGGGCCTGGAGATCTCCTGGAATTACAACTGACCTCCATACGACACAGATCAGTTCTCCTGGAGAAAGTGGCTGCCTTGGTGGGTAGACTTTGTGGCATTATACCCCGCTGATATTCGTGCGCTCCTCAAGCCCGCTCTCCCCAGACTCCATGCCTCAATCTCCTGGAATTTCCCAGTTCAGAGCTGGCAATCTTAGAAACCACTTGAACACATTTTCCAAGAGTGTACTGTTGTAACAACAATACATTTTCCAAGAGTGTACTGTTGTAACAACAATACATTTCCCAAGAGTGTACTGTTGTAACAACAATACAATTTCATTCCAATCTCCCTTAGGTATCCTACTGAAGACTCTCTGAAATACCTCCCCCTCCCCAGTTTGGCTTTCATACTACAGGGTCTGAGAATCCAGCATTTTATCCATATTTTTTATACTGCTGATTTTATAACTGCTGATTATACTGGTAGCTGTTGCATCCTGTTGATGGGTTTTGTTTCTAGTTTATTGAATTATTTTAATTGTTAATAGTTTTTATTTCAGTCCAGTTCTGAAAAACACCAGGCCAACAAAACACTCCACACCCGACAATAGCCCTGCAGAGAAGATTAGCACATCAAGCACCAATCCATATGCAAAAGAACCTCCTCAGGATACAGTGAAGCCTCCCGCCATTAGCATTCCACACCCTGGGAAACTCTTACAGAATGACTCAGTGAAGCCTCCCGCCATTAGCATTCCACACCCTGGGAAACTCTTACAGAATGACTCAGCTCAACCCCACCCCTCCTGAGTAGATACAAATGACCTACATCTTTTCCACACTGTGACACTGAGAGATCTTTGTCTTTTGGTGCTACACCTCTGAAGATGCCAGCCACAGCTGCTGGCGAAACGTCAGGAACTACAATGCCAAGACCACGGCAATACAGCCCGGAAAACCCCCAACAACCATCGTTCTCCGGCCGTGAAAGCCTTCGAC
This sequence comes from Eublepharis macularius, assembly GCF_028583425.1. Classification (NCBI taxonomy): domain Eukaryota; kingdom Metazoa; phylum Chordata; class Lepidosauria; order Squamata; family Eublepharidae; genus Eublepharis; species Eublepharis macularius. The sequence goes on from NC_072793.1 coordinate 5,958,829, forward strand.
AATACATCGGTCTTGGGAATGTTTAGAGAAAAGGAGATTGAGGGGGGACATGATTGCTCTCTTTAAATATTTGAAAGGCTGTCATTTGGAGGAGGGCAAGGAGCTGTTCCACTTGGCAGCAGAGGGTAGGACCCGAAGCAATGGTCTTAAATTACATGCACAAAGGTACCGGCTCGATATTAGGAAGAACTTTTTCATGGTCAGGTGGAATCAGCTGCCTAGGGAGGTGGTGAGCTCCCCTTCACTGGCAGTTTTCAAGAAGAGGCTGGATGAATACTTATCAGGGATGCTTTAGGCTCATCCTGAATTGGGCAGGTGGTTGTACTAGAAGGTCTATATGGCCCCTTTCAACTCTGTGATTCATACAAATCTTTATTGCTATTAAAATTAGAGGATGTGTATGTATTGGCAGCACCATGTAAAATATATCTAGATACTACTTTTTGTTTTTGTTGTGAAGAATTGTTAAATATATCAAATTAAGAAATGAGAGAGTTGCTTTAGCCAATATGTGGAACTGTTTGATTTGGGCTCTAATCTGGTAGAATTTTTTAGGATGTGATTGCAAATGGGTTAAATTCTAGATCCCCGCTTTCTTGTCATATCTCTGCTAGATGCTAGGAGGACCATTTTAAGGCTTTATTTGTGACATCATCTGCTGGTAGTAGTATAGTCCAATCAGTGTTCCCCCAAGGAATAGAGAATTGGCCTCCAGTTGTAGTTTCAAAAGTTAAATCATTAATTTTCCAAATGAAATCCAGTGAAGCTCCAGGATCTGATCTGGTGCTTCCAGAGTTATTTAAAGTAAATGCTGACTGGAGGGCCAATATAATGGCTCCTCTTTTTACATAGATTAATGTGACAGGCATTATACCTACCTCTTGGCGACATGCAGTAATTGTTCGTGTTTCTAAACAAGGTGATGCAAAGATCCTTCTATCACCCTGTAAGTCTGTAGTCAGTGTGATGGGCAGGTTACATGCTTCCCTGCTTTACAAGAAACTATTATCATGGATACAGGATGAAGTTATCTTAGGACAAGAGCAGGCCGGATTCCGTAGAGGTGTTAGTGGAGTTGATCATTGCCCATCATAGATAAATAAACCAACTCAAAGGAGGGCATGCTGGCTCTGTCCTTTATGGACCTCAGAGCTGCCTTTGACTCAGTGCCTAGGCAAGATTATGGAACAGGCTGAAGAAATATCAGGAAATGTAAGAAGTGCCTCTTTCGCACTGGTTCCTTAGTCCAGTAATGTCTCCTCTGAAGGACCAGTGGTTCCGCTTTTCAGCCCTGATCTCTGAGATCTTTTAACTGTGTATGCTGTGGATTGAACATTGGACCTTCTTCATGCAAATCATGAGTTTTAAGTTCTGAGCTATGGACCTCTCTCCTTAAGAAATAGCTTCTTATTAATTCCTCACGTAATGTTAATGGATAACTTCTCCATCCACTGCATGAGGAACAGCAGTGAATGGCATGGGGGTCTCTGCTGGGGCTAATACCCATGAGAAGGGGATATTCCGTAAAGTGGTGAGTAAGCAACATGTTGGATCTCATGACACTGTGTCTGAATCGAAGATGGGTAGTGATGGAAGGCCTCTTGTTTCTATAAAGCTGCAAGCTTTGTGTGGAAAACTCTAGTGGGCAAATTATTCTCAGAACAGGAGGCTTCTACCATATCAGCGTCCAGTAAGAAGTCCACTTTTAGGATATATGAATGCTCTTGGAAAGCTTGTTAGGTGTTGCAGAAATGAGGGCTTGACCCCGCAGAGTCCAGCTTACCACAGGAATTTCCTTCCTCCAGGATGGACCATCCTAGAGTTGAATAGGCTGCACAGACAAGTAGCTGCACTAGCATCCATCTTGGAAGGATATCCAGCTTCCTAGGATCAAGCAATTTCTGTCCAATCTTATCCTTTCATCCCATCATGGAAGCGACATATAGATTTAGAAGGCCTGACTGAAGCGCCATTTAAGCCTCTGAGGGAAGTTTTGACAAAAGTCCGTATTCTGAAAGTGCTTTTCCTAGTGGCAGTCACTTTGGCCTGAAAAAACGTTGAAGATGGGAACACTTTCCATAGCCAAAGGATTCTGTATTTTCCACAAGAGCCAAGTGATTTTGTGTACTTATCCCACTTTTATGCTAAAAGTCAGTTTCGTCTTCCATCAGTCACAAGTAGAGATGGGCACGAACTGGGAAAAAAATGAATTGTGCGGTTCATGATTCGTCACATTTCATGAACCATGAACTTTCACGAACCTGCCCCAGTTTATGAACCAGTTTGTTTGGTTCGTGAAAATGTCACATCCAGGTCAGCAAATCATCACTTCTGAGACAGTAGAAGGTCAATTCTGGGCCAGCAGAAGGCCACTTCTGGGTCAGCAGAAGGTCTGCAGGAAGTCCATCCCCTGTTGCCTAGGACACTGATTGATCAGCACCAGGCTGTCTGCAGCGACAAACCAAAAAATGAACCAAAATGAACCAGCCTAAAGTTCATGGCGGTTCATCAGAAATGGGCTCTGACGAACCATTGGTTCGCAAACCACGAACTGGCCCAGTTCGTCACGAACTTTGGTTCGTATTTTGGTTTGTGCCCATCTCTAGTCACAAGAGATCAAGCTATTGTATTTGTGTTCTTCTCACCCAGGAAAAAGAACTAGCGTTACTTAGACAGGCACTGTGTACCTCCATCAGATGAGCTACAGCAGATACACTGGTCCTTTCAGGATATCGGATAGCTTGTTTGTAGATTACCATCTGGTATTGAGTGAGAGGAAAAGGGTCTAAGACAAGCTCAGCAGACATATTCTTCTGGCAAACTCTTCTCAAGGTCCTAATGCACCAGCAGACACCACAGCTCACTCAGTCAGAAGTGCTTCTGCGGCTTTCAGTGCCAGTGCTCCAGGCTCCAATATCTTTAAAGCTGCTATGTGGGCTTTGACTTCTATTTTCATCAGACATTTTTAAATAGATCATGTTGCTGCAGCTGGTGCAACATTTGGGCAACGGGTGTTTCAGCAAGTGGTCTGATACCTCTGCATTTTTGACTAGCTGGCATTCTTCATTTGGGTGTACTGCTTGGTAATATATTGATCAGAATGCCCTTGTCTGTCCAAATGAAAATGAACATTGGACTTATTGTGAAAGATCCTTTTACTTGTAGAAGAGGGGGAGACTGTTCTTTTTAGGTGGGGGGGGGTCACTTCTTCAGAGAATAAAGGGGGCGGGGGGATCAATGCCATCCAGTTTTCTGTGTTGTCTACAGTTCGTTGACTGTATTGTTCCCATTTTACACTTATTTCTGGGGGGGGGGTTGTACTCTGTTATACCTCTTGAGCACTATGCTCTATTTGTTAATGAGCCACAGTTTATTTTTGATAAGGCATGCTAATTAGCTATGCCAGTCTCCGCACTGAAGACGATGCGCACTCCCTCTGAGCTGAAGACAGAAGGAACAACCTACTTCCTGCCTTCTGGGACTGGAGGTAGTGAGTACTCAATTGCCAAAGTATTTTCCTTTTCTTCAAGTAAAAGGAACCTTTCTGGTAAATTCAGTGCTCTATTCTCACATTACTATCAGGGCTTTTTTTCAGCTGGAACGCGGTGGAACGGAGTTCTGGCACCTCTTGAAAATGGTCACATGGCTGGTGGCCCCGCCCCCAATTTCCAGGCAGAAGGGAGTTTAGATTGCCCTCTGCGCCGCTGGCGCAGAGGGCAATCTAAACTCCTCTCTGTCTGGAAATCAGGGGGCAGGGCCACTGACCATGTGACCATTTTCACCAATGGCGATTTAAACTTTAAAAAACTCCCCCCTTGTTCCAGCTGACCCTAAGTGACATCATTGTGCAGTCCTGAGTTCCACCACTGAGTTCCACCACCTCTTTTCCCAGAAAAAAAGCCATGGTTACTATCATCAGTGCAATAAACTCAACATTTTCTTCTTTAGCTTCTGGCCATAGTTCTGAAACAGTTCTTCCAAACAGTCTTTCTAAAGATAAAAGAGGAGAATATTCAAGAGGAATAGTTTCTAAAGGACGCTATGCTGAAGGCGCTTACTTGAAGCAGTTCAATCCCAATTGGACATACTGTGCTCTTAAGGGGTTTTAGGAATGGAGCCAACACATTTGGCAATATCACATCCAGTTCTTGCACTCTGATCTCAGTTACAAAAGGGTGTGTCAATCTTGAGAAAACCATAGTTCTGTTAGCATTATTATAATGATTCCATGCCATGGACTGGTCAGTGTAATTTATAATAGTACTCCACAGAAAGTGTGTTCTTCCAAAACCACAAAGAAAAAAGTGCAGTTTGAGCCTTGACCAAAGTCTGTCTTCGCTAGAACTTGGAGGCTCTTGAGCAAGGCATGCAGCTTTGCCTTCTGTTACCAGGTTCTTGCATAGACAGAAGGCTTGCAGGGGGCTGCTGTATGGATCATCACTCCTTTCTTGGATTCAGCTGTCTTTTCTCAAAGGCCTCGGCAAGCTTTTCTAGGCTAATGTCCCCAAAATGAACTTCAATCAAGGCATCTGCCATCATTCGGCATGTGGGACAGGAATTTTATTGGAATTAATTATCTTAGATCAGTGCTTTGCTGCTGTACCACTACGGCTTATAATTCAGAGTTTTGCAGAAAACGGACGGTGGTAGCAGTAATTGCTCCCCCAGTGTGGTGATCTGCCATTTTGTTCTGTGAATTTTGCTTTACATACAGGAACCACAGCCACAGGGCATGGATGCCACCCAGAGAAAGGGACTCCTAAGAAATGTGTTCTAGTGTCTTGGGCTAGAATTTTAATTTTGCTTTTAACAGCTTCCACCTTAAAGGTTCATATCTCCAATGTTAGAGCCTATAATAATGTCACTAAATTGTCCATTTTGTTGTTCTTATTTTTGTTTTCCCATAAGAACAAAGTTCTGTTCTGGCATTAAAGACTGCACTGTCTTGATCATTAGAGAGCTTCCTTATAGGCAAGTCATATCTCTTGAGGCTGGCTGCCTGTTACCTATACAAATTCATGCCACTATAAGCTAAAAAATCTCATACTATTCCACAGAGTTTTCATCTTTGTGCTTGCCTTTAGTCAATGGTCCAATTCATGTTGTGTGTCTTGGGATGACTGTTACAGCAAACCACCACTTGCATGCTCAGAGAACCCACACCACAACAGGGATGTATACAAGCACTCTTTGCAAGGGTCCCTTGATTCATATGGCTGCTTCTCAAGGCAGCATCGTCAACCTTAGTGAAGAGTAACTGATAGTACCAGAGGGAACCAACCACCCAAACTGTGCTCCAAGCAAGGATTTTTGTGTTGGGGTGTTATTGTTGTTGTTGTGGGTTTATATATTTTAACAGTTCATATTCATCTTCTATGTATAAAATGGCTTCCACAATTAATAAAATATTATAAAAATAACAACATGACAGCAGTCAAAGCAACTCCTGTGAAATAATAAATTTGCACCAGTTTCCAAAACTGTATACTTGGGAGCATAATTCTGCACAATAATAATAAATTCATTGGCTGGATTTAGTGACCCATCAGTAGAATGGATAGATGTGAATCTTGCCTTCCTTCCTCTCCCACTAATACTCCTCCTGGACTTAGGAAAGTTGATTCCCGGAGCAGGAGGGAATGAGAGCCAAGCTACAAGGGACGCCTGACACAGGTTGGACGCTAGTCGGCTTCCCTCAAGTTTTGATGGGAAATGTAGGCATCCTGGTCTTGCAGCTGTAATGGAGAGCCAAGCTGTAAAACCAGGACGCCTACATTTCCCATCACAACTTGAGGGAAGCTGACAAGTGTCCAACCTGTGTAAGGCGTCACTTGTAGCTTGGCTCTGAGAAGCAATAGCATAAAAATAGTACAGGGAAGCAGTGGTGGTATGTGGAAAGGGCTGCATGTGTTTTTGAATCTTGACTGTTTGTTATGAATTCAAGTGAATAGTGTTGTTCAGAATAGCACAGCTTAACAAGTAGAATGGAGTTGCTGGCACATGTGCCTTGGAGAGCATTCTTTGTTAAACACAGATGAATTTGAGAAGAGTTTAAAGGATTTACAGGTTGTGGGGACTTAAGCAAACAGGAGACTCCAGTTGGTGCAGAATGCTGCAGCTCGGTTGTTATCAGAGCAAGCAGAAGGATGGATATTGCTCCCATCTTGCAGTCACTCCATTGGCTGCCTATCAGTTATCAGGCTCAATTCAAGGTATTGGCTATCACATGCAAAGCTCTTCGCGGCCTTGGTCCAGCACACCTACGGGGGCGCCTCTCTCCTGATGTTCCCCCACGGCAGCTTCGCTCCACTTAACAGTGTCTCCTGCAGGTGCCACCCGGCCCAGGAGCAAAACCAACAGCTGCCTGTGCGCAGGCTTTCTTTCTGGTGGAACGGCCTGCCTGGGGAGGTCAGGATAGGAGAGCCCTCACTCTTCTTGCTTTCCGCAAATGATGCAAAATGGAATTATTTAGGAGGGCTTTTTTACATAGATAGGAAGGTTGTACTATAGGGAGGTGGTCTCAAAGACACTCTTCACTAAAGAAATAAGGACCATAGACCTCACTGCTATGTACTATCTGTTGCTTCAAGAATGATCCTACCGGGTTGTTTTGTGTTGTTTAATGTCAGTTTTAGAATAGCTTATGCTCTCTTTCAGCATTTCTTCAACTCTGTTGTACTCTTGCTGATGTTATGCCTTTGTGAACTTGCATTTATATGGCATTGTTTATTGACACCTCCTTGATACTGATTATACTAATTTCACACTATGTAATGTGCCTTGAGTCTCAGTGAGAAAAGCAGGCTATAAATGACATAAATAAAATAAATAATAAATAAATCTTCAGGGAAATTAATTTCCCTCTCCTTTTAGGTATTCCTTCCTTGTAACTGTATCCTATTTTATCATTTTCCTGTGCAGAATTCACTCCTGCATCAGGAAAAAAAGAACGTTAATTACAAGAATGAGCGCACACAAGTCTGGTTCAGTGGCTTGTATACAACCAAAAACATTAAGTGGATTTTTCTTGAGCAAGGTCTGTGATTCCTTCTGGTTTCTCCGTCCAACTGCAGACTCCCACTTTGCAACCTCTATTTCTCTTCCCACCACCAGGAACAAAAATTCAGGGGTCTCAGGGAGGAGGGAATTGGCTGAAACCATCCTCTGTTGAATGAAAACTTAAGTATTTGGAAACGCATGGTTAGATAAAGGTCAGCATGTATAGTGCATGAAACAGATTTGTCATATGCAACAATATTTGCCAATATTTGGGTATTTGTCATATGCAACAATATATGTACATTTTCTTATACAGAAGCAAAATCTACATAGACAAAAATAAGTCAAGTGTCTCTTTGTGTTACTACTGTAAAATAACAGAAAGCACTTTCCTTTATGTATAAAGGGCCTTGCAAACTTTGATCGAACAGATAGAGCTGTGGATATCTTGGGGACCTTCTCTTCTCAAGACATTTATTTATTCTCCAAAGCAGCTTACAGTGTTCTCCCTTCCACCTTTTGTCCTCCTCACAACTATAAGCAGTGCTTTTTTTCAGCTGGAACGCAGTGGAATGGAGTTCTGGAACCTCTTGAAAATGGTCACATGGCCGGTGGCCCCGCCCCCTGATCTCCAGACAGAGGGGAGTTGAGATTGCCCTCCGTGCTGCTCTGCGGCATGGAGGGCAATCTCAACTCCCCTCTGTCTGGAGATCAGGGGGCAGGGCCACCAGCCATGTGACCATTTTCTCCGAGAGCAACCCACTGAGTCCACCACCCCTTTTCCCAGAAAAAAAAGCCCTGACTATGAGGTAAGTTAAGCTGAGAGAGTATGACTAGCCCAAAGTTGCCCAGTGAAGTTCTGTGGCAAAGTGGGGATTCAGAGCGGCAACTCTCAAATCCTAGTTCTACTTTCTACCATTACGCCACTCTAGATCTGTTTGTCCCTCTCCTTTCCCAAGTGTGTTCTTTTTTATTGAATGTCTTGCATGGGGAGGCTTTCTCAGCTCTTGCCCTATTTTCTCTCTTTCTCTTTCGGTGATTTCTGTGCTGCCACATCAGAGTCCTGCTTGAGGCAGTTTACAATTACAATTAATATAATAAGTTTACAATACAAAACAACCAACCATTAAGGTTGTTTCATTGGGTTAAGACTGTTTCTGTTTAAGAAAGGACTTCTGCTGGGTAACTGGAATTTAAAGATACGTTGTCTTTATTCTTGATAGTTTTAGGCTGTTAAAATTTTGCTGCCCCATTGGCTTTATTGCATTTGTGTATTCATAAATTTTATTTTATTTTAAAATTTTATTTAAACAGTTTTTGTTGACTTTTTTATTATGAGTAGCTTTGAGTACTGTGATAAAAATAAATAAAATAAGTGCTCGATCCTAATTCCCAAGAAAGAAAAAAGATCCCCATCTCCCTGAGTTTCTCTTCCCCTGGCAGTCCCCAGTGCACCCTCCCAGCTGATGGTCCAGGGCCCACCTTGAGCCTCGTGTGCTGCTGTCAGGAGGGTGTTTTTCCCGCAGCTGTGAAGATCTGCTTCAGCGGACTCATTCTGTTCATAGGAGCTGAAATCTAACCTATGGCATCTCCTTACTTTTCAACACAACTGCCCAGAATGGGCCCACTCCACTAGCACAGAGTAATTTTTGAAGGCTGACGGCAGCTCACTTTGCACGCCACTGAAGCCATCGGGTCCAAGATGGCTGAACTCTAAGCACCCTGCTTAATGGGTTTGTTTGTGAGTGACTCCTCCTGTGGAGCAGAAGGATTAGTATGTGGCAAACGGCATGAGAAGATCTACAAATCAATCTGCACCACAGAGAAATGCTCTTTGTTGTTATATGCTAATGCACTTTTGAGAAGCTATTATGTTTTATTGCTTAAATACAGAATATTAGGATTTTTACTGCATGTAGTGTTTACAGCTTGCCAAAAGCTCTGTGTTTTCTTAATTATATTTTATCAAATGTTGGGTTTAATGGATGGTTATGGCCTGCACTTGCTGCTCATTTATGTTGGGAGGAGAAAGCAGAATTCAACCTATTTTGTTTTGTTTACTTCAAGTATGAGTTTTAAAAGTCTCATTGTTGAAGCTATGCATCCATATAGTGTCCTGTAGGAATTCACAGGTTCTTCACCTTCAGAGATCCTAATTCTTCATCGTGAGAAATTATTGAGCATTATCCCAGTTTAGTCATACAGATCCCTCATATTGTTCAAAATTTAGGCCTTCTAGAAGTTCAGCTCCAAAGAACACTTCAGAGCCAGGTAACGTTCCTGTCTCTTCTTGAACCTTGTTCACAATTATTGCAGTATTTAAAGGACTGCACCTGCTGCCCTTCCTGAATGTGACAGTTCTTTTAGGTTCCCTGTGCTTAATGATAAAGGCTCACTTTTCTTCCTGGAACTAAGGGGACGAGTACAGTTGTAGTTGTGTTGCTTTTGTGTTGCAGTCCCATGCAGAATTACTCCTGTGTAAGGCCACTGTTTTCATTGTATTTGGACTGAAGTAACCATGCTTGTTAGTCCCCCTTTTTGTTCATTTTAGTGTTGAACTTGTCATGTTGCTCTTCTTTTGTGTTTAAATTTTAATACAGCCAGGCTAAATGCAAGCTGCCAGGAAGAATGTTGTATGCTGCTTGCAGACGATTTACTGAACTGTTAAAATCTTTAAAATTCTCCAGGGAACCTCAAGTTTCCAAGATTTTTAATGCATTCTTTAAACTGGTTAGCTTGGATAATAAATTAAAGTAATAGAGTAAATAGACTCTCTGGTGAGTTTTATCACTTCTTGTAACTTTCAGTTTTTAGAGTGGTAGTGCAAGGTGGTGGGGAACAGAAACAAATAACTCTGCGTGGCTACTTATTATAGAGTTTGATGTACTTATTATAGAGTTTGATGTACTTATTATAGAGTTTGATCGTTGCAGCCAGTGGACATTTATCCAGGGATACCTGTCAGACTGTGGCTAAATAAGGCACTCTCTACAAGGTTTCCTTTAGAAGCAAGAACAAGTCCAGTGTCTGGCAAAGGAAACTTTATTGCAGAAAAGGTCCATTATAGTCCACTGTCCTGAATAGGAGACTCAGGATGGTACATGATCATTGTTACCAATGAAGAGCAAGCATAGGATACAGAGTAACAATACCCATCTGGAACAGCCTCCCCCCACAGTTCTCAAAACAACATCCTTCAGTCCTGGGAAGCTGCTCTCCTTCAAGGCCAATGCTTGGTGGAACGGTGTTAGACACAACAATCTCCTCTGGTGGGAATGCTGCCTGGGAACTGGTGCACCTGGGGAGAAAGCACTTAAACACTAGAAGCATTAGAAAATGGAGTCAGTACAGTTTAGATATATACTGGACCTGACATTCTGCCCCCCTTAAAATAGATCCCCCCCAGGCTTATATGGATAGCGAGTATGAAAAGCTTTGGTTAATCTAGGAGCATGAACATGTGCAGAGTGCACCCACTCATCGTAACCAGAATCAAAGTCCTTCCATCTGATGAGGTAAAAAAGCTGATTTCGTTTGAGCTTAGAGTCCAAGATCTGTTGTACCTCATAGTGTATTTGATCGTCTATCAAAGTTGGAATGGGTGGAGCTTTGATGTGCCATTTGTCGTCGGTGGGAGCTCTCTTTAAAAGGCTGACATGGAAAGCATCATGCACATGGCGCAGGTTTTTGGGCAAAGTTACAGCAACAGTCACTTTATTTATTATTTTGCGCACAGGAAAAGGTCCCAGGAATTTTAGAGCGAGTTTGCGGCTGGTCTGAGCTAGTTTTAGGTTTTTTGTGGAAATATACACATGATCTCCGGGTTGTAATTCCCATTCGGCCACACGATGGCGATCTGCGTATTTTTTATAATCCAGTTTGGCTTTTTCAAGGTGTTTCTTAATAAGAGTCCATTGCTGCGCCGCCTCCCCCCACCATGAAGATACATCGGGCAGTTTAGAGGAATGGAGAGGGGGTGCGTCCAATGGGAAGGGATTGAAGTGAGTCCCGTATACAATTTTGAATGGAGCCTCTCCCGTTGAAGCGTGTACACTGTTGTTATAGGAGAATTCGGCTAGAGGGAGAAGGTCCACCCAATTATCTTGTTGAAAATTGATGTAGCAACGAAGGAATTGTTCTAAAATTTGGTTAGTTTTTTCGGATTGCCCGTCGGTTTGTGGGTGGTGGCTTGAACTGATGCCCTGCTCAATATTCAACATTTTCAAAAGCTCCCGCCAGAAGTTGGCAACGAACTGTCCGCCGCGATCCGAAATCACCTTGGACGGAAAAGAATGTAATTTTACGATGTGCTTTAGAAACAGATCCGCCAGCTTTCGAGCGGAGGGTATAGCAGTACAAGGGATAAAATGAGCTTGTTTGGAAAACAGATCTACCACAACTAAAATACAAGTATGTCCTTTTGAGATAGGTAGATCCGTGATAAAGTCCATGGATATCACTTCCCAGGGTCTGCTTGGCGTTTCCAATGGTTGCAGGAGACCCGGAGGCTTCCCTTTCCTGGTTTTGGCGCTGAGGCAAACAGGACAGGAACTAATGTATTGGGAAATGTCTTTGCGCATGCCCGGCCACCAGAATTGTCTTTGGATAAGATGCAAAGTTTTCAGATACCCATAATGTCCAGCAGTGGGAGCATCATGACAACGCTGCAAAACCTCCAGTCTGAGGCTGTTTGGGACATAAAACTTGCTCCCGGCTAACCAATCCCCTTGTGGGGATTGGATCAGTTTGCTTCGCGGAGCTCTATTCCCCTCCTTCTCCACTTCATTTTTAAGTTTCGATTTCCATTCTTGGTTGGCCGGGAGGGGCTGTTTGGCACGGCTGCGAGTAGTCACCACGCCCCCAAGTTGCGTAGGCGAGAAGACCGTGTCGACAGTCTCCGCCCGTTTGCTCTTATGTTGGGGCATGCGCGATAGGGCGTCCGCCAAAAAGTTAGTTTTGCCCGGGAGATAATTTAGAGTGAAGTCAAATTTGGAAAAGAATTCTGCCCACCGCAATTGCTTGGCATTCAGTCTGCGTGGGCTCCGGAGGGCCTCCAAATTCTTATGATCTGTCCAGACCTCAAAAGGGTATCGCGCCCCCTCTAGCCAATGCCTCCAGTTAGTAAGGGCTGCTTTTACAGCAAAGGCCTCCTTCTCCCACACATTCCAATTCCTTTCCGCCTCCGAAAACTTTTTAGACAAGAATGCACAAGGACGCAATTTCCCATCCTCCCCCTTCTGCAGCAAAACCCCCCCTATCGCCGTATCGCTGGCGTCGACCTGTACTATGAAGGGGGATTGTTCGTTGGGGTGGGAGAGGATGGGTTCCGTTACAAATTGCTCTTTTAGGTATTCGAAGGCCGTTTGGCAATCGGGGGTCCATTGTAATTTGGAAGAGGGTTTTTTAGCTTGGTCCCCTTTATCTCTGGTTTTCAGCAACTCTGTTAAGGGGAGTGTGATTTGGGCAAATTTTGCTATGAAGTCTCTATAGAAGTTGGCAAAACCCAGGAAGGATTGCAGTTCTTTGCGGGTGGTGGGTGTCTGCCAATCTCGGATCGCCTGAATTTTGGCTGGATCCATTTTCAGACCCTCTTGGGAGATACAATATCCAAGGTAAGTGAGTTCGGTTTTATGGAATTCACATTTGGACAACTTGATGGGTAGCCTATTCTTCATTAGGGTGGCTAGGACTTTTTGTACCGTTTGGATATGTTCTTCCTCAGTGTCCGAATAAATTAAAACATCATCAAGGTACACCACCACCCCTTTGTACAGAAATTCGTGTAGAACTTCGTTTATCATGGACATGAATACGGACGGGGCTCCCGTCAATCCAAAAGGCATAACTAAGTATTCATACTGTCCGAGGGGCGTATTAAACGCAGTTTTCCACTCATCCCCTGCCTTGATACGAACGTGGAAGTAAGCATCTTTTAGGTCTAATTTTGTAAAGATCTTACCTTGGGCCACGACGTTGAGAAGGTCTCGGATGAGCGGTATAGGATGTCAGGTCCAGTATATATCTTAACTATACTGACTCCATTTTCTAATGCTTTTAGTCTCTAAGTGTTCTCTCCTCAGGTGCACCAGTTCCCAGGCAGCATTCCCACCAGAGGAGACTGTTTTGTCTAACACCGTTCCACCAGGCATTGGCCTTGAAGGAGAGCAGCTTCCCAGGACTGAAAGACGTTGTTTTGAGAACTGTGGGGGGAGGCTGTTCCAGATGGGGATTGTTACTCTGTATCCTATGCTTGCTCTTCATTGGTAACAATGATCATGTACCATCCTGAGTCTCCTATTCAGGACAGTGGACTATAATGGATCTTTTCTGCAATAAAGCTTCCTTTGCTAGACATTGGACTTATTCTTGCTTCTAAAGGAAATCTTGCAGAGAGTACCTTATTTAGCCACAGTCTGACATTTTGTTACCAATCATGTCTGCGTCGGGCCCAGCGGAATCCAAGGTTGTCCCGGACAGGGATCCTTTGTTTGATCCGTATGCGTCTCCCGACAATCAACAGGTGCAAACCCAAGACTCCCAGGAGCTGGGAGCAACCGGGAACGGAACCGGAGCCTCCACTTCTACCCTGCCTCTCATCGACTTCAGTACTCGAAACGAGACCGAAAGCAATCTTGGGGCAAGGCCGAAAGCAACCGCTCTCCCCTTGATCTCGGTGCCCACCCCGTCGGAGTGGGGAGCCAGACCCCGAGAAACCAGATAGCGCCGGGCAGGTGGACTCCATCCACGAGTCTCGATGGACGGGCGCCGAAGCCTAGAAACCGTCCCGGAACTAGATAGCAGCCAACCATGGCGATATTGGAACAGGACGTTTGAGCAGATGGAGGGGAACACGTCTCGCCGAGGCGCCCTGAGTTGGGATTATTCCGAACTTGCCCCGTGGAAGGAGCCAACGGAAGTCCCTGAACAAAGTTGGGAGCAGATACGAGGTCGCACCTATGCGGTAGATACCAGCATCTCGGCCGTGACGGGTATGGCCAAGGGAATTCTAGCCGCGAGGTCGCGAATAGTCCAAGGGGACCCCCCTCCGTGGGGCCCTTTCTCCCCGGTGAGTACAGCGAATGAAGGTTCCCTGAGCGAACAACCAGGGCCAAGTCGTATACAACAATTGGAAGCTAAGCTGATGGATATGGAAGAAAGTTTGGCTCACGCCATTCATTTAATTTCCTCAATGGGGGCAGGGGAAAGACTGTCTCCTGAAGAGATGGCGATACAGATAGCTACCCTTCAAAGTGTCATCTCCTATCCGATGGAGGAAGTTCAGCAGCGGTCGTCGCCTACCGGCGAGGGGGGCACCTATCCTGGCGAATCGGGAGAACAACCCAAGGAATTTCCCACTCAGCGAGAATCTCCACCGAGAAGGGACCACCCGGTTGTGCCATCCGGTGAGACTCCCATCGAACCTCCTATCACGGGAGGGGAGGTGCCGGCAGACGAGACCCCCGTTGAGAGGCCTACGGAAGGGGAGGAAAAGCCAAGTGATACACCGGTGATACCCCCCCATACTTCCCCGAAAACGGTCCGGCCGGACCAAGCGGGAGCACCCGTGGCTCCATCAGGGGAGGGAGCCCCTGGTCAACCGCGCGAAACTGTTCCCGTCGGGCAACCTCCGGGAGATGGTCTACCAGCGCCAAAAGGCCAGCCGACGCTTCCCAGAACAACAACGCCCGGAGGGGCAAGCCCGCGCGGACTTCCACCCATTCGGCCTTCGCCGCTGCGGCCCCTTCCGCTTCGACCACAACTAACCCCGCCGCTGCAGCCGATACGTTTGCCACTGGAACAACCCGTAAGACCGCCTCCGACCCAACCGATGGGACCTACACCACTGCGACCCCACCAACCCACCCCTCAGCGGCCGATTATTACTCCGCCACACCAACCTCAAGTGCCATTGAGGCTGCCGGCGGACTTCTACCCAGCCCCGGCTCCGAGGCAAGACCTCCCAATGGGTTGGGTGAAACTGGACGCCACTTTTGACGGGGATCCCTCCAAACTGGGCTTTTTTCTGGTGCAAGTCGTGCAATTCTTCAACCGGTGGGGACACCTCTTCGGCAGCGAGGCCAGCCAAATTGAACACCTCGGCTCCCGCTTACAAGGGAAAGCAGCGGACTGGTACGTAGGACTATATAATATCGGGGCCCCAGAACTCGATACTCTCCAGGGGTTGGTGGATGCTATTAGAGCACAATATGAAGATCCCTTAGAGGAAACCAGGGCCCGAACAGAATTGCAGGCCATTAAGCAGGGCAGCATGGCAGCGAGAGACTATATCACGAAATTCCGACAATTGGCTGCCAAGTGCCCCAGGTGTGAGGAGTCCACAAAAATTATTCTGTTCAAACAAGGACTTAATCCGAGACTTTTGGACAGAGCCCTCATGCAAGACAATCCCCCTACGCTGTTAGGTTGGGTTCAACTTGTTTGCGAAGTGGAGAATCGCATTTTAGAAGTCCGTTTGGTTGAGCAACAACAACAAACGGGACAAAGGAGACCATTGACCCTACAGAAGGGAGCTCGGGGAGCGGGCTACGCCACTCGTGGAGCGAGAGATGCTAGATGGCAACAAGGGCTGTGTTTGCAATGTGGACAGGCTGGTCACTTTGCAGCACAATGCCCCTACCGACCTGTGCAAAGACCTCCGCTTCAATTACGGCGTCCAACCCTTGCTCCGTTCCCTACGCTCCAACGCCCGACTCCAGCTCCACGAGCAAACAGAGGCCGCGGCGCTTCCCAAAGGCCAGCCTCAGAAAGAGGGCTGGAAGCGGAAGAAGTTATGGAATACGATCCCGCTTCCCCATCTGCAGAAGGCAACCCAGAAAGTCCCCAGTCGGGAAACGAGATGGATCTGTCGTAAAAGGGCCCAAACGACAGATCCGCCCCAAGCCCGTCCCTACACGGAACCGGCCACCTGGGTCCATTTTATTCATGCCAGTGACTCTAATCAACCCAGAGAGGAAAATGCACATTCGGGTGCAAGCTCTTATTGACTCGGGTTGCTCAAGAGACATCATAGCCCCAGCTCTAGTCAATGGACTGGTCTTACCAACTCGGGATTTACAAAATCCAGTAATTTTTGAACAAATGGATGGTACCAACATGAATCCGGTCACAACTGAAACCATCCCGGTGATCACAGGCATGGGACAACATTGGGAGAAGAGGTCCTTTGTCATCAGCTCTACTGCCAAGTACCCGTTAATTCTGGGCAGCAAATGGCTATGTGATCACAATCCCTACATAGACTGGGCTCAAGGATGTATTACCTTCAACCATGCCAACTGTAAAAGTCACCGTTGGAATCAAAACTGGGGCGAAGGCCCAACTTACAAAGAAAAGGCCCTCCTCACCCAAGAAGAAGTCAACCAAATACCCGAACCGTACTGGCCTTTTCTAAATGCTTTCTCGGAGGAGGAAGCTGACACTCTACCCCCGCACCGACGAACGGACTGTGCGGTGGAAATTCTACCCGGAGCCTCATTGCCTAAAGGACGACTCTATCCCATGAGTCTCCATGAACGTGAAGAGCTCCGGAAATTCATCGACACCAACCTCCAAAGAGGGTTCATCCGCCCAGCCTCTAGCTCCCACGCCGCTCCAGTTCTCTTCGTGAAAAAGAAGGATGGGGGACTCAGGCTGTGCACGGATTTCCGAGGACTAAATGCAGTGTCCACCAACAACGCCTATCCTATACCGCTCATCCGAGACCTTCTCAACGTCGTGGCCCAAGGTAAGATCTTTACAAAATTAGATCTAAAAGATGCTTACTTCCACGTTCGTATCAAGGCAGGGGATGAGTGGAAAACCGCATTTAATACGCCCCTCGGACAATATGAATACCTAGTTATGCCTTTTGGATTGACGGGAGCCCCGTCTGTATTCATGTCCATGATAAACGAAGTTTTACATGAATTTTTGTACAAAGGGGTGGTGGTGTACCTTGATGATGTTTTAATTTATTCTGACACAGAGGAAGAACATGTTCAAATGGTACAAAAGGTCTTGGCCACCTTAATGAAGAATAAACTGCCCATTAAATTGTCCAAATGTGAATTCCACAAAACCGAACTCACTTACCTTGGGTACTGTATCTCACAAGAGGGGTTGAAAATGGATCCAGCCAAAGTACAGGCGATCCAGGATTGGCAAACACCCACCACCCGTAAAGAACTGCAATCCTTCCTGGGGTTTGCCAACTTCTATAGAGACTTCATAGCGAACTTCGCCCAAATCACACTCCCCTTAACAGAATTGCTGAAAACCAAAGATAAAGGGGACCAAGCCAAAAAACCCTCGGCTAAACTACAATGGACCCCCGATTGCCAAATGGCCTTCGAATGTCTAAAACAGCAATTTGTAACGGAACCCATCCTCTCCCACCCTAACGAACAGTCCCCCTTCATAGTACAGGTCGACGCCAGCGATACGGCGATAGGGGGGGTTTTGCTGCAGAAGGGGGAGGATGGGAAATTACGGCCTTGTGCATTCTTGTCCAGAAAGTTCTCAGAGGCAGAAAGGAATTGGAATGTGTGGGAGAAGGAGGCCTTTGCAGTGAAAGCAGCTCTCACAAACTGGAGGCATTGGCTGGAGGGGGCGAAATACCCTTTTGAGGTCTGGACAGATCATAAAAATTTGGAGGCCCTCCGAAGCCCACGCAGACTGAATGCCAAGCAATTGCGGTGGGCGGAATTCTTTTCCAAGTTCAACTTCACCCTCAATTATCTCCCGGGCAAAACTAACTTTTTGGCGGACGCCCTATCGCGCATGCCCCAACATAAGAGCAAACGGGCGGAGACTGTCGACACGGTCTTCTCGCCTAAGCAACTTGGGGGCGTGGTGACTACTCGCAGCCGCGCTAAGCAGCCCCTCCCGGCCGACCAAGAATGGAAATCGAAACTTAAAGCTGAAGTGGAGAAGGAGGGGGATAAGGCTCCACGAAACAAACTAACCCAATCCCCACAGGGGGATTGGCTAGCTGGGAGCAAGTTGTATGTCCCAGACAGCTTTAAGCTGGAAGTCTTGCAGCGCTGTCATGATGCTCCCACTGCTGGACATTATGGGTACCTGAAAACTTTACACCTAGTTCAAAGACAATTCTGGTGGCCGGGCATGCGCAAAGACATTTCCCAATACGTTGGTTCCTGCCCTGTTTGCCTCAGCGCAAAGACCAGGAAGGGGAAACCTCCGGGTCTCCTGCAACCATTAGAAACACCGAACAGGCCCTGGGAAATAATCTCCATGGACTTTATCACTGATCTACCTCCCTCGAAAGGACATAATTGTATTTTAGTTGTGGTAGATCTGTTCTCCAAACAAGCCCATTTTATACCCTGTACCGCTATACCCTCCGCTCGAAAACTAGCGGACCTGTTTCTAAAGCACATCGTAAAATTACATTCTTTTCCGTCCAAGGTGATTTCGGATCGCGGCGGACAGTTCGTTGCCAACTTCTGGCGGGAGCTTATGAAAATGTTGAATATTGAACAAGGTATCAGTTCAAGCCACCACCCACAAACCGACGGGCAATCCGAAAAAACAAACCAAATATTAGAACAGTTCCTTCGTTGCTACATCAATTTCCAACAAGATAATTGGGTGGACCTTCTCCCTCTAGCAGAATTCTCCTATAACAACAGTGTACACGCTTCAACGGGAGAAGCCCCCTTCAAGATTGTATATGGAACTCACTTCAATCCCTTCCCGTTGGACGCACCCCCTCTCCATTCCTCTAAATTGCCAGATGTGTCCTCATGGTGGGGGGAGGCTGTGCAGCAATGGACTATCATTAAAAGACACCTTGAAAAAGCCAAACTGGATTACAAAAAGTACGCAGACCGCCATCGTGTGGCCGAATGGGAATTACAACCAGGGGACCATGTGTACATTTCCACAAAGAACCTAAAGCTAGCTCAGACAAGCCGCAAACTCGCTCTGAAATTCTTAGGACCTTTTCCTGTGCGCAAGGTAATAAATAAAGTGACTGTTGCTGTAACATTGCCCAAGAACCTTCGCCATGTGCATGATACGTTCCATGTCAGCCTTTTGAAGAAAGCTCCCACCGACAACAAATGGCATATCAAAGCTCCACCCATTCCAACTTTAATAGACGACCAAATACACTATGAGGTGCAACAAATTTTAGACTCTAAAATCAAGAGAAATCAGCTTTTTTACCTCATTAGGTGGAAGGACTTTGATTCTGGTTACGATGAATGGGTGAACTCTGCACATGTTCATGCTCCTAGATTAACCAAAGCTTTTCATACTCGCTACCCATATAAACCAGGGGGGGATTTGTTTTAAGGGGGGCAGAAATGTCAGGTCCAGTATATATCTTAACTATACTGACTCCATTTTCTAATGCTTTTAGTCTCTAAGTGTTCTCTCCTCAGGTGCACCAGTTCCCAGGCAGCATTCCCACCAGAGGAGACTGTTTTGTCTAACACCGTTCCACCAGGCATTGGCCTTGAAGGAGAGCAGCTTCCCAGGACTGAAAGACGTTGTTTTGAGAACTGTGGGGGGAGGCTGTTCCAGATGGGGATTGTTACTCTGTATCCTATGCTTGCTCTTCATTGGTAACAATGATCATGTACCATCCTGAGTCTCCTATTCAGGACAGTGGACTATAATGGATCTTTTCTGCAATAAAGCTTCCTTTGCTAGACATTGGACTTATTCTTGCTTCTAAAGGAAATCTTGCAGAGAGTACCTTATTTAGCCACAGTCTGACATAGGATAGGCGTTGTTGGTGGACACTGCATTCAGTCCTCGGAAATCCGTGCAGAGTCTGAGTCCCCCATCCTTCTTTTTCACGAAGAGGACTGGAGCGGCGTGGGGGCTAGAGGCTGGGCGGATGAACCCTCGTTGGAGGTTGGTGTCGATGAATTTCCGGAGCTCTTCGCGTTCATGGAGACTCATGGGGTAGAGTCGTCCTTTGGGCAGTGAGGCTCCGGGTAAGATTTCCACCGCACAGTCCGTTCGTCGATGCGGGGGTAGAGTATCAGCTTCCTCCTCCGAGAAAGCATTTAGAAAAGGCCAGTAAGGTTCGGGTATTTGGTTGACTTCTTCTTGGGTAAGGAGGGCCTTTTCTTTATGAGTGGGATCTTCGCCCCAGTTTTGATTCCAACGGTGATTTTTACAGTTGGCGTGACTGAAGGTAATACATCCTTGTGCCCAGTCTATGTAGGGATTGTGATCACATAGCCATTTGCTACCTAGTATTAACGGGTACTTGGCAGTAGAGCTGATGACAAAGGACCTCTTCTCCCAATGTTGTCCCATGCCTGTGATCACCGGGATGGTTTCAGTTGTAACAGGATTCATGTTGGTACCATCCATTTGTTCAAAGATTACTGGATTTTGTAAATCCCGAGTTGGTAAGACCAGTCCATTAACTAGAGCTGGGGCTATGATGTCTCTCGAGCAGCCCGAGTCAATAAGAGCTTGTACTCGAATGTGCATTTTTCTCTCTGGGTTGATCAGAGTCACGGGCATGAATAAAATGGACCCAGGCGGCCGGTTCCGTGCAGGGACGGGCTTGGGGCGGATCTGTCGTTTGGGCCCTTTTACGACAGATCCATCTCGTTTCCCGACTGGGGACTTTCCGGATTGACTTCTGAAGATGGGGAAGCGGGGTCGTATTCCATAACTTCTTCCGCTTCCAGCCCTCTCTCTGAGGCTGGCCTTTGGGAAGTGCCGCGGCCTCTATTCGCCCGGGGTGCTGGAGTTGGGCGTTGGAGCGTAGGAAACGGAGCCGGGGTTGGACGCCGTAGTTGGAGCGGAGGTCTTTGCACAGGCCGGTAAGGGCATTGTGCTGCAAAGTGACCAGCCTGTCCGCAATGCAAACACAGCCCTTGTTGCCATCTAGCATCTCTCGCTCCACGGGTGGCGTAGCTAGCTCCTCGTGCTGCCCTCTGTAAGGTCAATGGCCTTCTTTGTCCCGTTTGTTGTTGTTGTTCAACCAAACGGACTTCCAAAATGCGATTCTCCACTTCGCAAGCAAGTTGGATCCACCCTAACAGCGTGGGGGGATTGTCTTGCATGAGGGCTCTGTCCAAGAGTCTCGGGTTAAGGCCTTGTTTGAACAAAATAATTTTGGTGGACTCCTCACACCTAGGGCACTTGGCTGCTAATTGTCGGAATTTTGTAACATAGTCTCTTGCTGACAGGCTGCCCTGTTTAATGGCTTGCAATTCTGTTCGGGCCCTGGTTTCCTCTAAGGGGTCTTCATATTGAGCACGGATAGCATCCACCAACCCCTAGAGAGTATCTAGTTCTGGGGCCCCAACATTATATAGTCCTACATACCAGTCTGCTGCTTTGCCCTGCAAACGAGATCCGAGATGTTCGATTTGACTGGCCTCACTGCCGAAAAGGTGCCCCCATCGATTGAAAAACTGCACCACTTGTACTAAGAAAAATCCCAATTTGGAGGGATCTCCATCGAAGGTGGCTTCCAGCTTCACCCAGCCCATCGGGAGTTCTTGTCTCGGAGCAGGCGCTGGGTAAAAGTCCATCAGCAGTTCTATTTGCCCTTGAGGCACATGAGGAGGTAACTGGAGTCTCGGTCGTGGCAACGGTGCCGGCTGTACCGGCAGCGGTTGGGCCGGCGGTGCCGGCTGGGGTTGAGCTGGTGGTGCAGGCGGAGGTTGGACCGGAGGTGCGGGCGCTGGTTGCCGGGGTTGCGCTGTCGGGGTTGGCCTTGGTTGGGCCGGAGGCTGCAATGGCGGGCGAGCAGGAGGCGGCAGTCTCGGTCTGGCGGGTAACACAGGAGGCGTTGGCGGTGGCTGTCGAGGTGGAGGGGGTTGATGTGGTTGAATGGGGATCGGCCGCTGCGGAGGTGGTTGGAGGGGTCGTAGTGGTGCAGGTCGTCCCGGTTGGTTCGGGGGTGGTAAGACGGGCTGGTCCTGGGGCAGCCGCACCGGTATGAGCTGCGGTCGAGGTGAGAGGGGCCGCAGCGGCGAGGGTTGAATAGGTGGAAGGCCGCGCGGGCTTGCCCCTCCGGGCGTTGTTAATCTGGGAAGTAGCGGCTGGCCTCTGGGCGCTGTTGGACCTTCTCCCGTAGGTTGCCCGACGGGGACAATGTCTCGCGGTTGACGAGGGGCTCCCTCCTCGGATGGAGCCGCGGGTGCTCCCGCTTGGTCCGGCCGGACCGTTATAGGAGAGGTAAGAGGGGGTATTACCGGTGTATCACTAGGCTTTTCTTCCCCTTCTGTTGGTCTCTCAACGGGGGTCTCGTCTGGCGGCGCGTCCCCTTCCTGGTTAGGAGGGTCGGTGGGAGTCTCTCCGGGTGGCTCAACCGGGTCATCCCTTCTCGGTGGAATTTCCTGTTGTGCGGGAAGTTCCTTGGGTTGCTCTCCCGATTCGCCCGGATAGGTGCCCCCCTCGCCGGTAACTGACGGCCGCTGCTGGACATCCTCCACCGGGTAGGAGATGACACTTTGGAGGGTAGCTATCTGTAGCGCCATCTCTTCAGGAGACAGTCTTTCCCCTGCTCCCATTGCCGAAATTAAATGGATGGCATGAGCCAAACTTTCTTCCATCTCCATCAGTTTAGCTTCTAACTGTTGCATTTGACTTGGCCCCGGTTGCTCGCTTATGAAACCTTCATTCGTTGCACTCACCGGGGAAAAGGGGCCCCAAGGAGGAGGGTCCCCTTGGACGACTCTCGATCTCGCGGCGAGAATCCCCTTGGCCATACCCGTCACGGCCGAGATGCTGGTATCCACCGCATAGGTGCGACCTTGTATCTGCTCCCAACTCTGTTCAGGGATCTCCGTTGGCTCTTTCCACGGAGCAAGTTCGGAGTAGTCCCAACTCAGGGCGCCGCGGCGAGACGTATCTCCCTCCTTCTCCTCGAACGTCCTGTTCCAATATCTCCATGGTTGGCTGCTGTCTAGCTCCAGGACGGTTCCTAGGCTTCGGCGCCTTTCCATCGAAACTCGAGGATGGAGTCCACCTGCCCGACGCTCTCTGGTTTCTCGGGGTCTGGCACCCCACTCCGACGGGGTGGGTACCGAAATCAAGGGGAGAGCGGTCGCTTTCGGCCTTGCCCCGAGGTCTACTTTGATCTCGTCCCGAGTACTGAGTTCGATGAGAGGCGGGGTGGAAGTGGAGGCTCCGGTTCCGTTCCCGGCTGCTCCCAGCTCCTGGGAGTCTTGGGCTTGCACGGGTTGCACAGGTTGATTGTCGGGAGACGCATACGGATCGAACAAAGGATCCCTGTCCGGGACAACCTTGGATTCCGCTGGGCCCGACTCAGACATGATTGGTAACAAAATGTCAGACTGTGGCTAAATAAGGCACTCTCTACAAGGTTTCCTTTAGAAGCAAGAACAAGTCCAGTGTCTGGCAAAGGAAACTTTATTGCAGAAAAGGTCCATTATAGTCCACTGTCCTGAATAGGAGACTCAGGATGGTACATGATCATTGTTACCAATGAAGAGCAAGCATAGGATACAGAGTAACAATACCCATCTGGAACAGCCTCCCCCCACAGTTCTCAAAACAACATCCTTCAGTCCTGGGAAGCTGCTCTCCTTCAAGGCCAATGCTTGGTGGAACGGTGTTAGACACAACAATCTCCTCTGGTGGGAATGCTGCCTGGGAACTGGTGCACCTGGGGAGAAAGCACTTAAACACTAGAAGCATTAGAAAATGGAGTCAGTACAGTTTAGATATATACTGGACCTGACAGATACCAAGTAGTCCAGCTGTTCAAATTACCAAGAAAAATAATGCAGTATCATTTATTTCAACCAAAAAAAATCTATTATATAGTTTCTATAACAAATAAAACTGATTAATTTGAAACTGGATTGAACCTTGGACTATATTTCCTAACTTCTGGCCAGGCAGCCTGCATACTTACAGTTGCATCTGATGAAGAGAGCTATGGTTCTTGAAAGCTTATGCTACAATAAAGTTGGTTAGTCTTAAATGTGCTACTGGACTCTTTACTATTTTGCAACTACAGACTAACATGGCTAACTCCTCTGGAACGATAAATCTGTTGGTTTCTAAGGTGCCACAGATTAATATATCTATGCTTATAGTATTTGAAAATAAGTGATATTGTGACATTTATAACGCTTAACCTAAGAAGCCAGTTTGTCCTCCACCATCACCATTTTTTCTCTCTTTTGCAGCCTTGAACTCGGCTAGCTTGATAGATGTTCATGGTTCAGTTTTTAGGCAGGATGGACAGGCTTTTTCACATGCTTGTTTGTATTCTGTTCAGATTTGCTTTTAAACCAAACTATTTTGAGAAAGATATATTTACTCTATGAAAAGTTTTAAGATTAAGTATCAAAATTTGTAAAACATATATTTTTATCCACTATCTTATTCTTCTCACATCATCCAGTTTTATATGTTTAAAAAGACAAAATGTTAGTACCATATGTGTTGCCAAACATTTTTCCTTTGCTGGGCACAATTAAATGGAATCTATACTAAACATTTTTTCTTAGCTCATGGATTGATTGTCAGGATTTTACTGCCAGGTTAGTATGGAGCAAGGCTTCAGATAACAATGGTAACTTTGAGCATTGGGATTTAATATCAGATACCCAAATAAGAGACTGTCAGTGGACACTTACAAGTGAAGTTGACATAACCAGTTAATTTGTGATGGATGGTGATACGCTTCATCCTGGGTCCAGGGAATGATTTGGAGAACTGATTATAATGGCCATCAAAGAAAGAAGGTATAGCAGAGTATCTTGGTTTGTGTATTAACCTACATTATTTATTTAAGGTGTTTAAACCTTGCATTACAAATTTAAATTCCCCCAAAGTTTTAAAGCTACAAGAAACATTTTTTCTCCTTGGAAAAATGAAATATATGCAATGTTTTTTCTTTACAAGAACTATTTATTTATTTTCTTTGTTTAGACTCTGTCTTTCTGCCCAATGAGTACCCAAGGCAGCTTACATCATTCTCCTCCTCCTCCATTTTATCCTCACAACAGCCCTGTGAGGTAGATTAGGCTGAGACAATGTGACTGATCTAAGGTCACCCAGTGACCTTCCATGGCAGAACGAGGATTCACTAGTAGGTCTCCCAGATCCTACACAAGCACTCTAACATTACTTTAGCTCTCAGTGTATTTAACAACCACGCATAGTTTATAACTTTGCACATAAAATTGTAATATTTGGCATATTCATGAAAAGTACAAATGCCTCATAGTAACATCTTCAGCACTCCTAAGTTCATTGACTTCAGTAGATTTAGAAAGGTATAAATCTGTTTAGGAATGTACTGATAGTTTTCTACCTGCAAAATTATGAATGGACTTAAACTTGAGACTAGAGATGGGCACGAACCACAAGATGAACCAAAGTTTGTCATGAACTGAGCCGGTTCGTGCTTCGCAAATCAGCGGTTTGTGGAAGCCCGTTTTCCATGAACTTCCACGAACTGGTCTGCCAGTTTTAAACCCCAATGCCCCTTTCCCTGCCACTGCTAAACGGCAGGGAAAGGGACATTTCCACCCCCAGATCAGCTGCTTGTCGGGGATCTCCCCAACAAGCAGCTGATCCAATCCTGCTGAGGTGAAATGCCCCTTTCCCTGCCGTTTAGCAGTGGCAGGGAAAGGGGCATCTCCACCCCCAGATCAGCTGCTTGTCGGGGATCTCCCCAAGAAGCAGCTGATCCAGTCCTGCTGGGGTGAAATGCCCCTTTCTGTGCTGCTGTGAAGTGGCAGGGAAAGGGGCATTTCCACCCCCAGATCAGCTGCTTGTCGGGGCTCTCCCCGACAAGCAGCTGACCCAAGCCTGCTGAGGTGAAATGCCCCTTTCTGTGCCACTATGAAGTGGCAGGGAAAGGGGCATTTCAACCCTCAGATCAGCTGCTTGTTGGAGATCTCCCCCCCAAGCAGCTTATCCAAGCTGGCGGGGGTGAAATGCCCCTTTCCATGCCGCTTCACAGCAGCATGGAAAGGGGCATATAAACCTCATGAACCATGAACCGGTTCGCGAACTGGATAAGTTCGTGAAAGTTCATGGTTCGTGAAATGGGATGAACCACGAACCGCACGGTTGGTTTTTTTCCTGGTTCATGCTGACCTCTACTTGAGACTATTGCAAGCATTCAACTATTCAGCGATGTATTGTCATTCACATCACAGCATATTGATTTAAGCCCAGTGGCAACTTAAAAACCGACAACATTTTCAGGGTATGATCTTTCAAGATACCACCTGATACCATCTGAAGAAGTAAAAGAGTCCAGTAGCACCTTTAAGACAAACCAACTTTATTGTAACATAAACTTTCAAGAACCACAGCTCTCTTCATCAGATGCAACATCTGACAAAGAGAGCTGTGGTTCTCGAAAGCTCATGCTACAATAAAGTTGGTTCGTGTTGTTGGACACAACTGGTGTCCATTTCCCACAGTCTTAAAGGTGCTACTGGACTCTTTATCTATTTTGCAACTATAGACTAACACGGCTAACTCCTCTGCATCTGAAGAAGGAAGCTCTGATTCTGGAAAATTCAAACCCT
The DNA here is from genome assembly GCF_028583425.1 of Eublepharis macularius. NCBI lineage: Eukaryota > Metazoa > Chordata > Lepidosauria > Squamata > Eublepharidae > Eublepharis > Eublepharis macularius. The sequence goes on from NC_072793.1 coordinate 5,985,354, forward strand.
GAAAACCTTGTTAAGTGCAACTCACTCAAATCCTGCTTTTCTACTACAGACCAACATGGCCATCCACCTAAAACTGTGATAAAATTATCCATATCTAAAACGTATTCTTGAAATTATTATATCTCTACAGCATACACAGGAGTTACTGTTCTCTAATGTAGATTGTATTATGTAAAATTGTCAGTATACAAATTTTGAGTGAACACAAAAGAAAATATTTCATTAAAAGTGCTTTCATTGCTCCCTGAAATTTCCTGTTTTTCCATGGGAAGAGTGAAAACAATGTCCTTGGAAAAAATGGGGAGGAGGGAGTATTTTTCCCAAATGATTCTGTTTTTTCCTGAGGCTACTCATCTCTGCTCTGCATTCACAGCAAAGATTGAAGCATCTGTAGTGAAATACCCAAATCAGATTCTTGGAAATCCTGCAACCCATGGAGTAGAAAAGAGACTGACCCCTTTCTTCACCGTATATTCGCCTTTCCTTGCCAACATTCTCTCGGCTTCCTTATATGAAATAGCTGAGCACCTTGAATATTAGATCAAAATCCCTTAAGAAATGGGCTGCAGTTCAGTTTGGCTAAGGATGAATCTTTCCATATGGATGCATATTTTATTATATAGATATTGCTGTTCTCTTGATATTGCAGCTGTTCTTCTATAAATATATTACTCAGAAATCTTTTTGACTTCCTAAATCAATGTATTTATCAGTAATGTTAATTAGATGGGACATGCGGCACAATGATGATGCCGGAGACATCACATACCTCTGGTAAAAAATTAATGTTTGGAGGGGAAGCAAGTGAAATAAATTTATTCTCAAGGAGAAAGCATAACTCAGTTACTTTTTGTGATGCAAAGAGACGGAGAAACTGTATTGTGAATGATAAAGTCTACGTCTCCATCAGGAAATGAATCAACACGAGAAGTGTTTATGATTTATTTATGGTACATGGGAAAAACCCTCAAGACATGCATCTCATTGTTCCAGCAAGAGGCAGCCCTCCTTATTTATGTTCTGATTATTTTTTAGTGTTTTTTTCCCCATGAACAACAACTGTGGGTTTTTTTTCCATGAAATGATGTAGATTTTTAACAATATACTCACTAGAAGGAAGTCGCAGGAAAATAATGTGCACATGCAGACCTCTGTGTCATCAAGTGGCTCTGTGTAGCCAAGGAGTTTGATCCAGATCCAGTGAACAATTTCTGCTGATTCCCCATTCCTTCTGCATATTTGGGTGTCCTGTCTCTAAGAAGCAGCATGCCTTGGAATAAGTGGGTTGGAGCGGGGGAGGGAGGCAGAAAAGATCCATTCTGTTTTTGGAAAATTTAGTCTGCATCCGACCCACAGCCCTCATGATTCGCTTTGGTGGAGGGTGATGATGAGAAAGTGTATGAAGTTTGGTGGTGGACAGGGCCATTATGTTGTGGCCATCTTATGGTGACCTCACAGGGTTTTCAAGGCAAAAAATGGTTTGCATGGCTTGCTTCTGCATAACAACTCTAGACTTCCTCAGTAGTCTCCCATCCAAGTACTAAGCAGTGCTGGCCCCTGCTTAGCCTTTGAGATCTGACAAGATTAAGCTAATCTGGGCCATCCAATCAGGGCAAACAGTGTGCCCCATAGTAATGAAAGGAAAGGGGGTGGCCATGCGACATCTATCCTTCAGGGTGCCATGGATTGTAAAGCTAACACAGGGGGCATCAGAAGCAATAATGTATAGCTACAAAAAGCCAAGGTTCCCATATTTTGCAGGGGCAGATTTGAGTACCATTTTCACTTACACTTAAGGCCTTTAAGAATAATAAATATCAAAAAGAAATGAATAAGGATTAGATAAGTTAGTCCTTGCCCTACCCACCAACTGAAGCCTTCTCATGCCTGCGGTGAGGTGAGGCGAGGCACTGAGGCGACTCTATGGCAGTGTCGCCGTGCCTCTTAGCTCCTGGGTGGGAAACATGGCCAGGCCACCTGTAGAAGCTCATCTCCTCAAGCGACAGAGCCAGGCTTCAAGACAGGATTCAGGTGGGGAGGCAGGGGGCAGACTTCACCTATTTACAATGCCAAGACCACGGCTGTACAGCCCGGAAAATCCACAACAACCTTCACCTATTTAGTCTGTTTTCAGGAAAAGCCCATTTACTGTTCATCTTTCACTCCCACCCCTTTTTTATTTTTCCTAAACGCTTCAAGCCGGTGGATGGGCTGCATGATTTCCCGTCAGTGGTCCAGGTTCTCACCTTCCTCACAGAGAAATGGTTCCACTCCATACTGGATTAGTTCTGGGTTGTATTATACTGACATATGTCACACTTGTGTGCTTTGGCCATCAGGGAGGTCTCAGGGTCATTGGTGTGTCGTGCCTTCATGACAACCACTACCAGCCGCACATCTAGCTTAGTAGCTGGGGGCAACCTTAGTGGCTCATTCTATCCAGTGTCATCAAGCCGGTCTTTCTCCCTTCTTCAAGCAAGCTGGGATTGTTGCTGGCAGCAGCACTCAACCGTCTCAGCATTGCCTAAGCTCATCATCATAAAGTTGTAGCCAGTTTATGTCCATCCTGTGTTGGTTCTTGTCTCATCATTTCTTCTCCCTCTTGTACACTTTGGTGCCCGCTGTAGACACAGTTGTTTCAATTGTTCTTTGTACTCAATTTCCATAACATGATTTCTCAGGCATTTGATAACTGCCTGTTGCATGATAACAGTCCTCTGCTCATAATAATGAGAAATAGTGTCTCTGCCATAGAGTAAACGACCTCATTAACCATCATTAACATCAGTGCATCAATGTTGTTTTGGTCCGTTGTTTTCAAATGGCACAGCATTGTGTTAGTTACAGTCCTATGAACTGTAATTGTGTAGCACTTCATTTAAAGTTACACCTACTTTGAGAAAATTCCCTTGGATTTTCCCCTGAGTAAATACGCGTGTAGTCTGTTTAATAGGTAGACTTTTAGTATAGTTATTCTTTAAAATTAGAGTAATTTTACAGGAAGACTTCTGTGAATTTAACTTGTAATACGAGAAGGAACTCTGTTTCAATGTGCAATTTGAGGGCAGAATGAATTGCATCATGGGGAAAAAGTAGCCAAGATCCACAAATGGAAGAAGTTAATAAAGAAATATCTTTCCTGCGTCCGCCTTCTCCAAGCATCTGCCCAGGAGCTGAGCTGCCAATGATTGGGTGGTCCAGCACAGTGCGGGGACACAGGCTGATGTTCCCCACCCCAGAGCCAGTAGAGCTTGATGACTCGGGCCGGAGTGCCTGGCCAGCAAGGCCCCCTGCCACAGCAGCAAGGTGCCCCCCTTTAGGGGCAACAAAGGGACTCCATGCCACCCTGCCTTGCCTCTGAGCTGCAATTTGGCCTGACCAGTAAGTTGTTGGAGCCCTGTTTCATGCCATTGTTGTTGTTGTTTTCCCCTTAAAATGAATATCATTTCAGCATTATAAATAAATGAGCACTAGAGATTATACTATACATGGCATACATTCTATATAAAATAAAATACACATGCTGAATAAAAATGTACAGCAGGAGTACAAAATACAAATCTACAATATCAAAAGTGAAAAGAAGAGAAACCAGACGGATGACAAAAATCTAAACAACTATATTTCTCCACTACCACCGCTCACCAGTAACTAAATAGGGAGCATTTGCTCATCCCTAACTCACAGTTTTCTATTGGTTTTAGAAATAGGAGCAACTTGCTTCCAGGTATGATCTTATGACCCAAGTCAAGTGTAGGGAAATGGCAGTAATGTGAAGTTCTGTAATCTCATATTGTCATTTTTTTTCCATTCTGAAATTGTAAGACTCCTGACTTTTGGAATTAAGCTTGGTAGAGATCAGGGATTCGGGTACATTTGAATTAGACCAAAGTAATCTTATGTCCCCATAGATCTGAACCAAAGGAAATGTTCATGCAAGCTCCCTTAGGAATCGAATGCATGCAAGTCTTGATGTCTGTGCTCTAATGAAATATTTTATAAGTTTCTGCCAAGAGGGGAGAGAGATCAAAGAAAACTGTTCACTGTTGCTGTCTAATGGTAGTCTGGCTCATAAATGATGTATAAGGAAAATTCATAATTCTTTTCACTAATTGAAGGAAGTTGCTCCAAATGTGAATCTGAAATGAATGAGCTATGTTTCCTATGGCAGGAAAAAAAACTGCTTTAAATCAGAAACCATTGGGAACCATTTTAAAATGTAAATAAAAGGGCACATTCCAACAAAAAATAGTTGCCGTGAAGCCCCTTGAGAAAGTAATTGGTGTTTTAGTGGAGCTTAGCCATGGCTAGCTTTTGCTGGATTGTGCTCAGAATCTCTTACAGCGGTGGTCTTCAACCCATGGCTCCAGAGCCACAGTTTTTTACAGTGTTTTGGAAGGATCTGTAACTAGTGCGCATATGTAGGAAGCATAGGCGTGATGTCACCTCATTCTCTTCGGACACATGCTGAGGTAAACAACAGGATGTTGAGATGATATCTTTGACCATGGGCTTGTTCCTCACTTGGATAGACTTCCAGGTGTTTGGTTTGTGTTTCCTTCCCATGTATTGGCTTGTGTCTGTACCCCGTGACTCCAGCCTTGGCAGCTGGCTCCCTCTCTTTCTGTCATGTGCTTGTGTCACAGATCCTTTGCTGACCCAAGCTTGGGCTCACCTTCCTCTGCTCTGAGGCAGGGCTTTTTTTCAGGGGGAACGCGGGGGAACGGAGTTCCGGAACCTCTTGAAAATGGTCACATGGCTGGTGGCCCCGCCCCCTGATCTCCAGATAGAGGGGAGATGGCAATCTAAACTCCCCTCTGTCTGGAGATCAGGGGGCGGGGCCACCAGCCATGTGACCATTTTCTCTGAGGACAACCCACTGAGTCCCACCACCTCTTTTCCCAGAAAAAAAGCCCTGCTCTGAAGTAAAATTTTCCTCCCAAAGCGTGTGAAGCTGTTTCCTGGACTGGAAACCTTTAAGTAGTGTGGTTGTGTTTGTAGTTTCACCCTTAAGGAACGTGTAGGTTGTGATGTTACCCAGCCCAGTCTAAGTAGATGGAAGATCAAGGGTTTGCATTTCCCTTAAAAAGAAACTGACGCACGAGGCCTAGGGAGTTTTAAAAGGAAACAGAAGGTTTATTTTCAGGTAGATTAGATAGGTAGGAATGTAGGCAAGTACTTAAAAACTGAAGTAACTAAGAGGTTTTTGCACAGATTACTTCACTGGTGTGAGGCACAAAACACTTGGTATGGTTTATTAAGTTGCTGACTTGGATGAGAGAGGGGGGTGTTATCAGACTTAAAATCTTTAAAGTTAAATTTACAAGTTAGGTGCTCCAATTTTGCACACACACAGCATGTCTTCTCTTTTTTCTGCAGACCTCAGGGTACTCCACTGAGTTACAACCCTTTTCAGATACTTGGCAGGAGTCATAGTTATACCAAAACTATAACCCTTTTCCTTTGGCCGAAGGGGAGACTCCTTTCTACCCACTTCCTTGGCCCACTAAAAGTTCTCAGATCTTTTGTGTCTCAGCAAAAGTTAGTGCTGTCTGTTCCACTTTAGTCCAAGTACTAAAAGTGCTTCATAAACTTGCTGTGAGGGTATACTTTCCCCTTCCTTCCTCACAGAGGACTCTCTGGCTGACCCTCTCTGGTCAGATGCCAGGCTGCAGCCCTTTACTCCTCCGTTTTTTCCACCTGTCAACCCCTCATTCTGTTAGCACCAACTGTCATCTCATCATTCTAAAACCAACTGCCATTTCAGGCTAGCCACTGAAGCAGGGGCGGGGGACATGTCAATCATCCTCCCCTCCCTGCTGCTGTTTCAAGCATCAGCGTCCTGCTGGATGCAGTACCCAGCAGTCCCAGCATTTTTAAGCCGAATCCGTCACAGCTTGTAATGTGTTGTGCTTGTAGTTCAGTAGGATCTGAGCCTGGAAAGGGTAAACCCACTGTCTTACAGTTAGGAGTGTACTCCCCCCCCCACCCCCAAATAAAATCTAGGGAATCCAAATTTGGGGGATATTCTCTGATATGGGTAAGACAGATCAGAGAATGCCAGATTTATTCGGCCTTTATTCTCCATGGGGAAAACTATCCGGGGGGCTGGGGTGGGGGGCTTCATTTTTCAACCAAACTCCACCAAATTTGCAGGCAACCTATTTCTGACTGTCCTCTAAAATCCCCCCCCCCACACACACACACATGTTTCAGGAAGATTGGACCCTGGGGTCCAATTCTGTGGGCACTTGAGCAGGGTGCCCCCAGCCGTTGTTCCTAAAGGAGAAACATTTCCAAGCAGGCTTTTAGGCAGAAACACACAGGGGAAAGGTTGCAAGAGACCAAAGGCATACACCCCCAAATGCAAGAAGAATCCAAACAGAACCAAACTGAAGCAAGAGATTGGATGGAGTTCCCCCAGAACCAAAGTAAATAAAGAGGTCTAACATCAAATCGGAGAATCATGTCAAAACTAACAATTCCATCCAAACCAAACTGGAGCAAGGGACCCTGTGGCAACTAAGCCCAACTGAACCAGTGTCAATCACAGAAGCCAGGCAGAGAAGGAGAGCTCCTGTATGGACTGGCTGCTCACTCCCCCTCCCTTTCTGCCTCACTCCCCCTCCCTCGTCCTCCTCCCCTCTTGAAAAAATAAAGCAGGAGAAGCTGGAGGCTGAAGCCACATTTCCTGGATTTATCTGGGGGTCTGGATCTGGGTTACCAGATTGGATCCCAGATTCTCTGATTTGGTTAGGGAAAGCCAGATTCATGGTTGTTGTGGGTTTTCCGGGCTGTATTGCCGTGGTCTTGGCATTGTAGTTCCTGACGTTTCGCCAGCAGCTGTGGCTGGCATCTTCAGAGGTGTACCACCAAAAGACAGAGATCTCTCAGTGTCAAAGTGTGGAAAAGATGTCTGACAACCAGTTACTTCCAATGGGATAACGAATTCTATGAACAGATGGATGGGGTGGCCATGGGGAGCCCTCTCAGCCCAGTTATAGCAAACTTCTACATGGAACATTTGGAAAAAACAGCTCTAGAATCAGCACCCCACAAACCTAGTGTATGGTTCCGGTTTGTGGATGATACATTTATTATTTGGAGCCAAGGGGAGGAAGAATTGATGGGGTTTTTGAATCATCTCAACAACATCCACCTGAACATACAATTCACAATGGAGAAAGAAATCGAGGGAAAACTCCCATTTCTGGATACCTTGGTCATCTGCAAAGCAAACTTTCAGTTAGGTCACAAGGTCTACAGGAAACCAACTCACACTGATCGGTACTTACACAAAAACTCCAATCACCACCCCCGACAGAAAAGAGGCATAATGAAAACATTAGTGGATCGTGCAAGACGGATATGTGAGCTGCACCTTCTCAATGAGGAAATTAATCATCTAAACCACGCACTTCAGGCAAATGGCTACTCCAGAAATGAAATCCGAAGAGCAATCAAACCCAGGATGAATCAAACAACCAAGGAAAAACAGTCTCCTACAGGAAAAGTGTTTTTGCCATATATCAAAGGAATTACTGATCAGATGGGAAAGCTTATGAAAAAGCAGAACCTTCAAGCAGTATTCAGACCCACCCGAAAAATACAACAGATGCTACGATCAGCAAAAGACAGTAGAGACCCCCTCACCTCTGCAGGAGTATACCGTATACCCTGCAGCTGTGGACAAGTTTACATCGGGACCACAAAGCGTAGCATCCAGACAAGAATAAAAGAACATGAAAGACGCTGTAGACTTGGACAACCTGAAAAATCAGCAGTGGCTGAACATAGCCTAACACAAACAGGGCACAGTATCTTATTCCAGGACACCAAAATACTGGACAACACTTCCAACTACTTTGTCAGACTGCACAGGGAAGCCATTGAAATTCACAAGCATAAGCAAAACTTCAACAGGAAAGAAGAAACCTTAAGAATGAACAGAGCATGGTTTCCAGTTCTGAAAAACAGCAGGCTAACAAAACACTCTATACTCGACAATAGCCCTGCAGAGAAGATTAGCACATCAAGCACCAATCCATATGCAAAAGAACCGCCTCAGGATACAGTGAAGCCTCCCGCCATTAGCATTCCACACCCTGGGAAACTCTTACAGAATGACTCAGCTCAACCCCACCCCTCCTGAGTAGATACAAATGACCTACATCTTTTCCACACTGTGACACTGAGAGATCTCTGTCTTTTGGTGCTACACCTCTGAAGATGCCAGCCACAGCTGCTGGCGAAACGTCAGGAACTACAATGCCAAGACCACGGCAATACAGCCCGGAAAACCCACAACAACCATCGTTCTCCGGCCGTGAAAGCCTTCGACAATACAAAGCCAGATTCAGTTATCTGGATTGCACCCCCCAAATTTATGGCATTTTGGAAAAGACAAATGCTGTTGAAGGAATTCCCATGTGAAAAAATAGGGGCATAGAGGGGAAAATATCTTTTGAATTGATAAAAATAAATGTGTAGGAAGATGAGATCTCAGAAATGAAAAAGTTTGGGAAATGCTTAGAATTTCAAAGATTACTTTCTTTGGTTGTTTGAGATAGAAAGAACTCCCAGAGGGGGTGTTGAAAACCCAACTTGGTGTTTACTTTACAGAGGATAATTCATGTAAAAAGAAAAGATCACAGGATCAAAGGCTGTTGACTCCCCTGATTTCTAACTGAATTTAGCACTTCACAACATCAAAGTGCAGACAGAACACAGAGAGCACCCGAGAACTGACGAAGCATTGAAAGAACAGAAACAACAAGTAGCATTTGGCTCTGGCTCCAGCACACAGAAGTCAACCTTTTCAAATGCGAATAGCCACGTTTAAATTTGAAGATGTTGCCATCATCCATGTGTGTTGCACAATCAAGGTTCAGGGTTTCCCCCACCCCTCTCTGCATTGCTAAGGCATGTGGAGGGAAGAAACTGCACTGACATTATATTGATAAACAACTTTATTTATGTTATTTATAGTCCATCTTTCCCACTAGTAGCAGAACTCATAACTAGTAGCAGAAAGAGGGCACCAATCTGGTGAGTTTTATGTGGCATGCCTTAAGTAGCTTTGTCATATATGTTTGTCTACATACCTGCCACGAGTATTCTCTGTGCTCTGTATTATGTGCTGATCTCCTGAGAGTATGGGAAGTGGCATTTGGGGGGCCCGTCTAGCTGAGGGTTGCTTATCTCACAGGTGCCTGCTGCGCTGTCTACTTTCGTTTTCATAGCCGCTGGAGAATGTGTCCTTGAGTGCCGGTTCTCCCTAGGAACCAAAAATAACTTCATCTCTCCTACAGTTCTTCTCACCTCCTGTCTCAAACCCTCCCCCCCCCCTTTCTGGCTCCTTCGTGCCAGAATCCTAACTGTCCAGATCCTAAAGGCAGGAATTTTCCCTATAACTGACCCCTCCACTTCTGCCAATGCCCTTGTCTGTGTATGCTGGTGGTGATGGATCTCTAATAAAGTAACTTTAACTCATACCCTGGAGTGTGTGCAGTGGAGTACTATGGGGATCTAACTGCCAGAACCTGACAAGCTTGTTGTATAGACAAGAAATGAGATTCTGGTATAATAGGAGAAAGGAGCAAAGTGAGAAGAACAGCTTATTAAAAAAATTGGGGCCCGTGTCAGTGCAGTTTAGATCCCAGAAGGGGCCCAGTGTTCAAATCCACCTTCCACATGCTCCTGACAGCTGATTTCTCTGTTTCAACACCTTGTAACATCTGGATCACCAGTTGGTGGAAAGAATTCATACTCTCAATTCAGTGGTAGCTGTAGAAACGGGGACTTGTGGAATCCTGTGCGGGGTTTATTTTTCAAATTAGATTCGATGAAGGTGGTTATCAATGGGGAACAAGTAGCCGAGGAAATGTATTTATGGTGAAGCCAGGCTTTGTATTTCCTGAAAGAAATGGGAAGTTCATTTATGTCATTATTACCCATTGGTATTAAGAAGCAGAAATTTTTTTGAACGGCCATGGATGCTGGCAGTGGTAACCACAAGCCATATGCCAGATACACTGTGTGGGCATGGCATTTCCACACATTTCTAATAATAACACTTCTTTGTGTATGTTTGCAAAAGGTGGATGCAGCCTTCTGGAAAGGTCCCGGCATTTGCCGATAGCTTCCCAAAACAGGAAACGAGACATTTGCAGGGTTCTTAAAGCAATCTTCCAACTGAATTTGACTTCTGTGAGTTTATTTGCTTTTCTGAAAATGTTTTGGATGGATTTACTCATTTTTTTAGGGTTATAGAGCACTATGTAAAAGAACAACATATCTAATATATATCTTTTAAAAGCTAATTAATACTAGTGGAGAATGCGTTATCACAGCTTTAAATTGATCACAATATTAAGACAAGCTTATTTATTTATCCTATCCTACCTCTCAATCCAAATAGATAGATCCTTAAGGTGGCTTTTGCACAGTGTGGCTCCACTCACAAATAAACTACATGAGACGAATTACATGCTTGTGGCACGTGAATGCACTTACATGTGTTTCCCTGTTGGTTTCCTGTTCACTCACACACCGCGGTCACACTGCACTCGATCCTGTCCTTGGACTGGCATGAGTTTCTTTCCCATTCCTCCCAGATGAGGGATGGCATCCCATGTTGCATCTTCTCTTTGCACATGCTCAAACCTTCCTCTGTAACTTTTCTCTGAGGGAGAATTGTTTACTCTATTGGACGTATGAGGGGAAAAAAACCCTGACAGGTTTCCCAGTTGGAGGGGGGGGTAGCTAAAAAGTGGGGGTTCCACAACTCTGATGAGATTTTGCAGCTTAGCCCACCAGGAGGGGGGGCATATATGCAAAGGGGGATGGGTAATCCCCACTTTCCAAGCAACTCCCCCTTGTTTTCAAGAAAGATTCCTAATTTTTTCCCTCTAAATGTAAGACCGATCTACCCATGGATCGGAGGGCTTTCGTCCTGGCCCTTCAAGGCTTTCAGAAGGGTGCCAGGCAGGGGGGATTGCACTACACTGCACAGCACGGTGTACTTCGGGAGCCATGGCAGCAGCATTTCTTGCTGTCATCCAGAATCACTATTTCCTGCCTGTTTGCCTCCAGTCACATCCAATCTCCATTATTCCCTATGGGGAAAACTATGGGGGCTATCCAGGGGGATGGGGGTGGCACTCTGTAAACAAACAAACAAAAAAACTACAACATTTTCAGGGGACGTACTCCTGACTGTCTTCTAAAGACATCCCATGTTTCATGATGATTAGACCCCAGGGGACCATTTTATGGCCCCCCCAAAGAACGTGCCCCCAGCCACCCTATTTGTTTCTGTTGTGGGGAAGAACTGACAACCACTGCAGAAACACATGGATCATGGCCAATCTCCCTGAAACATGGCGGGGGGGGGGGGGTCATTAGAGGACAGTTAGGAGTAGGTCCCCAGCAAATTTGTTAACATTTGGTCCTAAAGGCCCCCCAGGCCCCCAGAAAGCCCCAAATTGCATTTCCCATTGGAAACAATGGCTGAATTTTACCCAATTTGCTCTGTACTGCTGAGCCGAAATGGGGAATGAATACCCCCCACCCCGTCCTTTTCAGGTTCATGTATCAGGCATGTTTCTGAACTTTTGCTCAGATGCTTAATCATACTGCCATGATCCTTCTTCGCACCTCCTCCTTATCCCGACCAAAGACACTGCATGGAGAGGAGGAGGAGGAAGTTAAAGGGGGAGGAGGGTGCAGGAAAGAGGAGTAGGGAGTAGGCGTCAACTAGAAAACGGGAGAATTAAAACCTGCCATCTTAAAAGCAAAACAGTTTGAGGGTAAGCCAGATGCAAAGGCAAGAAGAGGGGATAGGGAAGCAGAAGCCGCCCAAAATTAGCGCTCTGCGATAGCGACTCTCTGATTATGATCACGGACACTAACAAGTGCAGTTACACGCATAGACTGCAGTTACAAGACACGTGCAGGGGCTGAAGTTACAGGACACATGCCCAACTAGGGGAAAAGTTAACACGGACATGTGGAAGCACATGTAGTTCTGATAATTCACAGAAACTCGCATCTTTCGTTTCATGTAATTTGGCTGTCAGATGGTTTGACACCTGTTAGTATTCAAACTCTGATTTTCCCAGCTCTTAGGGCCTGCACAGAGTGTCAATATGTTCATCTACGGTCTTCAGTGCAGTCCCACATTTGGGACTGCACTTACGCAGGCCGGCCACTTGGAACAGGATTCTATAGCTTTAAGACCCTAAAAGGGGCAGGGGGGGGCGTGCAATCTCCAAACCAGTCTAAACCGGCTTTTCCCACCAAAGCAGTGATGTGATGGAGTGGAGTGAGATCGCCCCCATCTTCCCTCAGTTCATTTTTTGCCGCCGCAAGGAATGGACATTCTTCTATTTAGCCCCTTTAGAGAGAACAGTTTTGGAATATTGAAATAGTTACAGTTGTAGTTAGAGTTTATAGTTGTAGTTTTGTGGACTTTACCGTTGTAGTTTTATAGAGTTTGTAATTGTAGTTTTTAGGATTCTGTGTAATTTGTTCTTCCGTGCCTCTGAAAACTGGAGCCAATTTCACCAGGAGGCGCCTCACAGTCGGGTGAGAAAATGGTGGACAAATCACTGTTTAAAAATGTGAGAGGTGTGCAACAAAGATGGCTAAAATGGATGGCCATGCCCTATGCTTAATGTGTTTGGGTGAAGGGCACATTATTGAGCACTGTAAGCACTGTCAATTATTCACTCCGATAGCCCGAATGGATCGCACTTCCCACTTAAAAGCGATGCTGTGGGAGAAGGCAATCCCGGGTGGCAGCAATCGGCAGCTAAGAAATCTCCCCTGGCAGACCGCTCGGCATCAGCTGATTCGGCTCGAGCACAAGTGTCTGACAATCAGAGTACGTTGGATTCGACAGCGCCTACTCGACACTGATCGAAACTGCGCTCCCATTCCGTTTCTACCTTAGAACCAACTCCGGGTGGGATGCATTCAGATCCAGCACCTCACTCTTGGAGCCAAGATCAGCAGCACTTGAGACAGAGGGAGACATCGGCATCAAACTGTTGCTCGACAAGTGTGCTGATAGTGGAGCATTCTCCCTTGGAAGTGGGGGAACAAATTCCCATGACTCAGACTCAAGTGTTGAAGGATGCTGATCCGGACATTCGTACCTCGAGGAAGCAAAAGGAAAAAAACTAAGGACTTAGAGACTGTACCGCATAGGACTCGGCGCTGGTCCACTCCTCCAGTCCAGGACTGGTCCCTGGAACCTATGAGGGAACAGACACCAGCTTCTGACAGGGGTGAGGGTTCTTTGGACAGATCCTCGGAGTCAGAGAAGGAGGGAACCCACTTGTGCACTGTCAGTCGGAGAAGGCATCGCTCAGCCTCATCATAGGGACCCCGTGGTCGCACTGATCATGGTCTTGGTACCCACTTTATCTACCTTTTGTGTACCCTCATGGCTGGGACTACTACCATGCCTACCCTCCTCCACTGGCATCATTACAATCAGAACCGGTTAGAAAGCACGGCTCAGATTCGACTTGGCATCCTCCAGTACAGGCATGGACTTCGAGACATGGGTCTGATGTAGAGTCAGAGGGCAAAGTTGTTGGTTCTGAACATAGTCCTAGTTGCATGTCAGATCACTGGAAGAGGCCATTGGCATCTTGGAGAGGGATTCTCCAACACTTGACCACAAGCTGTATGCAGAACAGATGCTATGCATGGCTAAGTCCTTGGACATTGATGTATCTACCATGCAGCATAAACCTAAGGACAGTATTCTTAAGCATATCTATTCGGACACACTTGATGTTGTCGTATTCCCCATGGTGGAGGGTTTAGTAGAGCTTATGGATGATTTACACCAAAAACCTGCCTCAATACCTATGACTACAAAGAAGGTTGAGGCACTTTACAAGATTAAGCAGGATAAGTGCTCATTCTAATTTGCTCATCCTCTTGCCTCCTCTATGACAGCTGAGGAATTGCAAGCACGTCACCACTGGGGCAGTTTAGCTACCCCAGCAGATAAGGAGGGTAAATAATTGGATTCACTTTGGCAGAAAGTTATATTCTGTATCCACATTGAATATCAAGATAGCAAATTTCATGACAATCATGAATGGATACCAAATTTTTCTTTGGCAGCGTATGTCTTCATACATGGACATATTGCCTGAGGATAATTTAATTTAATGTATTTGATTTGTACTCCGCCCTCCCCACATCAGCGGGCTCAGGGTGGATAAGAAGCCTCTTGCGAAAGTCATTCAGGAAGAGACTCTAATGTTATTCCAACAGCAAATAAGTGCTAGTAGGAACATGTTGGATGTCTCTATGAGAGGTTTGAATACAGCGGTAATGTTGCACTGGCATGCCAGCGCACTACTACACTTCCTATGGAAACCCGTAATAAGATAGAGGCTATGCCCTTTGAGGGTACCACATTGTTTGCGGAAAATACAGATGAATACCTGGCGAAGAAGAAGAAAGACCACCTTTGTGGTTGTATGGCATCTTGCCCCAGTTTTCTGGCTATATGGGGTACAGGCAGTTAGGAAGGAGAGAGTTTCAGCAGAGATGAGACTTCCGATCCTATAGATACCAGCCTTATAAGCAGTATCCATATAAACCGCAATACTCTAGCCAATCACAGTATAAGAAGAAGCAAGGGAGTTGTTCTAAGCCACCCCATCACACTCAGGCTCCAAAAGGCTCTTTGCAAGGACTAAAAGAACAGACTCAGACTCGGTCGTGAAGCCACAGTTATTGTTGTTTACAGACAGACTGGCTCCTTTCTTTAAGGCCTGGGAGAGTATTTCAGCCAATGTTTGGGTTTTGTCTGTCGTTAAAGTTGGCTACAGGTTGGAGTTCTATTCACTGCCTCCCACTTTTTTTACCTTCTCAGGCTCCTAATAATACAATGTTTGAGCTACAAGAAGAGATTCAATCCCTGCTGAGCAAGGAGGCTTTACAGAGGGTGGCAGACTTGGAATCCCGTTTTTTCTCCAGATTTTTCCTGGTAGATAAAAAGGATGGGGGGAAGAGGCCCATCTTGGATTTGAGGGGCCTTAGTAAGTATTTGGTGGTTACAAAATTCAGAATGGTTCCCTTGCAGTGGGTCATAAATATAGGGTCACAAGATGCATGGTTCGCTGTCTTGGACCTTAAGGACACACATTTTCATATTCCAATATATAAACATCATAGGAGGTATTTACAGTTTGTTCCAATACTGCCACTCGGTTTGGCCACAGCACAGCACAGCAGTTGTAGTAGCCCACCTTAGGAAGCTGGGATGTTCAATTTATCCTTATTTGGACGATTGGCTTATCACAGCACACTCTCCTGATGCATTGAAGATGCAAGTGGACACTATTTTGTCTACCTGTAAGGCTCTGTGGTTAGTGATAAATTTTAAAAAATCAAGTCTGGAACCCAGCCGTACCATACATACAGGGGCTGTACTAGACCGGAGAATAAAGCTTTCCTACCTACTGATAGGGTCACCAAGATAGTTCAATTGTCTCACCAGTTTTTGGCCAGTAGGTTTCAACCTGCCAAAATGATTCAGATCCTGTTAGGCCTCATGGCATCCACTACTGTGGTGGTAGCACATGCAAGGTTGAGAATGAGATTATTACAGATATGGTTGATAAGGAAATTTAACCCTGAATGACATTCCCCTCTGAAAAAGCTCTCGATCCCAAGAAGGGTACAACGTTCTCTTTTTTTTTTAAAGAATTTTTATTGGATTAGAAACATATAATAACAATTATAATCACATTCTTTAATTTTTTTCTAATTCTAACCCCCTCCCTTCCCCCCCCCTTTTGTTGACTTCCAACAGTTTTCCAACCCCCTATCCACTTTCCCTCTACTCCCTTCATACTTATTTTATTTATTTATTTATAATATACTTTCAGATTCTTCTAAGCACTATTTCCACTTCCTTTCACATATAGATTGTCATATAAATTGTCATATAAATAAAATCCTCTTAATCTGTCTTCTTCATTGAAACTACTAATAATATTCATTTTGATAACCTATGTTTTATCTTACTCCTTCTATTCTCTTCGATATGGGACAAACAATTTGCCCCCCTTTATCAATTCCAATACTACTATACACATACTTATTATACACACTTATTGTCATTTACTTAGACTTCTGTTCTATATATTATTCTTTATCTATACATATACCATAAGTCTAACAATTAGACCTATCTTTAAATTTACGTATGTATGTATATATTCACTCTATGTTGTACGGTTATCTTTCCAAAAAATATAGATTAGTTAATTTCTATCCCAATAATTCTCATAGTATCAACACTGTTGCTACTTAATATAATACTTGAAAGTCATATAAAGTTGCTTAGAATTTTTCCATTAACTCTCCACCCCCTCGGTATAGTCACTTCTCTCCTCCCATGTACCTCAATAGTTTTCAAACTGCCACAGTTCTCCTCCCACCTCCCATTTTTTCACCAGATATTGTTTCAGCTTTCCCCAGTCCGTGTTAAACTGCCCTGGATCAAGGTCTCTCAGTTTTCTTGTCATTTTGTCCATCTCCGCCATGTACAGCAATTTGTAAATCCAGTCCTCAGTAGTTGGCACTTCTTGTACTTTCCACTTCTGCGCATACAAAAGTCTGGCTGCTGCCGTCATATAGAATATCAATGTCCTATATTGTGCTGGGATGTCTTCCATTCCCAAGTTCAGTAGCAGGAGTTCTGGGTTCTTATTAACTTGAAATTGTAAAATCTCACTCATTACTCTTATTATTTCCCCCCAGTACTGCCTAGCTACCTCGCAAGTCCACCACATGTGATACATTGATCCCTCATGTTTTTTACATTTCCAGCATTTATTAGACATATTCGAGTTCCCTAGCGCAATCCTCTTTGGCGTCAGATACCAACGGTAAATCATTTTGTAAATATTCTCTTTAATATTGGTACATGTCGTGATTTTCAATGTATGTTTCCACAAGTATTCCCACGCCTCCATTGTTATTCCTTTGTTAAAGTTTATAGCCCACTTCACCATTTGCACTTTGACTGTCTCATCTTCAGTATACCATTTTAAGAACACTTTGTAGACCTTAGAAATTTCCTTTTGGTCTTCTTGTAAAATTACTTTCTCTAATTCTGAGTCTTCCATCCTTATCCCTCCCTTCGCACAGTCTGAGTAATAAAGATCTCTAACTTGTCTATATTGAAACCAGTCGTAGTTTGGAGACATCTCTTGTTGCGTTCTTATTCTTATTTTAGAGAATTCTATTTGAGTTATCTCCTTATACGTTAAACACTGTTGTTCATTATCGACCATTCTTGGATCTATTACTTCATATGGAACCACCCAGGAGGGAATTCCTTCTTGTAGGTATTCTTTGTACTTCTTCCAAATTGTAAAGAGGCTTCTCCGAATATAGTGATGCAGAAACATAGAATCTGCTTTTACTTTATCATACCATAGGTATGCATGCCATCCAAATAATTTTTTGTATCCCTCTAAGGCCAGCAGTTTGCGATTTTTCAACATGATCCAATCCTTCAACCATACCAGACAGATTGCATCATAATAAAGTCTCAAGTTGGGCAGTTGCATTCCCCCTCTTTCTTTTGCATCCTGTAACACTTTCATTTTCACTCGAGGCTTCCTGCCTGCCCACACAAACTCTGATATTTTCCTCTGCCATTTATCAAATTGCTTGGAGTCCCTAATGATTGGTACAACGTTCTCTTGTATGGTGATCACAGCCCATGAATTTATTGCAGAGTATGCCCTTTGGAGTACAGACTCATGAGCTAACCATTACAACAGATGCATCCCTAGAAGGTTGGGGAGGGCACTGTGGAGATGTTTCAGTTAATGGTTTATGGTCTGGGGACGAGAGGAACTGTCACATTAACTTGTTAGAGTTACGAGCAGTTTATTATGTCCTTAACTGCCTGGGAGATATGGTATCAAAAAGAAGAGTTCAGATCTTATCGAACAATACCACCACTGTCTTCTATATCAACAAGCCTCAAGGAAACTGTGCATAGAGGCTATCCGACTGTGGGAATGAGCTATTACCTGTGGTGTTATGCTGTCAGCCCTTCACATTGCAGGGGAGTCCAATGTTATAGCTGATTGGCTCAGCAGAAAGGGCAAGGTTCACTATGAGTGGGTCCTGAAAGACGAATACCTACAAGAGATATTTCAGGTGGGGGGGTTCCCCGACGTGGATCTGTTCGTGACTCAAGACAACACCAAAGCTCACAGTTATTGTTCCAGAGGATGCAGAGGGGGTGGGATCTCTGGGAGATGCCTTTCAGATTCAATGGATGGGAAGGTTATTCTATGCCTTTCTACCTATCCCTCTGATTCACAGAGTCATATGCAAAATACAGTCAGATGGGGCAACATGCATTCTGGTGGCGCCTTTTTGGCTGAGGCAGCATTGGTTTCACACACTCTCCAAGTTCTAGCCAAGGGCAGATGTGTTCATCTCCCACTGGTCCCAGATCTTATCTCGTACAACAACACATGGCACCATAACCTAGTCAAGCTTCAGTTGACAGCTTGGTTCCTAGAGCATTAGGGTTGCAATTCTCAGAGGAGGTTGTGAACATATTGTTGAATGCTTGTCAGCCTTCGACGAGGAGATCATGTAGCCTTAAGTGGAATAGGTTTGTTGTATGGGCTGACACTAGGAATATAGTTCTGGACACATGTACATTGTCTAACATTTTTTACTACTTAGTACACCTTCGAGACTCTCTTTTGGCATCCTATAAAGGTACATTTGGCAGCTATTTCTGCTTTCCATTCAAATATAGATGGAAAGACGATTTTTTCGCATTATCTATCCAAACTTTTTTCTGAAAGGTCTGGGTCTGAGTCCGCCAACAACCCCTGTGGTACCACAGTGGTCATTGTCATTGGTGCTGTCAAGATTCATGCTGAAGCCTTTCGAGGCGATGGCAGCCTGCCCTCTATCGATTCTTCCTTTCAAAGTGGCATTCCTCTTAGCAGTCACCTCAGCACAAAGAGTTAGTGAACTCCTTGCATTGAGAGTAGACCCCCCATTTATGAAGGTCTACCCTGATAAAGTTGTTATGTGCCCTAGTTTAGAATTTCTACCGAAAGTGGTTTCGAGGTTCCATGTATTGCAGAGTTTATCCCTCCCAGTATTTTTTCCCAACCCCCAGTAACAGGAACAGACTCTACACATGCTTGATGTAAGGAGAGCAATTTTATTTTACATGGATAGGACACCATTTTTCAGGAAGGACACAGCTTTCTTTATTTGTCATTCAGGTCCTACTAAGGGCAAGGCAGTGTCAGTTTAAACAATAGCTAGGTGGGTGGTTTCAGCGATTCGACTATGTTATGAGTCTGCAGATGTTTCGTGCCCGTTGGCTTTGTGAGCTCATTCTACGAGAGAACAGGTGACATCAGCTGCATTTCTCCATGGTGTTCTGCTGAGTGAAATGTGAGACTGCGGTGAAGACCGTAGATGAAAACAGAGTTGCACTTACGAGTAACTGCTGTTCATCTAGGTCTTCGTGGAGGCACACATTCCCTCCCTCCTGACCCACTGTGAGCTCTCTGGAGTAATATAACTGGGAGCTTGCAGCAGCACAGGAGAACTGAGGGAAGACGGGGGCAATCTCACTCCATCACATGACCACTTTGGTGGGAAAAGCTGGTTTAGACTGATTGGGAGGAGTTCGCCCCCCCTTTAGGGTCTTAAGGCTATAGAATCCTGTTCCAAGCGGCCGACCTGCACAAGCACAGTCCCAAATGTGTGCCTGCACGAAGACCTAGATGAACAGCAGTTACACGTAAGAGCAACTCTGTTTTACCATTATATGCCACTTTTCTTTAAAGGAGATCAAGGTGGCATATACAGGATTTGTTGGCTGTTTCTCATCCAAGCATTGATTGCACCTGGACCGACTTACTGCATTAAGTGCTTTCAGAACCCACACAAGTAACTCTGAACCCTGCCTGGCCACATGCTTGTTTGGGGAAAGCTGTTGAGTAGACAGGCATGTACACAGATAACAGTCACAAAAACTCTCATTATTCCAGATAGAAAAAGTACAAACTGAATGTGAAAACATTTCTGAGTACAATTCATGAGTGAAACCTTGTAGATATTTGTATGGGAAGAAGCCATGGGGTTGGGACTGTGGCCGGGTGGTGGAACATTTGCTTTGCATACAGAAGGGCATAGGTTCAATGCCCAGTCAAAAGACTTTGACAGTAAGTGATGTGAAAAACCTCTACCTGAAACCCTGGACTTGGATCCAGCTTTTTCGCTGGTGAAAAAGGGAGGAGAAAGGTCCACTGTGGTCACCAAAACACATGCTGAGGGTCCTGAGACTTGCATGCACAAAAGCCCTGTGGAATAGGGGCTATATTAAGGATGAGAATTTGTTGAGATTGAATGAAAAAGCTGGCTGGATACACAGCCTGGAGAGCGACTTCCAGTCATGGGAGACACAACTGACTTTGACAGACCAATAAGCTGACCAGGCTTGCCAACCCTTGCGCCCACCTTTTGCCAGCAAGGGTGGGGAAGGCGCGGAGGGAAGAAGCGTGCACAGGTGCTCCTGCGCTCCTCTGTTGTACCAGCGATGGAGGAGCTGTGGGGCTCACTAAGTTCAGCTTTAGCCTGCCCCATTAGGGCATGTCATTGGGGGGGCTGAAAATTAATTTTCGCAAATGTCTTATTGAGGGGGTTTAAAAATATGTTTTTGGATGTCAAGAATTCAAATCTGCCAAAAAACTTTCATTGGACAACATTTAGCTTGGTAAATCTACGTTTGATTAAAAAGCACATGCACTGCTCTCGGAAAACAACGTATAATAATTTTAGCTTCTGAAAAAGTCAGGTAATTCTATAAAAAAAATATTTTCTCTGCATAAAACCTATCCTAGTACACATAAAATATATCCCTGTAATCATAAAACAACATGAGAAAGTAATGACATCATTTAAAAAAAATATTCATCAGTTTCATCAAGTCTTGCTTTGATTCGTTCTTGGACATCAGCTGCCGACTTGCTTCTTGGCCTCTGATATAGCCCTTACTTTTCTCATGTACACCCTGCCTGCTGCCTCTGTGACTTGTTTCATATACCTCTCTATATACTGACCGTGTCAGGGCCACTGTGCAGCTTGCATGGGCTCACCGATGAACATCTTTACTTCTGCTGTCATCGGTTTGCATGTCAAAGGAGGTTCATATGCCCCGTCAGACCAGATTATTATCTCCAACAGAGAAGAAGCACTGGGATTGATGGAAGGTGTCTTCCTGGGATGTAGAGAAAGATCTCCCAGAGTGTCATTGGCTCCATCCCTCCAGTCAACAATCTTTTGCACACCAGCTCTCCTCGCTGTCATTGGAGCACAAGAGTGTCTGGATTATCATTTCGCTGAATGCTGAGTGCTGCTGAGTGCTGAACGGTTGGCAAAACAGCATCCACTACAGCCTTTTTTTGCAGCCTGAGTAACCACAGCTGAAACAAGGTGTGGCATGGGCCTTCCACTCAAGAGTGTTTGATCTTGAACCAGCAGGGGTAGCACACACCAATGATGTATTCCATTATCAGTCTTAAGCTGTTGAGAGTTTTGCCTGTAAGGCCATGTTTTGAAACCCGTATGTGGCAAACCCTGTTTGCTGTTGTCAACCGCCTTGAATGGCTGACTGGAGCAATTTCAAGAAGGGCCACATCTGCGGGAAGTTCTTTTGTGCTTAGGGCCTCTGTAATTCTATACCCATAAGCTTGATCTGTTGAGATATCCTTTACACGCTGTCACTCAGTGAAAGAAGAGGCTCTCCAATTGAGAGTCTGGTGAATGAAGGATCGATTTCAAGTTCTGTAGCAATGTCTAGCATCTTGCCGGTTTTACCTGTCCACCTGTTGTCAGACAAGGTCTTCCCATCTAGTGCTGGTGATCAAGTGTCTCAAGGGTAACTCGGTGTAGAGGAGAAAACCCAACCAGGTCAGCTTGCAGCAAAGTATGACCCCCTCTGCCCAATGCAGGTGATACCCACCGTCCCAGCCAGTGTTAACATTTGCAGAACCACCCCCCCCCCCCAATGCCCTTCTTCTTCTTCATGAAATCTACAAGATTATCAGCAATAACTTCAATAAGCTTTTTCTTTTTTTTTTTCTCTGGAGTGGAGTGGTGGAGATATCTTCCACCTGGCTCACTGCGCACAAAATAATGCTCTTCTTTGATGATACCTGGGGAAATGCTGATCTGAATTGTCTGCTTTCATCATAACTTTAGTTGTATCTCAACGGCCATCAAAGAAGATGAGTCAATTTCACTCTTCTTACTAAGATCATCAAATTACTGATCCAGGGATTTCATAACTTTCTCTTGGGCCCTCTTTATTTTATTGTGATCAACTACAAGTCTCTTGTCTTCTTAAGTGATCAAGCAAGCATCTGTAAAGGTAGCAGTAGTGACGGCAGCTGTAGCATGAAGGCCAACACCAACCAATTCCGCATGGCTTACCTGAAGCCAGGACGTTGCGGAACATGCCGGGGAAAACGCGGAAGATTACGTTTTCTCGTGCAAAACTCGCTCAAGAAAACGCAATCTTCCACGTTTTTTCAGCATGTTCCCCAACGTCCCAGCTTCAGGTAAGCCGTGCGGAATCGGCCACCATATCTGATGTTCTGCATAGCAACATTCCGTATTTCTAATGTGCTGAGTTCTGCCTTCTTATTTGAAGTGGAAGGCGTACTTGGTATTTTTAACGTTGCTTCATAACTTCCTTCCTTTCCATCCTGAGCATCAGCTATTTGTTTTTCATTTTCATCATCTGTGAAAATTATTTCATTTGGTGGTATTGAAACATCCTGCTTACTTCTCTGCTTATATTCAGAAAGCCTTCTTCTCTTGTCGTCTTGCCGCTTCTGCTTTTTGACTTGTCTGATGTGCTCAGGGAGATCTGGCAAGCCAATCTGATGTGGCCCAATAGAACCAGTCTTGCCTCTCTGACCTTTAATGAAAGCAAGTTCATTCACAGGTATCTTCATCTCCTTAGGGCATGTACAGTTAATGTGAACGCCTTTTTTTGCAACCAACATCTACAGGGCAGCCCAATTCACAGCAGAGAACATTTTTACACTTGCAATTGAGGATGCCGAAAAGGTTGTCAATTTTGCAGTGAAACCCTCTTTGACATCCAACTTTCCTCTTTCAAGAGAGATGTTTTTGGCCTGCTCCCAGGAATTTTGGATCTTGTTTAAGATTGGAACTCGTGAATTTATAACAAGGGCTACAAAATAACTGTTTGCTAGTTCCCACTTTTTAAGCATTTTAGAGCAAATGTACTTTGCAAGACTGGCTGCTGGATAGTTTCTTACATCCTCACCACTTTGTTGTCTTAGCATTAGTCCATACCTCAGAATGTCATGCACAGTTGGGAGTTCAGAGGCCAACAGCTCTCGGCCAGTTCCAATTAGGTTGCTCATATGCATGAATGCCCTTTTAGAAGGCATTGCATGTCAATTCCCACTGGTTAGGATGTTAGCACTGGTGGACAAGCAATTTTTAACACACTGATCAAGAAGTTTCAGCTTGTGAGATAAACAAAACCGGACTACGATATATATAGTGGGGTCAGGGGGAAGGAGGTGGGAACAGGGGATCCCCTGCCCCAGGCAGGGGATTGGCAGCCCTACCCACGGCTCCTTCGTCACACTGGAAAATGACATCATATTCTGGCATGACGGGGAAGCGTGGGAGCGCACTAGCAAGAGAGGTGAGGACCCTTTTGCCCCTCTGCTTGGGCCCCTGGCTCAGGACCACGCAACTGCAAGTGCTGAAGCTGGCTCTGAAGGGGCCTGCAGGCTGTGTAACACTGGACACTTCTTGTGAGTTATATTCTTTAAGAATAAATTTAGATTTCTTCTTTAAAATCTATATGCCCCACTTTCTTCAACATGAGACTCAATGTGGCTGCTCTAACACGCTTCTCTCTTTAATCCATGTTCTATCATGAGCTTGGTGGCAAATTAGAGCATAAATGGGATCAGGGTTTGGGAATAAGGTTTTGGGTAGAAGAAACTCAGATGGATAAGCAGAAAAAGGCAGGTCTGTATGCGACTTAAGTAAGATATCAGGCGCAGAATAAAGACCTAGTGCAGTGTTTCCCAACCTTTTTTTTTTCCTTGGAGGAAACCCAACATTAATTTTTCAAATCCCAAGGAACCCCTACCTATGAAAACATTTACATGCCAGAAAATGTTGATGGTGTGTGTGTGTTATGTGCCATTAAGTCGCCTCCAACTTATGGAGACCCTATGAACAAAAGACCTCCAAAATATCCTATCATTAACAGACTTGCTCAGATCCCTGGAGGACGTGGCTTCCTTTATTGAGTCAAGCCATCTCATTTTGGGCCTTGCTCTTTTCCTATTACCTTCCACTTTTCCTAACATTATTGACCTTTTTGTAAACAATGTCTTCTCATGATGTGACCGAAATATGATAGCCTCAGTTTTGTCATTTTAGCTTCTAGGGAGAATTCAGATTTGATGTGATCTAGAATCCACTTGTTCATCTTTTTGGACGCCCATGGTATCTGCAAAACTCTCCTCCGGCACCACATTTCAAATAAATTAGTTTTTTCCCCCTGTCAGCTTTCTTCATTTGATGGTGGGGAGAGGAATTCAATTACTGCTAAATTATTGTCATTTGTACGGTTAGTGCTCTGTAACAATATGAAACATAGACATAATAATAACAATAACATTCATTTATATACTGCCCTTCAAGACAACTTAATGCCCACTCAGAGCAGTTTACAAAGTATACCATTATTATCCCCACAACAAAACACCCTGTGTGGTGTGTGGGGCTGAGAGAGCTTCAGAGAGCCGTGACTAGCCCAAGGTCACCCAGCTGACCTTCAAGTGGAGGAGTGAGGAATCAAACCCAGCTCTCCAGATTAGAGTCCCGCGCTCTTAACCACTACACCAAACTGGCTCTGACACAAAACAACAAAATATAACCTTAATGACCACAATATTTTAAAGGAGATTTGTAATTTAGTCTTTCAAAATGTTTATTTATTTAATTTTATTTATTCCATGATTTCTCACAGAACCCCTGACAAGAGGACAAAAAGAGCAAGTCAGGCAGGCAGGTTCTAGGACACAGGCATAATCAATTGTAGCAAACCTTGGTTTATACCCAGTTTCCCAGCAGTTTCTTCTAACTTTCCTTTATAGAGGAGGCTGAAAACAAATGAAAACAGGGTAGTTCAAGTTATTGCTATTGACATTTGAAAGAATTTCAGTGGTGCTGTGTAACAACCCCTGATGGAATTGTTTGGTACACTTCTAAATACAATGCCCGTTTTAGAGGTAGGAGATTGAAATGTGCTTTCCCTAGGCTGCCCCAGGAACAGAATGTCTGTGCAGTCCGGGATATGGCCCCAGATCATTCTGACCCTTTATACATGGACGCGTGCGTATCTTGCTGTATACATTGGCTCTAGCTTTAAATAAAAATATACGAAGTGTATCATTTGCTATTTCCAATACTAGATTCTACATGAGAAGTTCTGCAATTGTTGGTGCAAGAACCGGCGCATAGGGTTCCGTTATTAGCATAATTTGGAATTTTCGCCAGTATTCCCTGTTGAAGCCTCTGAAAAGGCAGTTCATTAAATCTGAATAAGTTATTAAGAAAACAAGTCAGTAGTGCAGTTTCTCTCTTTCTCTCTGGACACCGTTAACGGAGCATATACTGTTGAATAAAACATGGGGAGAGAAGCTGGCTCAGAAAGAGTCAAAGATTTTTGAAACCTTGAGTTTCAAAAGGCCAAAGCAAAGAACTGCTGTCTTCATGCCTTTCTACTGTTCATGGAACACACTGCTAAATGTTATTGGAAATATGGAGCCTTGTTGGTTCGTTCATTGCAAAATGTACTGCAGTGCAAGGAAAATCATGACAGTGTTATGAAGCAGATATTATTTCTGCAGTTATCTCTGTATTGTTGCAAAGTCAAATCACATGTTGAGGGCATTTGCCCACAAAAGCTCCGTGCAGTTATTATGGTGGCAGGATTTTCTGATTGTTGGCAGGCTAGTTTGAATCCTGGCCCTAGTGTTTGATGTTCCTCTACCTATTTAAACAAAAGATGTTCAAACGCTATCTGTTCGGATTGTTAATTATGAACAAATCTCCTTTAAATAAATGTTCACATTTTACAAGTGTTCAAAAATAACCCAAATTAGATTGGTATGCTCTGTCTCTCAGTGATTTCCCATGGCTGCCTCCTTTCCAAAACCAATTTACTAAACAGATTGTCTCAAGATTAAGGGCAAGCTCTCCACAGCCAGGAACCTTTCTTTTTGGGGGGTTTCATATTTCTCAAAGGGGTGCACCTACTGGCTGAAAAAGCCGTAGTCAATTTCATTTTAGGTTCCTAGGATCGATGCTGGGATCTTCCAAACTAATATACTAAGGGCCAAACTAAATGTGACGGTGCCCTTCAAACTGCCATTTTACAGTGATTTTAAAATGCCATGAGGAACCTATCTTGATCAGGCCTATCGTGTGGAGCTCTTTCACCCCTACCCCTAAAGGAGTGGGTCAAAACAGCTCCACACCGTGCCTTAATGGCATTTTAAAATTGCTTTAAAATGACAGGGGGCCTTCTTGTGACAGCCACTAGGATGCCATCACATTTAGTTTGGCCCTTAAGAATGGTGTTGGCCAAGCAGGCTGATGATGCAATTGATCATGCCTTTTAGTGGCTGAGAAAGCCTTGGCCAATTGCAACATTCAATCTAGTAGCATCTTAAAGACCAGTAAGATTTTCAGGCTATTCCATTTCCAGAATCAAAGTTCCCTTCCATCAATTATATTTCAAATTCTTATGCTGGGAGCTGTGCTCCTCTAAATAATATACTACAAGTATTCACCCAGTTCATTGAAAATGAAAATATACTGGATGAGCGTGTTTAAACGCAATGCTGGTGAGGCAAAAGCAATTACTTACAGGATTTAGCACTGACATAGGTTCTTACGTAACCAGGACAACTGCTATGCAGACAGCAATTATGAATGCTTTGTGAGCACTCTGGAAGTGGGTATCCTGGACATGCGTATCACTGGTGTGCTAAGTACGTGTCCCTGCTTTGCAGAGAGAGGAGTGTGGTTTAAATGAGATGCTGTACAAATGTGAATTCCTATGGTTGAGTTCTTTCTCCTCATCCATGTAATATTTAAATCAGACCGTAGCATATTCATTTGAACGGGGAAACTTTGCAGATTTATTACATTTTTGGCAAAGTTCTCAACAGATTTAAATCCAGAATGGCTGGCTAGTAATGCTTATCTGGTTCCTTGTTCTGACTGACTGGCTAACTGTTGGTGCCAGTTGACTCAAACTGGGAGCCTTGCAGATCAGGTTTCTTGTTCCCTGTACCATCAGTGGTGCTGTTCTCGGTAAGCAACTGTAGATACTTTCAGTGGAGAGATTCACATCACATTCAGTAATCCTCCTGACTCTAAAAGTCAGGTGACACCAGGTCACCCAGCTGGCTTCAAGCAGAGGAGTGGGGAATCAAACCTGGCTCTCCAGAGTAGAGTCCCACACTCTTAACCACTACACCAAACTGGCAAATTAGCAGAACCTGTAAGCAAAAAATTATTAGACACCTAGAGGAACAAAGCCAGCTGAGGGAAAATCAGCGTGGTTTCTGCAAAGGAAAGTGCTGCCTCACCAAGCTTTCGTAGTTACTTGAGAAAACGAACAAACATTTAGATAACGGTGACCTGGTAGACATTATATACTTGGATTTTCCCTCTTTTGCATTTTTTTCCAGATCTGCAGTATCATTTTTGAGATACGATGATCAGAATTACATACAGTATTCCAAAAGAGGCCACACCCTTGATTTATACAGGGGCCTTACAATACTGGGCGTTTCCTTTTCATTTCCTTTTCTGATAATCCCAGCATGGAATTTGCCTTGTTTTCCGCTGCCATGCACTGAGTTGATGTTTTCGTAGAGATATTCATTGCAGTCCCAAAATCTCTTTCCTTCTCAGTATCGAGCAGTTCACACACTGCCAGCATACATACAGCATACATTCAGTGTTGTGCATTTGTATGTGTACCCCACCCACATACAAATGCACAACACCTCACACTTCTTTACATTGAACTTCATTTGACACATTGTTGTTCCTCCTGGAACTCTTCAAAGTGCACCTTAGTTTTCACCATCCTGAATATTTTCATATCATCCACAAACTTGCCTACTACACTCCTCATTCCCAATTCCAAATAATTTATGAACAAATTAAATAGCACCAGTCCCAATATTGATCCTTCTGGGACCTCACTGATCACTCACTACACTCCTTTGCGAGAACTGTCCGTTTATTCTTGATCTCTCCTTTCTGTCATTTAACCAGTTTTTATTTTTTTTTTAAGAATTTTTATTGGATGGGTTTACAAACATAAACATAACAATCATTATCATTATCCACCCCATTGCATTTTTCCCCATCCTTCCCCCCCCTTTTTTTCTGGTGACTCCCCGCAATTTTCCATACCCAACTTAATCTAAAAAGTATATCATATAAATTCTTAAAATCTATAATGTATATCTATATTATACATACTATTCAAATCCCTTTACTTATCTTAACTATCTACACTAACTATATTGCTTATCTTAGTTAAAAATATAAAAATTATATAAGTAATAATAGGTATATATACTAAAAAAAACCTACATATATATATATATATATATAAAACCTATTCAACCTTATTACTCAAACTTATACTCCCCTGTAAGTATACTATCTCACTCTTAACTTTTTAATACTATAATAGTATAACCCCATACTAATCCAATAAAATACAGTAAAATATACTCCTTTTTGACCTTAAGTAAGTTTCTATCTCCCCTTTAATTCTCCAAAGACCACAGTTTCCCCTTCATGTCCCACTTTTTCTCCACATATTTCTTGAATTTTTCCCAACTTAATGTATAGTCCAATTTAACCAGTTTTTAATCCGTAAGAGCACCCATTATCTTGTGATAGCTAAGCTAATTTAGGTGAAGTATCTTGTCAAAAGCCTTTTGGAAGTCCAAGAGTATAATGCTTGCCAGATTATCCTTATCCACGTGCTTAAAGAATTCCAAAAGGTTCTTTAGGTAGGACTTTGCTTTGCAGAAGCCATGCTGATTTTCCCGCAGCAGTTTTTCCCCTCTGTGTACCTAATAATTCTTTAATAACAGTTTCCACTAATTTACCTGGAAAGGACATTAGGCTAACTGACCCGTAATTTGGACTCCTTTTTAAAAATCAGCATGACATTTGCTCCTTTCCAGTCCTCCAGCACAGAGGTCAATTTTAGCAACAAGTTACATACACGGCTTTTTTTCTGGGAAAAGAGGTGGTGGAACTCAGAGGGTTGCCCTCGGAGAAAATGGTCACATGGCTGGTGGCCCCGCCCCCTGATCTCCAGACGGAGGGGAGTTGAGATAGCCTTCCGCGCCGCTCAGCGGCGCGGAGGGCCATCTCAACTCTCCTCTGTCTGGAGATCAGGGGGCAGGGCCACCAGCCATGTGACCATTTTCAAGAGGTTCCCGAACTCCGTTCCCCCGCGTTCCCCCTGAAAAAAAGCCCTGGTTACATATATTGGTCAGTAGATTAAAAATGCCATAGTTTTGTTCCTTCTATTACTCCATCTGGACCTGGGTACTTCTAGCTTCCCTTTTGGCTAATACCTGTCATCATTTCACTTTAAGTTCTTCAGATACCTTTTCCAAAAGCAGTAGCTCTTTTTTGAATATATACCCCACATTTGCTCCGGGAACATGAACAACAAGAATTAATTGTTTTTCTGCTGGCTCTTTGTCATCCTTAAATAATACTCTCATTTAGTTTTCACCGAAAGGCTTTACCACATCCCTAGCCAGTTTTCTGCTCCTGATATATCTGAAGAAATGTTTATTGCTTGTCTTCATGTTAAAAGACTAATTGGTTCTTAAAAGGCTAATCCAGTGTTGCTGGCTAGCATCAAGACTCTGAGAACTGCTGACTTCCCCTCAATCTGGGAAGCTTGTCCACCGACTGAGGCATTTTGATCTAAGAACCAATCTACAAGTGACGTCTGACACGGGTTGGACACTTGTCAGCTTCCCTCAAGTTTTGATGGGAAATGTAGGCATCCTGGTCTTGCAGCTGTAATGGAGAGCCAAGCTGTAAAACCAGGATGCCTACATTTCCCATCAAAACTTGAGGGAAGTTGACAAGTGTCCAACCTGTGTAAGGCGTCACTTGTAGCTTGGCTCTAACTTCCTTCTATGCTAGTAGAATATAGCCTTGCTTGTGTCTATGATATTTACTGACCTGAGTGGCTGACACTGTTATCTGTTTCACTGTTCTAAGCCAGCTCCATTGTAACTTGCCTGTGTCCATTTTTCTTTTCCACATTTGCATCAGGGTTGGTTTTTTTTTTTGGTAAGGATTTCCAGTTGGGTTTAATAAAAATTGTAAGCCAGGCTAGTCTTCTGTTCTTTTACCTTTTTTATTGACTCTCTTGTGATATAGAATGTAAATGTGGTTGGCAGTGGACCCTGAAACTAATGCAAAAAATTCCTATTGACTTTAGTAGGTGTTGTTGACTGCACCTTCCATTCCCTCTACTGTTGCTAGTGCTTTAAATAGGCTCCTTAGAGCTGCCATGCAGTTTACCTTTGCAGCTGCCCCATTTAATATCCTTGCAACTAAGTTCCTTATTCTTAATTCCCTCTTTGATATGTAAAGAGTTCTTGTGGTAGATTTGGGTGGGGGCTGGAATCTGAAGTTTAATTAGTTAACCATTGCTATTAATGAAATGTCTCAGCTACAGTTACTTCTTTGGCCCAGATCCCAGACTCCAGCTTTCAGGAAGGCATTCTCAGAATTTGTCCAGATAGTTTCCCAGTTAACCTGTTCCCATAATTTAAGTGTGATCCTTGCACAGAGAGAGATCACAGGGTCGCAATGGAAAACAGCAGCCCTAAGTTCAGTTTCTCTTCCCTTTTGTGACCTTGAGAGCCAAATTAAGTGTGTGGCTGCCACAAGGACCCAATCCTGATAAGGCCTGTTGCTCAGAGCTCTTCGCCCCACTCCGCACCTTTTAAAGGGCTGAAACAGCAGTGGGGAGCCCATACACACGTAGACCTGAGGCTGCTTTTTTCAGAAATTATTATTTTATTAATAAGATTAAAAGCTCAGTAAAAAGGGCTGAGAAATAGAAGAAAAAAGTCAAGAAAAAAGAATACAAAGAGAAAAAAAGAACAAAGATTGAAAATAACAAAGAAAAATAATACGTTTCATTTTCCATTTTTCTCTCCAGCACCTTTCATATTTTAACAAACGTTACACTTTTAGTTTTAATATCTCCAAAATTTACGTTTTTTAATACTGCCCCTTCTATTACTTTTTCCAAAATATATCTTCTTCAAAATCAAAACCACAAATCATCCGTTCATTTTTCCTCAATCCAGCTGCGGTCATGTGACGGGAGGGCAAGGCTGCCTGGAGCTTTCCCGGCTGGGAGAGACAACACAGCTTTGATTAATGGCTGGAGATGCAACTCCAGCTGACAAACTGCTCTGGATAAGGAGGGAACGTGAGTTTACCCACTTGTGCTGTTTGACAGCTCTGCTGAAGGTCTTACTGCCTAGGTTTGTCCTGGGTGGTGGCTGGAAATTGGGGGCTTACCGAAGATGCAGAGAAAGTACCTACTTGCAGCTACGATTGGAGTTCAAAGGCAAGCCTACCCTTAAATTGTAAATCTGTCAACTTCAAAGAATTAACCAACTTGACGACACAATTATTTACTGTGTGGTGAGATAATATTCTGCTTTCCTGGACTTCCTCTTTTTTTCTTTTTTCTTTTAACTGAGATAAGAATAATGATACATCATTAGCAGGAAGCTCTTAAACTACATATGAGAAGGAAAGATTGAATGGACTAAGGGGAACCAAAAAGCTTATTTGTTTTTCTCTGTAATTTGTGAATTCATATTGGGAGAAAGTGTTTTTGCCAGACTTGTTAAAATAAAACTGCATAGAAGAAGCTAAGGTTGAAACAATGGCCTTGAAACTTGGGAATGGAATGTTAACAAAGTTGAACAAAGTTGAAAGTAAACAACACTACCTGTAAAAAGGCTTCACAGATTATTCATAGAGAAACTGAGCCATCTAGAAGAAAATGTCTCAAGGTACAAGAAAGCGGTCTACATCTATAGACACTCCTACGTCAACAGATGCAAAAACTCTTTGATCAACTAGATGATAAATTAAATTCATTTAAAAAGAGAATGGAAGACAATTTAATGAAATTTAAAACAGATTTAACTGAGCAAATTTAAAATATTGAAGGTGCTATTTAAAAAAAAAAGTGAACCCATGGCTACCCCAGGTTCTCCATCATGTTTAGTTTGATTCTGAGTAAGCAAAAAATGCATGACATGCTTTCATCACATTTTGAGTATTTCCAACCTGTGTCACATTATTGACTACCTCAGTCCACAGCGAACAAAGATACCATCTGATGAGATCAGGGCTTTTTTTCTGGGAAAAGAGATGGTGAAACTCAATGGGTTGCCCTAGGAGAAAATGGTCACATGGCTGGTGGCCGCGCCCCCTGATCTCCAGACAGAGGGGCGTTCATAGAATCATAGAATCATAGAGTTGGAAGGGGCCATACAGACCATCTAGTCCAACCCCCTGCCCAGTGCAGGATCAGCCTAAAGCATCTCTGACAAGTATTCATCCAGCCTCTTCTTGAAAACTGCCAGTGAGGGGGAGCTTACCACCTCCCTAGGCAGCTGATTCCACTTTTGAACTACTCTGACTGTAAAAATGTTTTTCCTAATATCCAGCCGGTACCTTTGTGCATGTAACTTAAGCCCATTGCTTCGGGTCCTACCCTCTGCTGCCAACTGGAACAGCTCCTTGCCCTCCTCCAAGTGACAGCCTTTCAAATATTTAAAGAGAGCAATCATGTCCCCCCTCAATCTCCTCTTCTCCAAACTAAACATTCCCAAGGCCCTCAGCCTTTCCTCGTAGGGCTCAGTCTCCAGACCCCTGATCATTCCCGTCGCTCTCCTCTGCACCCTCTTGATTTTGTCCACATCCTTTTTGAAGTGAGGCC
This sequence comes from Eublepharis macularius, assembly GCF_028583425.1. Classification (NCBI taxonomy): domain Eukaryota; kingdom Metazoa; phylum Chordata; class Lepidosauria; order Squamata; family Eublepharidae; genus Eublepharis; species Eublepharis macularius. The sequence goes on from NC_072793.1 coordinate 6,018,565, forward strand.
TCCAAAACTGCACACAATACTCCAGGTGTGGCCTGACCAAGGCAGTATAGAGAGGGGCTATGACCTCCTGCGATTTTGACGCTATGGCCCCTTTGATACAACCCAAGCTTGAATTAGCCTTTTTTGCCACCGCATCACACTGACTGCTCATATTTAGTTTACAGTCCACTCTTACCCCAAGATCCCTTTCACATATACTACTGCCCAGAAGTGTATCCCCCATCCAGTATTTGTGCTTCCCATTTTTGTGGCCCAGATGTACTACTGTGCACTTGTCTTTGTTGAATTGCATCCTATTCACAGCTGCCCATTTCTCCAGAGTGTTCAGGTCTTGTTGAATTTTAATTCTATCTTCTTGGGTGTTTGCTACTCCTCCCAATTTGATATCATCAGCAAATTTAATGAGCAGCCCTTGAGATTGACCTCCGCGCCGCTCGGCAGCATGGAGGGCAATCTAAATTCCACTCTGTCTGGAGATCAGGGGGCGGGGCCACCAGCCATGTGACCATTTTCAAGAGGTTCCGGAACTCCGTTCCCCCACGTTCCTGCTGAAAAAAAGCCCTGGATGAGATCATATCATATGCTTAATTAGTAAGTTATTTATTATATTTATTCTTTGCTTTTGTCCCATAAGGGACCCAAAGCAGTTTACAATATCAAGAAAGTGCAATTAAAATGAAAAATGTTTTTTTTTTTAGCAAGAAGCCAACTTTGGCCAGCCTTGAAACAATGGGCCAGCTTGTTCAAGGCCACAGGGTGTAAACCAAGGCCCACGGAACCTTTGCCCCCCTGCTCTTTCCCTTGCATCCAAGTCCATGACCAAGTTTATACCTGGAGATAGGAACAGCCCACATGGTGTTGTGGTCATAGTGGGGAGACCCAGGTTCAAATCCCCATTCTGCCGTGGAAGCTTGCCTGGTGACCTTAGGCCAGTCATTCTCTTGCAGCCTAATCTACCTCACAGGGTTGTTGCCAGGATAAAATAGAGGACAGGAGAATGCGGCAAGCTGCTTTAGGGCCCTTTTGAGGACAAAAGCGTGGTAATAAATGCATAAAAATAAAATTAAAAATAAAGATCAGGCGGGGAGCATAGCTTGGAGACGTTGCAGCTGGCAGCAATGAAATTCCTCTCATTCGGCCCACCCTGTTCCCTTATTAAGCATTGTATGTGAAGAGAAAATTGTGGAGGAAGTGGATCCGGCCTTCTCCCAGCATCCCTTGGTGAGTGGCATTGTCTAGTGGTATGAGTGAGCGAGTCTCAGTGTCTGGGAAAGTGCCCAGCTGGTAAGTCTTCCCTCAAGGCCAACCATGCCTAGTCACTGGACAGCGAGTTGTAGAGCTTGTTCTTACTAGATTTAAAAAAAAATTCCACAGCCTTTTCTTTTTTCCTGTAAAAATGGCAAGGCTTTGAGCCTGACTGTTTTCAGACAAAGGCCTCGCAGAGGTGTCCTGGCTGCAGACTCACACAGGCCGCAGGCAAGGGAAAACTCCCAAGTTGTCTGAGCAGGACAAATCACGGTTCCAAGGTTCTGGCACCGATTAGGAAACACTCACAGCTTCAAGTCCAAAGTCCTCTGTGCCTCCCTGCGATGCTGGGCTGGGCTGGTCCATGACAAGAGGCAAGTTCCCCTCTTCACTTTGGCAAAGAGAGTTCAGCGGGAAAACAGAGCTGGAGGCCTGGCTGAGGTGTGCTCCCCATTTTACCCCTGCTGGGATGGTGTCACTGCAAGAAGCTCACAGACATGGACAAAGGCCTCCCAGAAGTGTGGACTCTTCTCCTCTCTAGCTAGGTGGTTGTGGTGGCAGCAAAGCACTCACGATAGCCAGGAGTCTGAGTGATGTTTACAAATGAGGCAGTGCCACAGGCGATAGTCTTGCAGGGGTAAATTCCCCTCATTTTTGGGTCGGGTGAGTTGTGAAAGAGATGCCTGCAAGCAGCGGCATCACAGAAGAGTGCAGGGGTGGACTGGGAGGCCGAAACGGCCTTGGAAAAGCCCCTCCCCCGCTATGCTGCTCCCATCGGAAGGATCACTGCGCTGTGACTTGTCTGGCAGCGGGAAGAGTTGGGAGGGGCATCCATTCACTTGGCTTCCCAGTAACACCATTAATAAACACGTTTGTTGTACATCCAGTGTGTTTCCTGTGATACTTGTGTGAAATGTGGGGTTTCACATCCCCACTCTCTGCCTGTTCCTCGTCTCCTCCAAACCCTTATTCTACGGGGCTGATTTCCACCTATCTATCTGTGAGTGCAGAGGGGGGGGGCAGGGATCATCCCAGTCTCCTTGTTGGAGGCGATGTTGTGTTTTTGAAAAGATGTAATGAATGCCGTGGGGCAAAGCAGATGCATTGCCGCAGTAAAAATGGCCCCACTGGAAACACAGAATCATAAGCCAGTCCAGTGTGGGTATAGATACTGGAGCAGAGACTCCCTCCTAGATGCAAGAATGCGCTTTCTCATCCTTTTCTCACTGCCCCTCCCCCCACTCCATAGGCAGTAGAAGGGAGGATAAACAGTTCCCAGTCACCCACAAGACTATTCATGTGTCCCTGGTTCTGTCCTAGAATTGGACTTGGTACCATCTGGTTGCTTAGACTCCTCCTGATGAGAGGAAAACTGATGTTCAGAGGGAGAATTCTCAGAGCCAAGCTACAAGTGACGAATGACACTTGCCTGGCGAGTGAACAGACTCGCACGTATTCCTCTCTGTTCACTTGCCATTCACTTGCGCTCCACTTAATCAAGTGAATGGCAAGTGAACAGGGAGGAATACACGCGAGTCTGTTCACTCGCCAGGCAAGTGTCATTCGTCACTTGTAGCTTGACCCTCAGAGGATCCTAGTTGAAACAGAGAAAGATCAGAAAGGGGAGAAGGTCCGGAAACTTCTCAGCCCATCGGCGAATGTGAGGCTTTTCCTTTGAAGAAGATGTAATTTTCCTGCTCTCCCTGCTTCCTCTGCAGTGTGATGGTATTCGCCAGCTGCTACTTAGTTGGGTAGGTTGGGTCAGATGGCTCCCAAGAGACTCAGAGCGCCTACAGCTATCTGACTGATCATTCCACTTGGAGTTGCTGGGCTCTCCTCTTTCAAGCTTGGGTTTCTTACTAACTCACGGCCTCAAAGTTGGTAGGTGGTTGCAGCTTCACAATCTTGTCTGATTGGCTTGTCAGACACCAAATGCCCCCTGATAAGTATACTCTTGATTGTCTTCCATGGGAACCCTAGGGGCTAGTAGTTTGTTCTGTTCAAGTTATAAACATGCGTGCAGGTCTAGGAACTTCAGAGGCAACGTTATTAGCCTCCGCTATCCAGCAAGAGAGGCTGCTGCTCCCTGGTAGAGCTTATTCCCATAGGCAGAAGACTTCCTGCTACTCCAGCATAGGGGAGCAGTTTAGAGCTATCTGGGAATCCCAGGCTGGACTCTGACCTCTGTGGCCCTTCCGAATGTTCTTGAGAAAGTCACTCTCGGTCAGTCTGCCTTAAATAAGTAGTCGTGTGCATGTAAAGATTTCTACCGGAGGCATTGAGAGTTGCTGTCAGTCAGGATGTACAATGCTGTACCCTGGGTGGATGGCTTGACTCAGAGCAGAACTATAAGTGACAAGAGGCACAGATTGGACACTTGTCTGCTTCCCTCAAGTTTTGATGGGAAATGTAGGCATCCTGGTCTTGCAGCTTGACTCTCTGACTGCTGCCCAATGGACTTTTCAACTGTCACTTGTCCAACATTCCGCCAAGCTGCCTACATTTCCCATCAAAACTTGAGGGAAGCTGACAAGTGTCCAATCTGTGCCTTTGGTCACTTGTGGTTCTGCTCTTCAGATTCATGCTTTTAGTTCAGTTTACATTGCAGGATAGTAGTCTTCCACTGTGTGCAGGAGGAGCTGGCCTTCACTCTAGGTTTTTCGGTTTGCCTTTGGCCATGTGTCAGAGATCTACGGCAGAGGGTTCCAGTCAGAGTCAGTTGTCAGCTACTCATTGGAAGCAACTAGGGTCACAGGACACAACACACCTAGTGTATCACGGTGTGTTAAGGGATAAGCTGTGATTCAAGAGATTGCCAACACAGTTTTCCGCTTGCCACCATCTTGCTACACAACTTTAGACAGGCAGCCTTCTTTTTTTCTTCAACTGCAATTTTTGTTAACATATGCTTTGTGAGGGTAATCTGCATGTCTACCTTACAGAGCTGTTGTGATATAGTCCAAGTAGGAAATTTTACAAAATAAAAGGCTTGCTTTTTCCATAAGGTTAAGGAGAGTTGGAGTCTAAAGAATCAGACTCATACTCCTAGTATCTCAGGAACTGCTGGAGTGTGAAACAGTTGCACTGATCCTGAAGGACACAGTGGGTCGAGTTTCTTTTTCCTTGCAGGGCCTAGTAAACAAACTCGGCGGTTCTCCAGCCGAGTCCACCGGCATGATCCCCATCACTCTCGCCCTTTGAACATCTTGTTCCCATTCTTGCTGTTTCCTAATTACCTGGTCCTGTTCTTCCAGGGATCGATAGTTCTCCGACTCAGGCGCTGCTTACAGAACTTGTGTGCGGCCCAGCAGAGGGTACCATGTAAAGAAACTTGGCGCGGATCTCTCCTCTGACCCTATCGGCTGCAGCGTCTGGCCCCCATTTGAGTTTACCAGCCCGGCCGTAGCTCCTAATTCAGCTATATCCATGGTGCCCGCTCCATCTCCGATGGTAAGATCCAAAAGGTCTTGCCCGTTGCCAGTAGGTAATCCAGGGCCCCCTGTATTTGTACCTCCACCAGCACCAATTGCGCTGTCGTCTCCTATGGTGCGGGTAGCTGCGGTGTCTGGCCCCAATCCTGGTTACTCAGCCCTGCTGCAGCTCCCAGTTCACATGCGTCCAGGGGATCTGTCCCTGTTGCAACCGTACAGCTCCGATATTCTTCGGTGTTGCCCGGGGGTAATCCAGAGTCCCCCGGTCCTTGTAGCTCTTCCACCATATTCTGCATCATCCTCCACTCGAGAGTTTCAGCTCGTCCATATCCCCTTGCTGCAGGTACAATTGCCCCCATCATGAGTGGCCTCGTGTCGCTGGGGGCCCGCACCCATCGGTCACGGGATGTTTTCGCCTCCCTCGGGTCAGCGATGTACTCCTCCATCTCTAAGGAGTAGTGAAAATAGGTTGTCCTTCCCCAATGCTGAATCTTCTCCTCTGCAGTTATGGATCTGCAGGGACCCACTCCTGGGTGGGTGGTAAGCTCCACTGATAGTAGGAGCCTTGGAGATCGCTCCCGGTTCAAGATACATCGGGAGGGTTCCTGTGGCTCCAAGTCCCCTCATCTCAGATATATTTGAGTCCATTTGATAGCCCAGTCTCGATTGAGTCACAGGCACCAGCTCCCTAGAAAGTCCTCCAGGAGTTGCACCTGATCCCAGTTGTGGGTTAAGGTTGCTTGTTATATCACCCAGCAAGCTTCCATGGCAGAGTGGGGATTTGAACCTGGGCCTCCCAGATCCTAGTCTGAAACTCTAACCACTATACCACACTGACTCTTCCCTCATATTTTAAGAGCCACTGCTCTGACACAATGATCTGACTGACAGTGAGCCGGGTTTTGCTCCATATTTTTTAAGGATTTGCAAAGTTTGGCAAAGGGTAACATTTGGGTTTGTATAGCAAGTCCCCTTTTATCTTCAAAATACAGGAAAAATACATTTTCAGTGTTTGCATTTTGTTACCCATATTCTGCCTTTTCTTATTAATGAGTTCTTTTGAATGTGAAGAAAAAAGAACTATGGAATCATTTGCCCAGACATTATTTTTTTATGAGCTGTTTCTGAGGCAAGGAACTCATGCCCCTTCCTTCATTAGGCATGCCAATAAAAGAGTTTAAAGCTAATTGTAAGGATGCTACATAAATTTTAGATAAATCTGCGGAAAATAGGATCATGAGGTCAACTTGACGTTCTGCCAATGGAAATAAAGTATGATCTATTTGTGGAGCATGTGTTAATCACAACCTGATTCAGTGTTAACACTGGCCGTCCTCCAGCTTGAGGGAATCAAGTGATACTTGTGGATATTAGGTATATTGCAGTGTTAAATTCCCTCTTGTACGCTACACTATTGATCAACTGGAAAGAATGAAAGGTGATATGGAAATATTCGGGTTTCTAGAAACCACTGACAAGTCGTTAATGGTGCCGTTTAAGGCCGAGTTGCAACCTTTTAAGCCCCCTGACTTCAGTGGCCTTAGAAGGGTATAATAACTGCTGTTGATGGCCCGGTTATAGCACTATCCTAATAATATTTTCCTTGAAGTAAGCCTGGAAACTTGACTAGACTAGACTTGAGCAAGATTCTGAGTGCACCTGCTTAGGATGTTTCTCTTAATGGCTTGCCATTAAGTGAATCCCAAATGTATTTTTTAATTTTTATTTATTCTTATTTATTTATTTATTTTATCGTATTTGTATTCCGCCCTCCCCTTTCCATCTGAGAATGATCAAATTGATATCCAGTCTCATCTCTCCCTTTCTTCTTACCTTTCCGTCTGATATATTGCTACTGAATCTTGGTTTCTTTTACTAGACCAACACAGCCACCCATCTGAAACTATCCCAAGCAGAGTTGCACTTTTTAATGTCCATTGGAAGTCAGTGGGCTTAGAAGGGTCTCTCTCTGCTTAGGATGGCACTGCAAGATGCTAATTGTTTGCCTCTACCATACCCCACTGATGTCATATACATGAAATACAGAAGAGTTGGTAGAAGAATTACTCCATTATCACACAGCCGTGTATGTTCTTTTTGTTTGCATTGCTTGTTATTAGGTTAAAGTATACTGCTAGTTTTAATTCATGATTGTAATCTTTGCAACTTTATGTGAGAAATCAGATGAGCCCAATCTAGCAAGAGAGGCCAGTGACTGCAAACAATCTTTTGTGCATGTAGCTAATACAAATGAACATGCGTCCCCTTCTGTGTTGTGATGCACACTCAGATCCATTTGAGCTCACTGATTCTGTTTTGGATTCAACAAATGTGGAGTATAAGGTGCGTGCAGAAGAAGACTCCCATCAGCCCCCTGTGATTTCCAAAAAGCTGGCCCTGGGAGTTGGGGACTCTCGTGATCAGAAAGCCATGTGACAGATTTGGCTGCAGTGAGGAAGAAAAATCTGGGCAAATGACTCCTCTCTTCTACTAGTAAAGGAAACTCGGAGTCTTTCCACACGAGATATCTCATGTTTGAAGAACATGTGTTGGGAGATGCAATGTTAGCCGGGAAGGGTAGTTTAAAAAGAGCTAGGAGCAGGGCAAAGGTTTTTTTATACACTAGAGGTGTGTGAAGGGGCTGTGAAATGCCAGAAGGGAAACTTCAGCCTATTATAACCTCTTCAGGTCCAATCCCGGCTCTGGAAGGCAACTCCAGCCCATTTCCATTCCTTGTTGCCCTCTGTTTACAATCCCTCCCAGTTTTACACTGGAGAGGTGAATTGACAGCCTTCAGGGAGGAAATTGTTAACCTTCTGAAGAGTGATCTCCACTGGCTCCGTCTTTTTAAACTACGCTTTCCGGCTAACATTGCATCTCCGTACACTTAATGAACACAAGCCGAGGTGTCTCATGTAGAGAGACTTTATGAGGAACGCTAGAAGTATGGTGATGGTGCTCTTTCACGTGATTACCCAGTCTTTCTGTAAACCCTCCCCCCCCCACCAGATGGCATTTGATTAATAAGCATTCTCTGAGTGCTTATTAATCAATCCACAGTTCATAGAGTCCAGCTTCATGCCTTTTGATGCACTTGAGGAGGTGTATTGTGTTTGGTTACCTGCGTCAGAGTCTCTGAGGAGCTCTGATCACTCAACACATCCAGAGTGACAGTAAGATACATCTGGGCGTGAGAACTACACCTGCAGGTGTATTTAGTATATACATGTAGGCTCTGGACTTATGACTGGGGGCATTCAGAACAAGGAGCGCTGATCAAGAGGACAAATCCTATGCACATACCATTTGTACATTTTGACTTTACTGCATTGTCTTCTACTTTGTAATTCCGCTTCCACATTGTTTGGCGTATATCTTGCATTAGGCAGTTGGTTGTTTGCATTGTTTTCTCATTTGTAATCCCAGTCCTGGGACATCGTTCATAGGATGCCTTATGCTGTATGATGAACAGGGTTTATACATGTGTATCATTTCCTTTTCACACTGATAATTCTTTTTTACTTTACAAATTATTTCGTTTAAAAAGTTATGCAGTGCATTTTTACAGGATACCTTTTTTAATAGACTTGATATTGTTAAAGAAAAGGACTGTCTGACGTACAGAGTTAGAGACAACAGTGGCCATTAATGCACCAGAGCTAATTCTGTAGCAAAAAGTGAAATATTATTTAATCAGCGGTGCTTCATACATAATTCAATTAACTGCTTTCGCTCATCAGTATTAACGAGACCTAGAGGTTGGATTTATGTGCAAGAGCTTCATAAAGGAGCTCTGAGCTTCCCTAAATTCTGCCAGAACTTAATAAAGCACTGCCAATCAAATTCCTTTATGTGTCCAGTGCTTCTACACATTGATAACACAAATCATCCTAGGTACCCATCTTTGTTTGCTAGTTCTCTATGCTGCTCTCTGCATGTCCGTGCACCCGCCCAGCCACCCACCCACCCACACACACCCCACACACAATATGTTTAATTAGTATATAGAGGATACAGTGCATCATGCCAAAAGCCCCTCTAGGACACTACCTGCTGATTCCATCAAGATAATTAATCCTCACACAATATGGGCAATCCCTTTGCTATCTGCTATCCTAAATGACTACTGGTCTTCTCCCAATGAGAATTTAGTTGGCATGAGTGCCTCACCTATGAAATCCCCCCAGTGGATCAACTCAAATAACTAAACAACAGTCAGGTCTTACCTCTCACTGGTGCTTACTGTAGAGTAGGCTGGACAAGGACAGTGGCTGTGCAGTGTTAAGGATTTGATTATTTTTTATGTATATAAATTTTTTATTTTTTACTAAAAGATAAGGGGTACAGAATAAAGGGGATGGGAAAGGATTTGATTATTGAGTTTGACCTGGGTGGCCCAGGCTAGCCTGTTCATATCAGATCTTGGCTGCAAAACAGTATCAACCCTGGTTGAGATTTGGATGAGAGACCACCAAGGAAGTCCAAGACTGTTGTGCAGAGGTGGGCAATAGCAAACTAGCTTTGTTCATCTTTTGCCTTGAAAATGTTACAGGGCCACCATACATTGGCTGCGATTTGATGACACTTTACACACATGTTTTAATAAGGAAAGCATAGGAGTGACTAGTAGAGTACAGAAAGGTATGCCAGCAGCCAATCAAAGTAATGCTCCAAATTAGCCAATGAGAACCATATACTGGAACAGTTAAGATTTGGCGGGAGGAGATTGTTAGTCGGAAGTGAGGTTTTGAGGGTTGAGAATGGAGGGTTAGTGTAACGAGATTGTGAATGAAAGATCTGAGGAGATGTCAGATGTTTGGTGTATATTACAGCCCTAAACGGTTATACCCTTCTAAATCCACTGAAGTCAGTGAACTTAGAAAGGTGTAACTCTGGTTAGGAATACACTGTGAGTTTGTCTGAGGAACTGAATGTACCAAAGTGTTGTAGTATGTGAAGTGGATTTGCCGTGTCTCCTGTGTAATTTGGTTGCAGCAGAGTGCTGTACTAACATGTACCGAACAGGAAGATTTTTCTGATAAATGTACTATTTGAGGCCAAACATCCTACAACTCCTGATTAAATGTTAATATTCACCTCAGTGGTATGTTTTCCTAAATAAAGTTTTTGCTGCTTCATTTTTAAAGATTGCATGTCCCAGGCGGTCAGCCTCTTGAACTTCTCCTGTGTAAGGCACCTTGAGTCTCAGTGAGAAAGGCAGAGTATAAACAAAAACGGACAAAAGCAAACCTTCTTATGCCTGCTTAACTCAATTATCAGTTCAGGCAGAGGTAGTCTTATATTTATGTACGCACCGTGGGGTGCTTTCTAACTTGCAAGAAATCTCTCACAATAAGCAGAAGTCCTTAGCAGCCATCCCCCATCTGTCTCCCATCCCTCCAAAACATTGCTCCTTGGAAACCATACATTCATTAATCTTCTCATAGAGCAATGTGTATGGGTTATATTCTGGCTGTCTGGATAGCGCCAAAATGGTTGGAATTTTATATCTCTGGGTATCAGAGAGTTCTTGTTTGTTTAAAAATTGATTTTGTCTACCCAATTCAGCAAAAATTACTAATGGTCTGACAATCTTGTCTACGGTGTCTTTTGATAAAATGCGAAGAACATTTCATGCCAGCACATAAACAGCTAAATGTCATGTCTGACTGTACCCATTCATTCATGCCAATGATTTTACTGTCAAGTGTATGTTTTATTCTGTCAGGGGTAACTCCATTTTGTATGCCTGGAAGTATTCTTTTTGCTAACATTCCAATAAGTTCTCACTCGTTCCCAGGTGGTCGGGTGTTTACCAGTTTGAAGCTCTCTTCCTGCCTGTGATATGTCTGCTCTCCGTGTAGCCTGATAACCCAAATATGCATCCTGTTCTCACACAGATCAAACAACACTAAGTTGTTTGGGAGTTGGGAGCGGGGATGGAACAGAGGGTGGAAGCGGGATGCAATTTTCCTATGTGGCCATTCTGGTCAACATTCTACTAGAACTGCTTAGGTGCTTACCTTGCTCTTAAGTAGTCCTTTGGAGCTGATTATGGAAAGAGCTGATTTCCGAATAAAAGTCGTTTAATCAAGAACCAGTGTCTTGTTACAATGAACCAGGGATCCGTCTGCTGTAATCTGTCGTCCAGAGTCTGACACTAAGACGTGCTTCAGCACTTTCATGCTGGTTCCCTTAACACTTGACATGCAAACAACATTTTTAAATGTATTGGTTGTTCAGATATGTGGACAATTAATGTTTCTCAGCAGAGATTTCTTCTTCACCTTGTAGCATTAAGTCAAGTTGCAATGGTTTGTCTATCTGGCTACAACAAGAGTTC